>NC_089781.1:62656787-62706787 GCF_040412425.1 Macrobrachium rosenbergii | reverse complement strand
CGATTTATCACGTTTAAGAAACTTCGTTCCAATATTTGAATAGATAACTTAATTTTCAGGCAATTTATTTAATCGGAAATACATTACTTATATTTATTACTCATATTTATGTATAAGAAAATGTATCTATATATCTATATAAAATTATAATATATATATAACACTATTAAACTATATAAATAAATATTATATATTATATGAATATGTATGTATAATATTATATATATATATATATATATATATTATATATTTGGCATTATAATATATATATAAATATTTATACATATCCCTTAGAAGCCTAAGTATAACATGTAAATATCGCATGAAAATTTTGTAAAATGTAAAACGTTTTAACCTCCCTGTTTCATGTTCATGAAATTATTTGCCCTCTATCCCTCATCAGGTATTGGCAGGCCTTTCAATTATACCACTTGAATTTTCTGCTGGAACCATTGTTTACAACCTTGCATGATGGACTTAAATTTTAGACTAACGGATTTATAATCCTGGATTATGATAAGATTTCGAAGCATCGAGGGAAGTTGCCTGGTATTATTTTTGTTAAAGGGATTGCCGCTAAAGGTGATGAAGCATTCGCGGCGGGCCCCATGTAATCTATTAGGGAAGTTTTGGGATGAAAACTTTTAACAATCTAAGACCTCTTTTCAAGTGTGGTAAACCAGGGGTGACCAGTTGATTACCCTTTGGCAACAACTTTGTTATTCTTCTTCGGGGATCTGTTGGTAGATGATTCAGAGAAGCTGAACACTTCCTTTGGAAACTGGAAGAATAGTATTGTTAAATACTATAAACAATTTGATCCATCTATGTATTGAGAGAGAGAGAGAGTATAGAGAGAGAAGATTCTTGATATCTCTCTAACAGGAAATAAAAAAAATCAAAACTCGCACCTAGCTTCCCCTTTCGTTGCATTTTATTTACACTGATCAAATCCTTTTCCAAATAACAACATCGTCATTTTTTGATAATGATAATAATAGTAGATCAAAACAAATAGTTGCTGATAAATCACGACTTTAATAATATATAGTGTTTTAGAAACTTTCTACATAAATATATTATATATATATATATATATATATATATATATATATATATATTATATATATATATATATATATATATATATATATATATATATATATATATATATATATATATATATATATATTATATATATTTATGAGTTTATGAATATTATATAAAAAGTTAAAATGAAATGTGAATCGTTCAATGTAGTTCAGACAGGTTATATTAAAATGAGAATCACTAAGGACTAGGATTTATAATGATAAAGATTAGTGATAGCTAGTAAAAATTAATTGCCGAAACGCTCAAAATTTGTGGCCTTATCAACTTGGAAGCTTTGAGGATGAAGGCTGGTCTTCATGAATAATTTGAAAAATCTTGGGAGAACTGGAAAAAATGACTTAATGTATTTTAGGGTTTATTGATGGTAAGATATATTAGTAACTATATTTTATGATTCATTGTCCTATATTCAACATGCCATTTGAATATTTATATATGTTTTATATGAAAATGACTGAATAAAAGCCATCAAAGATTTTTGGTTGTTTGAAGAAGCTGAATAATTGGGAAGTATCAGGAATACTTCATCTATCAGAAGGTAAATGGCTAAAATCAACAGTAAATGCAGACATGTTTGTGACAGCAGCATTTAGGTTCCATAGGAACCAGAATTATGGTAGTTTAAGTCCTATTTAAAATTTTTAGTATAACTATAAAATTATTATGATATATATATATAGGAATATACAGGAAATGATATTTAGACTATTAAGGAAATATATGGGTTAAATGACTTAAAATTTATATATATGAAGTCATATATCTGTGGAAATATGGCAACACTGTATATTATTACATATGGTATGTGATTTGATTTTTATCACATATTTGTATATAATTTTGTTATATGGAAAATATTTTACTGTATGTAATATAATATGATGTGCCTAAAGATTACTTTGTCTTCGTATTCGCCATTTATAAGATTTTTCACTATTTTAGAACAGTTTATATTAATCAGGCATGACACAGCATTTTCTATTTATTAGAAAATTTAAATCCAATTTTAAATTCCCTCTTACTGTACATTACTTATCCTTAAGAAATTTGCCAGTATATATATATATATATATATATATATACATATATATATATATATATATATATATATATATATATATATATATATATACACACATTATACAGAGAGAGGAATTGTATATATATGTATTTGTAATATATATATTATATATATATATTCAGCATGTATATATATATATTATAATATATACTATATATATCGATAAATGTGTGTGCCTGTTAATATACAGATAGTTTATATTGGTTCAAGGTCCTTTTAACAGTATTTCAAATATTTAATGATGAGTCACGCAGTGGTTTTCTATTTAGTTCGGAGATTTAAACCTTTTTCATTCACTTATATTTGTTTTATATAAACCTTTTTCTTAAAAAATATAAAAATAGTATAAATCCCTTTATAGCCTTAAATCATCGATAATAATAATAATACAAACAATATTAATAAAATATATGATAATAATAGTAATAATTGAAACAAAACCTTCAAAACTTTCGGATCAGCCAAATGGCATTAATATTCCAATAACAAATGTTCAGGATGAAAAATGGCACCTTTTTAGATAGATACTACATAATTTTTGTTTATATATCCATGTTATTTTCTTCAGCAAAAATATAAAGATAATTTAAATAATTAATTTTCTTAATATAAACTAATAATAATAATACTGTTGATTAATAATTTTAATAATAATAAATACCGTTGTTTCTGTTTGGTGTAATATTCCCTTTGTTGCAGAACTTTTCAATTGTTTCTTGCACTTAGATAAAATGGAAATGCAAAATGGAACCTTTACTTCATTACTAACTAATTTCTTGTCAGGACGAAAAATGGCATTTTATATAGCCTAAATGTCTTGAGCAACGTTTTTGTTAATGCATATTAGTTTTTTCAGCAGAAATATAAAAATAAAATAAATGATAAAATTAATTGATCAAATGCGACATTGAGGATACAAAGGCAACTTTACCATGTTTTACTACATAATTTTTTTATATATGCATGTTATTTTCTTCAAAAATTTAGATATCAAAGTAAATATAATAATAGTGATTGAGCGTAGACAAAATGACACCCTTTCCTGAGGACTCCAAATGTTTTGTCTGCAAGGATAAAAATATTTGATTTAAATCTACTTACTACATTAATTTTTTTTATATATGCATGTTCTTATGGCTCTTCAGCAAAATATAAAAATAAAATGGCTAATAGTGACGGATATCGTTAAATTGAGTACGCCAAATGACCAGACTTTCTTAGAGGTTATTGTGTTTAAGGACGCCTAGGAATCTTTACAAAGCCACAAGTATAGGTACTTGCAATATCCTAGTTTATTATCATTGGACGGGCCGATATCGTACTATATATATATATGGGCCCGCGTTCGACTCTCGGACGGCCAATGAATATATATATATAATTTATTTCTGGTGATAGAATTCATTTCTTGGTATAATGTGGATCACATCGGACTCGTGATTCATATACAATAAGCTGTAGGTCCAGTTTTAAGGTAACCAATTGGTTCTTAGCCACGTAAAATAAGTATAATCCTTCGGGCCAGCCCTAGGAGGCTGTTTTTTAGCTGAGATGGTCTGAGGTAAAACTAAGGTATATTATTTATTTTGAACATTTTTATGGTGAGTTTAGCATATATATAAACCGGCCGTGCTGGTGTTACTGATAATGATATCAATAAATTAATATTTATATATATATATGATACGGTGATTATTTATATATATATACTTTTCTATCCAAGCCAATTATATATATATATCATATTTTACTAGAAGACCATACTGCCTAAATATATAGTTACAGTGAAATTGAGTTGTGATATAAATATGTATATATAAATTACAGTGATTTAAATATATATATATATTTATAGAAATTTATACATATCATTGTATATGTAAATTATAAATGCTAACCTATATACTAGATTGGACCTTGACGGAATTATGTTTTACATTTGAAAGTATGGACAATCATTGACATATATGAAAACCTTAATAGTTGAAAAAAATTTTGGAATGAAGCAGGGCTATTTCTCTAGCTTACCATTGTTCATGCTGCAGCAGTAAAATCAGTTCAGCCTCTATAAGATGCATGGACAGGAAGCTGGGGTAACGGAATAATTCAAGTGCCACTAGAAACTCTATTTTTAAGAAAGAAAGCATTTGCATGCAGGACAATTCACTCTTACTTTCAACTAAGCCATCTTACATGCTTTGTTAGGAAGCATGATGATGTTTGAATAACCTTTTAATTGCGAAAATTTGAACATAAAGCTTTCAGGGTGCGGAATTTTAGAGCCTCTGAAACTGTTATCTCCTCGTGTCTCCGTTCTTTTATGGGCAGTGGGTTAATGTGGCTTTTCTTACCAACCTTCACTTCAGGGTGTGACGTCCCTGCCTACACAAGTTAGGGTTGAAGAGACTCTTTAGCCTTGACAGGGAACTCTTTTAGGAGAAGGATATCCGAAATCAAACCAGTGGGTAGAAGGATCTTTAGCCTTGGTATAACCCTTCTAAGAGAAAATGAATACAAACCTTGTTCTCCAACCTCGGACTGCGTAGCCACTGAGTTCCTTTGTCTGAGGGTACAATCAAGCATTTATACTCTTTTCGTTCAAATTCCTGTTTTTAAAAGTGTGGAGGACAGGCTGAAACAAGCAAAAGTTGTTTAGTGGATTATCAGGTAAGTGCCTTCGTCTTTTACATTTTTTTTCCTTCTGAGCGTTTTATTTTAAATCCATCCTAACCAACCTCCTCCAGAATTGTATTGGCAAACCTGATTTTCTTTTGCTATTAAGAAGGTGTTCCGAATCACCTTGTCTACCAGTTGCTTCCGGCGCTTTTTCCATTGACGTATGGTGTCATTTATTTATACTCTCAACAGAATTTTTGTAAATAATGTAAACACTTGTTGATGGTATTGTTGTTGTTTTATTGATTTTTACAATGTTACTGTTGTTATGAGTCTATTTATTATTTTGATACTGATCTTATGTTGTTAATCTTAATTCTTTCGGGAGACATTGAGCTGAACCCTGGGACTGTTATTCATTATAGTAAGAAAAATTGCAAATTACTTTACTCAAAAATTCTGGGCTTAAACTCAAATTTTCTTGATCTCCAGAGTGTGTCCGTAACTAGATTTGACATTTTTATTTGGGACTCTTGTAGGTAGTAACAAGTCAAAGGCAAGCTTTTCCACAGTATTTTACCTAATCTGGAGCAGGATACTCTTTATAGATTTTGTATTACAACCAAACATAGCATGATTACTAGGCATTATACTTTGTTCTTCGTTCACGACTAACTTAAAAATCGAAATATAAAGCTTGGCAAGAGAAGAAACAAAGAAATGATTGCCACTCACTATTTCAGTCAACTGTGATGTTTACGCTTCCAGTAGCTACCTGCTTCAACCCTCGATGACGTCATGGGGAGATCAGGTAGATTCTAGGTCAGAAGTAGGATGGCCTTCTCTTTTCTTTATGTCTTGGACCTGACCCTATGTCAGACATAAAAAGATTCTCCTCTAGCATTAAAATAGAGGGGATGCATCACTCATGAGTATGTTTACTTTCACGATCAAGTAAAAAGCAAGAACAGAAGATATCAAAATGTATTTTTTGTTACTGACTCACTTAATATTTTTAGTACACAGACATCTTAATTTATTCGTTTTTTCTCTGTGGTTTTTCAAAGGTCTGTAGAGCCCTTCGTATAAAGAAATATTATCTCTGGTGAGATATTTATTTATACGAAATTTAAAAACAAAGGAACATTTTTGCTGTTCTCAACCAGGGGAAATCGAGAGCTTTTCAATAACATTAAACCTCTGCACTTTACTACTTATTTAGTTATCACAAAAGACTGAACGAAAAAAAAAAATAATGTGAAGGAAAATTTGGTCAAATAAACTAAGGGAAATAAAACATGTCAAGTGACAAAAGCAACAAATGCAATGTCACGTACGTTAATATAAATGCAACTCTTTCTGAAATTAGAATTACCTCGGACATAAAAAAAAATAAAAGATAGAACTTCAATGGACGATCATTTGAAAGTATGACAGAAGTGTATAAAAAAATGAAAATAAAAACAATTATCAGAATAGCGAATTATTTACACACAAGAATTCAGAAAATTCCAGAATGTAGTGGATCAAAATTAGTCCAAACATACACATTCAAGCAAGCTTAAGCCGTCGAAAAGTTTTGTCTTTTGGGGCCATCTGAGGGCGTAGTTGATACCATTTTCTCCTTGTTCGTAAGAGCCTATTACACTCAGTTTAACACAAAACCATTCGTGACATGAAAAGTAATAGTAAAAGAAATTTACTTACAATATGCTATTCGTAACAATAAAAAAGTACTTTCCTGGTTACTTTTTTGTACTTAATCTCTAGTAATATCATTTAAAAACTTGTTAGATCTGTTATAGGTAACAAAACTATAAACTTTCACGAAATATCATTTTTCTTATACCACAGGACCTTATATTTGTACAGTAACAATACATATGTCTCTGCTCTGAAGTATGAGAAATTTATTCAAGCAATAAACCCATGCATTCGCAATTATCTCTTACATCAGAAATAACCAATAAGGGAAATGTTAGCTTCATGTGATCATTATGAATTCATTTGTCCTGAATGCACTGCCAACTATATAAATAGGTGTAACAGTTGTTTGCAATATAAGGTCTCGTGGAAACATGGAAAGGACACTTTCACACATTTTTACACACACCATACAACAAAACTATACAAAAAACCAGTAGAACATAATCACAGACGGAAAACATATATCGGCGATATAAAACAATATATATATATCTATAGGATGTTTTTTATATGGCTATATATATATATATATATATAATGTGTATATGTTTACTGTGTGGCTTTTAATATCGTAAAAAATTAAATTTTTGTATATCCAGTCGTATGAGACCTGGAACAATGGAGTAAAATCTCCTCCAGCAATGCTTTCTTTTAACACTAACGACTCTTTCGAACTTTATTCGGAAGTTTTTCGCTCTCTCCTTAAGCACACTTCTGGGACCTCCTCATTCATCAAGGCTCCAGTGCACTCCGTTTACCCAAGGTATTAATGACCTCCCTTTTCACGCTGAAAATCTTGCACTGGAAACATTTCTTGCTTACGCTTTATTCGGATTTCTAGCACTGGAGACTTTGTTTATTTGACCTAGAATATCGCCATTCATCCTTGCATTTAGCTACTCATTTAAGTCTATTTCGTTTAAAGATGGCTTTTTATTACACGTCTTTTTTGTCATGTCTTTCCCGTTCCCGGTTTCGTATGGTAACATTGTATGCCCATGGATATAGGAAGTTTTTAATAAAAATGGAAACAAGATTCATATAATTTCTACAAAACACCTGTTGAAATTATAAGAACCCACATGCTAATAAAGCATATTGAAATAGGCACTCTTGATACAATTCTGGTTTCTTTAATGTCCCACCTAAGTAAAAAAAAAAATAAAAAACTAATTAAAGGAAAATATATCCGTATTGGTAAAAACTCTCATGGTAAAGTTTATTAAAATGCAAGCATTTCAAAAATCAAAAGAAAAGGAACATACTGAGTGAAAAATGTGGTGCAGTAAAATATTAAGTAACACATTTCAGGGAAGTTTTCAGCATTATCAATATTTGTGCAGGTTTCAATAACTTGAACTTTGATTTGAATATCTAAGAATATATACTTTTTTCAGTATGGTTCCTTAGCGTTTACTGTTTCTACTAATTTAATATGATGAAAATACGTTATTCATGAGAGCAGATACTACTCTTGGCGTAAACTGAGAAGAAAGTTCACATAATAATAATAATAATAATAATAATAATAATAATAATAATAATAATAATAATAATAATAATAATAATGGCATTATTATTACTATTATTATTATAATATTAATAATAATAAAAAGCTTCGTTTAATATCACATTACCTTACCTTTAACGTGCACCTTTAGAACTAATCTGAATTAGGAGAGAGTATATGTGTGAAGAAATAAATATGCAAAAAAGCCCACGAATATTACAAACATTTCACAATACTTTGAATTTAGAGCCAGGAATAATCTTCTATCTCTCCGCAGGAAACTAGATAAAGCATAACCGTTGACAGGAGTACATATGTAAATAAGCAGAAGACATTAATGACAAAGGCGCCTATGTCCACGCGCTTTACTAAGCTTAACAAAAGACTTTCTTGCTGACAGAAATCCTTCTCATCGTCGTCACAACAATATCATTCTGCCGATGGCCATTTCTGGGAGTCCATAGATTAGGACTAGGTTACAAGAGGCCGTCAGTCAAAACAAAAATTAATATAAAATGATAACAGTAATGAAATGGAATACGGTTAGAATAACCAAAAATTAATTCTATTTGGGATTTAAATTTTTGGAATCTTTTATTTATGGAGAGTTGGCAGTATATTATGAGCTTAGTCTCCCTTCCATGAATGGTCTGGTTAGTCCGATTTAACCTTATCACTATGTTTCTGTCGAACTGACACGCTATGCATGCTGCTATCCTTACTTGCTAATTATGGGGATTTTCTGCTTTCATAGCAAGGGATGCCCCCTTAGCTGGCTGAATAACTATTATTGTTTGAATCCTCAATAATGCCAAATTCTGTCAAGGAGGTTTAATAAGGAGATGCCCTATCTCCGGATTAGTGAAGCCGACCCGGTCAGCGCTTGTAGGGCAAAAAAGCGCACTCCCCGTACCCGCTGCGTGACCTACAAAAAAATTAATTAAAATAAAAAATAAACAAAACGGTAGTTCAGTTCAGCTCAATTATCTGTTTCAGAAGGACATAAGCTCCATTTTATTGTTTTAAAGGAAGCCTAGTTCGTGTGCTGTATATGGATACATTCAAAGGCTCGGCAAAACCTTAAACCCATTGGTTACATTTCATCGGTAAGTATTGTGTAGGCTATAACTAGTGCACATTTTTTTTAAACCATGGAGACAGAGAACCAGCACATGAATAATTAGACAACCCCCTATATGGAAATTTACTTTTCATTTTTTTTTTCATATTTATTATAAAGACAGCGAAGACAATATGTAAATTGTACTACTAGTAGAAAATAAGCAGCACACGTTTTCATTTAATTATTGACGTTATTGGTATGTTTATCTACCTCTCGTATTTATGGTAACTGCAGTAAATGGTAGCTGGAAATTGCCTGTTGCATATTTCTTGATTGCAGGTCTTGGTTCTCATGAACGAGTAAATTTGATTCAGCAATGTTTAAGTAGGTTTCATTCAGCTGGGATTACTATGGTATCGTTGGCATTTGATAGTCTGTTAAGCAATGCTGCAATGATAAAACAACTGGGTTGCTGTTTAGACCATGATAATCTAAAAACTTCATTCCCGCACCCAATAACTCAGCAACCAGTCTGCATCAACTTTGATCCCTGTCATATGTTGAAGCTGGTAAGAAACTCGTTTGGTGAGAGGAAACATTTTATTAATGGAGAAAACAACTCATTTAAATGGACTTATATAGAAAGATTGCCCAGTATGCAGGCTAATGAAGGTTTGCATCTAAGGAACAAACTTAGTATGCACATATAGATTGGTCAAAGAAAAAAAAAATAAATTTTAAACTAGCAGCTCAACTACTCTGTGAGTCAGTTGCAAAATCCCTGCAATTTTGTCTTTTATAATGACCTCAGAGAATTTCGAGGATGTGAGGCAACAATTTAGTTCATCACAATTTTCAATTATCTATTTGACACCATGAATGTGAGAAATTTATGCCCTTTCGGCTTTAAAAAGCCATTTCAGGAAAAAAAATTAAAAACTGATTAAAGATTTCTTGTCGGAAGCTGAGGAGTACATCAGAGAACGTAAACTCAATAATGGTATTCCTTTGCTTAATTCATAGTTTCTATGTGTAGTTTAATTACCTTATATGATAAATTTGTTGGATGTCCTGAGCCACAATTAAAATTTCTGATGACAAATAAAATGAGCCAGGCTCACATAGAACTTCTTAGTCAAGTCAGAAGCCGGGGGAAGGATGCAATAACAATCCTACAGTCCGTCAGTTTTCTGCGGCATACAAGAGCATTTTGGTCCATAATGATATGCAAGATGTACTCCGTGGA
Organism: Macrobrachium rosenbergii; assembly: GCF_040412425.1. Classification (NCBI taxonomy): domain Eukaryota; kingdom Metazoa; phylum Arthropoda; class Malacostraca; order Decapoda; family Palaemonidae; genus Macrobrachium; species Macrobrachium rosenbergii. The sequence continues at coordinate 62,696,451 of NC_089781.1, read as the reverse complement.
AACTGCGTAGCATTAGAATCAGTTCATATACTGACAACATCTAGTAGTTCTAAAAGCAGAACACAATTAGGCAACCCTTCAGTTCTAGCTATAAATCCATCTTCTGTGGCTAAGATCAACATTTTGAATCATGACATTTTTGAGATTTTGCCAGATGTTGATAGTGAGGAGTACACACATATTCCTAGCACCCGTCATCTGTCACTACGATCAAATAGCATTACCGCCTATATAGCTGGATTTGTGCGCAAACTAAAAAACTGTCCTTCCGTGCTTTAATGCCTCAGGAGAATTGACGATTTCTACCGTGTCTTTCTTGCAGTATTTATAACTTGTATGAATTTTTTTCTGTATGTTTGTTAATTAAATATTTTGTAAATATATTTCATTGTTATGTAGAATTTTAATTTCCTTATGAAAAAAGATAATAAGAAAGTGAGTGGTTTTTAAAGGTAAGGCTGAGACGGTCATGAGGCGGGCAAATGAATTGGTCCTTTCTGCCCCACACGGAGGGTGTGTCCGCGCGTCCCAGTGGCTTCACGTATTAGTATAGGGAAACTGACCTGTGATATCTCCAGCCGATTCAACCTCCTTGAATTCTGTCTTTTCCTTATACTAATACTTGTGAAAAAAGATTCCTTAGGAATATGAGATTGGCTCTCTGACTGATTTTCTTTCTGATACTACAGAAGGCATTATTTGTTATACCTTTCAAATACTGTCCAGCTTCTTGTATTTAAATCTCCGGGTGATGCAGGGATCACGAGTAGTCAAGACGGAGATTGCACTTCTGCTAAAGTGATCATAATATTAATTTACCATTAAACCACTTCTGCGGGAGTTGTTTAAGGGACTGCTTACTTTCCTTTTATTGTGAAACGTTGGAATAACCTCTCATGATATTATGATACTATTTCGAGATTTCTTGATCCATCACACACTTTGCTCTCGAAAAAACGTACATATTGGTTGGTAAATAAGGTATCCAGGTAGGATTCCATCTCTATGGTGTGTATTTGATGTTAGTTATCTCACTGAGAAATTATATGAGGATACCCTTGGTGATGGATGGAGGTGGTATCTTTAAGAGGTGCTCTCTGAATTATCATATCTATTGTTCCAGGTACAGATAAATTCTCAACAGCCTCTCTATATCCATAGACACAACATGACCATAATTTTGGAAGTGCATCAGATTAACAAATTATTGAGCTTTTGGATTACCTTAGAGACACTCTAGATGATGGAGTAAACTTTCAAAAAATATAACCAACTAGATGTTTCCAGTGGGTTCGGAAAACATTGTCGACCGCTACTCTATTTAATCTCATGAGGATATAAGAATGTCCTTTTGACAAAATTAATTGAGATAACAGGCTTTCTATTTAAAAAGAAAACTATACCCTTGAAACTACAATCATAAGGAAACATGAAATTTATATACGTCTTTCTCCAGCATACATAAAAGGTTCTATCTCCTTAAAAGATTCTTGTTCTGTTATGATAAGAAGTCCCTGACAAATAATAAACTGAAAATCGAAAATAATGTTATGAATAGAAGAAATACACAATAATAAATTATGATAAAAAATTAGGAAAAAATGTGTTTAGTAGATAAAAAGAATTCATAATTTAACTCGTAGTTTGCACATCTGCAATTTTACTGAAAGTTGGTGTGGAAACAATATAATGAAGTGAGTAAAATGCATAGCTGCAAAGATTTAAAAGAAAATGGATAATTTTAACATACAAAAGAAAACAAAGGAAAAGCAACTTCTTACGAAACACCAGAAGTAAATTCTTTTGGTTCGGCCATTGGTAACCACTTGTGAAACAAATGACATTAAGGAGTTTTCCTCTGATACATTCTTTTAAATTTGGTTCGTCTTTGAAGACAATGGAAAAGGTACGAAGCTGAAAAAGAAAAGTTTTTCGTCCGAAGAAAGAGAAAGATCCTAATAAATTTCCATTTAAAAGTATTGTAAGTATATTTTTCAATAAACATATCAATTATCGAAAAGATCATCAACATTGCATAGATTTTTTCGGATTGCACAGGATGAAAATTTGGACATGCTATATATATATATATATATATATATATATATATATATATATATATATATATATATATATATATATATATATATATATATATATATATATATATATATATATATATTTCTATATATTTGCCTTGATACTTACTTGATTCTGAGCAGCAACAGATAATCGCAGGGAGTTCTTTACATTATCAAGAAATCTACTATATATTACTAAGAAACCTGATTAATAAGACTGGTTAAAGCAGCTTCGTAGATGAATAAATCAAGGGAAACAATCCTGGCTGAGGGCCTTCTTTATGTGAGGGAAGATTATGTAAACCCAAGGGTTCTCTTAATTGATTATATTTACATGATAAATACTGATCAAAAGAATGACGAATTACTGGGCAGGTAATAATAAGGGCCTCCTAAACTTATGAATCCTACACAGGAGAAACATTCTATGCCAATGATATCTTCATAACAGGAACATCGCAGAGGGGTAGATTAAGGGGTGGCATAAGGCCACTGCAAGAATAATAAGATGCTCAAAGGGAACTGAGGGAATGCACAAATGGTGCCAAATAACTCACTTCAACACTAAATGCATAATTACGTTAACACTTGATTCTCCATCACAAATTAATGAAGGTGGTTGCACAGTGGAAACAGAGAATAAATCAACGGAGAAATAACAGGATCGTGACTGAAGATGACGATGTCCTTATCCAATAGGGGGCACCTTCACTGGAGGGAGGGAAAGGAAGGGATGCCACGACAAGAATTTACTGGTCCGAACTTCGTGGTCAAACACGTGGTGGGTATGTACAAGGGACAAGCAAAGGTAAGGACATCTGTCCTTGGTGGAGTTCTGAGCGCTTTTCTCTGACTGCTGTTGCATGACCCATTTATAACCTCAGGAATTACGCCTTGGTCTCCAGGCAGGTGGTGCAAAGGTCAATCTCCAACTCGCTTTCTATAGCGAACATGTGGGCATTCAGCCAGGTCTCTTGGAGAGGTCACCATTCCCGAGCGGCATGGCGCCAACTTTCTCTTTCTGGATCCTCCGTTGCCTGTTGTCCGACTCCAATGAGGAAGGCATCCTTGAAGGCCATATCTAGAATTAAGGCACTCAGGCAGTCATTTTGAGCAGACAGAGAGGGATTAGGCTTAACCATCTGGGTAATGGAGGAGAGAATTGATGGAGGGGCGAATGAAACCCACAGTTCTTTCAATTTAAGAAATAACTAAAAGTAGTTGTATTCTGTTACGTTATTGTGGTAAAACATGTGAGGTTGCTTGAAAAGAAGTTTCCTTCATTGAAATATATATATATATATATATATATATATATATATATATATATATATATATATATATATATATATATATATATATATATATATATATATATATATATATTATATATATTTAACGTAAATTAATTTGTATATAATACTTTATATATTATTTTTTTGGAACATAATACCCTGTTTCCTCCTCCCGACATTTCTGACTTGTTGTATAGTTTTAATTATAATGAGCTTGTTTTATTTTCATTGTGGTTTATTTCTCATCCAGAATATTTGGCGCTGTCTCGCCAGGTCTGAGTAGTCGTTTATTTTTTGGGACTTATTTTGGGTTTTATGAGATATCTCCTTCTTCAGTTGCTGCTGCTGACCTCCTTTGAGAGATTGACTATTCTACAGTCTGCGCCCTTGGTTCAGTTATTTTGCCAAGGGGGACCTCTTTGCCAACTGGTAAGGTGTGATTTGTCGGACGGCCGTGTCCATTGATTGTCTTGCGACGTTAAATTGATTGGCTTCTCAGTCTGCAGATTTGGCCCAGTTATTTTGGGACCTGTCTCATTTGGTAAGGTCTTAAGATATATATTATTCCCCTCGAGTCGTGATTTGAAGGCTGTGTTAGCCACTACCATATTTAGAGCTCACTTAAGGGAAGCAATTTATTTTTTAGTGATAAATATTTAGTGTGTAACAGTTGGTTATTCTGACTTTTCGACATTCTATTACTTTTAGGCCCTCTTTAAAGTGTAATTGCATAGTCTGTCTGAATTTGGTGTAAGAGATTGTGTGGTTGATTTTTGTGTTTATTTAATGTATCTTTTGTAAGAGGCTCAGTGGTTTTCTTTTCTAAAAGTTTGTATTAAATATTAAGGTTTTATTTTTCAGTTTTTCTTTATCCTCCTTGATGTGATTACCTGTTGCGGCCATTCCACCTATTGGACTTGGTCGTGTTAGTGACTTTATTTGATTTTCTTGTTGTCTTATATATATATATATATATATATACGTTATATATATATATATATATTATTATTCATATATATATATATATGCGCCTTGGCCCAAAAGCCATAATTTATTTTGACAACTATGTGCATCTTCAATCTGCAAATATAACAAATTTGTTAAAATTTAAGGTAAAGTTAAAAGAAAAAAATATTTATTATAAAACTTTGGGTATACAGTAAAGAAACCTGACAAACCATTGATTTGAACCCACCCTACGACTTCAGTTATGCCAGATAAAGAGGAGAAGCGGAAACGTTAGTTCAAAGAAGGAACAAGCCGTTTGATGTATAAGGACTCAAGGGTGGTTAGGTAATCAATTGCTTGACAATAATAGGGAATGCAATTTGGAGTTGCATGTTTTTATATTAGAAAATTCTGATAAATATTCTGACCCGTTCTAAAACTGTGTGTCACATATACTCAATAACCTACGGCAAGATCCAACATAGATACCGGGACCGGGCACTTGAATTTATTAAGTTAGATTATTCTGACTTTTCAAAGACATTGGAGTGGATTGATTGGGATCTTATCAGCAGCCAAATTCCTGTTCAATAATTGAAAGTGTAATTGCATAGTCTGTCTGAATTTGGTGTAAGTGTGTTTTTATTCGATGTGTTTCAGTGTGTGGTTGATTTTTGTGTTTATTTAATAGAACGGGTCAGAAACTGAGTAAACCAGAATTTTCTAATATAAAGAAGGCTCCATATGTAAAATGGTAAAAACATTTCTATTTTCTGGAAAAAGTTTGTATTAAATATTAACGGCTTGTTTATTTTGAGTTTTTCTTTATCCTCCTTGATTCAGTTCTCTCCTCCTCCTTTGAATGGTTTGTTCAGCACTCTCAAGTTTTATTAATTTTCTTTTGCAATTTTTTTCCTTTTAACTTTATCTTTAAAATAGTTTTTGTAAATTTTAACGAAATTTGTGAGATTGAAGGCACATAGTTGCGTGACTTTATTTGTATTTTAAATCTTCGCCTGAATTTATATATCTTGGTATGTATATATATATATATATATATATATATATATATATATATATATATATATATATATATATATATATATATATATATATATATATATATATATATATATATATATATGGAGGGGAAAACAGAAATACAGAAAATGAAAGGGAGAGTGTGCTAGAAAAGGTAATTGCAAAGGTAGGTGATGGAAAAATAAAGGGCTTTGTTAGTGGTCATGAAGTTCTTGGAATAAATGTAAATAGAACGAGTGGTATGAAGCTTGGTTCGAGGCTGCTAAAGAAGAATGTTCACAGTTATACATCGGAAAGAGAAAATGTAGTGGGAAAACCCGTTTACTACATTGTGTGGTAGTTCAGAGGAAATCAATTCTTACCACATGTCGAAATGTTTTTCAATATGGAAATGTACTTAAGTTTGAATTTGTATTTTCCATAGGTCCAGATTATGGTATGAAAGTACGAATTTCAGTGCAAGTAACCAGCCATCCCTATAATAGAAAGTTTTAATAGAATGGTTTGCATTGTCTCATATTTTGTAAAATTATTAAACTTCAAAAGTATTTTTCTATCTGCACATTTTCTAACATTGTACACCACACCAATTAGGGTAAATGAATTTCAATATAATGTCCTTAAATGCCATATACCTTTTCAGTAAAAGGATGACCCATCCCTTCTTTTTAGATAAACAAATTTAGCTCTGTTGGCCCTTGACTCTTTTGAGGTTTAATGGAGGGAGTTGGTACGATAAATGGAAGATTTTTACTAAGACTGCTTTCAGAGAGTACAGTAGAAGTGCAAAAGTATTTCTAGATACCATTCAAAGATTATGAAAAGGCATCTGGTAGAGTGAAACGTGACGAGCTGATAAAACGCCAGGATCTTTAGATATAGATGATAAATATATTAGTTTAATAGAAAACATGTGTTTGTATCAAAAGACAGCAATAATGATGGAAGGGTAGCAGCATAAATAGGATGAGGTAACGTGTGTGATAAGAAGGGCAGGTATGGCGTCTCCTACTTTATTTTCTTTGTATAATGACTTTAAAATTCGGGGATAAGGTATGCCTGTGGTTATTGGCCACATTGTTAACACTATAAGGTGTGCAAACAAAAATAGTGATTACTGATTTGGAGGAAAATCTGCAAATGCTGTTTTAGGAATTGATTAGTGGCAATTAAAAAAGTGAATAAATGTCAAAATAACAAGAACAAGTTTGCTATGGCTTAGATATTGCTGATGAAAGAAGTAGGTGAACCAATTTAGCAAGCTACTTAGCTGGAGAGCACTAAATATGCTTTGTGATAACAAAATTGAGTGATATCGGAGAATATAGTTCATTGCATGAAATGATAACTTTACTAAAAAAATTACAATTCATCATTACTGTGCTAAAAGGTATGGGAGAAAAATCACATATGGTCAATTTTGTTGTATGGAAGTGCAACACGGATACTGGAAGCAGGAAGAATGTGGATGTGGAGAATGTATCACGGATGCAGGGAATAACAAGTAAGAGGAATTTAGATATAAAGTGCTTAGTAATGGAAATGTTGAAAACAGTAAAGAAAAGATAGGTCCAATTTTTAGGGAGTCTTCAGAAGGGGAGGAGGGAGGGAAATTGCAGAGTTTATGTCTAGCAGGAATATCAAGCGAAAAAGGGGAGAGAAGGAGGCAGAGGAAAAATATTTTAATTATAATGAAGTAAAAAGATTAAGTGGAGGAGAAAGAGTATCCCCAAAACAGATGCCAGTGACAAGAAATAAAACAAACTAGAAAGGCATGATTACTGATGTGTTATGAACTTTGGGACATTGAATAAATCTGTGGGGAAAGTTTGTGGAATGAACGCCCGTTGAGATACCCCGATATCTTTTACAAAAATTAATAACAAAGTAAAGGCAATAGAAAAGACTTTGTGCGCTACAGTGATATACCTTTTAAAAATTACCGTGACTTAGAAGTAACACGTAGGATTTCGAAGTCAAAATATTTGAGCTGTACCTTTTTTTTTTTTTTTTTTTGTGAAGGAAATGTGAACTTATATATGTTTACCTACATAAAATCTTGCAGCTCCATAGATTTGTATTCTGGAACCTGGTGTCCTAACTACAAGGGTAATTACTAAATTATGAACAGCCTACCATGCGTAAAGCGTATCAGTTTTCGCAATGAAGTCGTAGTAATTGTAAATATGTCTCCTAAAGAAAAATCACCAGAAGGGCTATGCGATGTCGTTGTCATCATCCCCAAGCTTTTAGTGGGAAATTCATAAATTTTTCGTGCCTTTGTAAACATGATATTTCAAAATCATATAAATACCAAGGTGTAGCAAAATGAAGGTAAGAAAAATATGTAGCTGCCAGCTAAAAAGACTGCAATACAATTTTATGGGGCAACGAAATGAACTGGTGCAACCGCAGTGCTGTGTACAGAATACAGAGCGAAGGTACTGAGAAACCAGAGGTTTTGCTGCCGGTGGCTGGAACCAAACAATGTAAATCTTCTCGAGGGTATCACTGCTCTTTTGGTTTCATATTCGTTGCGGGTGCGATACCAGAGAATGACATGAGATAAGATTAGTAACCAATTATGAAATAAAGGAACAATGGAAATTTCAAAATACACTTAAATGTGCATCATACACAAATTTTAGAAAAATACATTTATATAGAGAAAAGGTCACTTTTTTATCATTATAATCTAAAGATAATTAGAGAACGACCATGTTTACCGGTTGATAACGAATACAGATCGTTTTTCTGAAATGAATCTTCAGTATTCCGTATAGACGAATTTATTCATACATCAGTACACTCGTAAAATAATTGACATTTTAGAAGAACAATATGGTTGTTCCCATGAAATACTGAATACCTCCAGGTGCTTGCGTTATCATGCAGATATTTTTCATAAGCTAACTTATCCATTAAGAAATAAGAATATAGAAAAAAAAAACTTCTTGACATTATCTCGTATTCTGAAAATCGCAAGATCTTTCAAAAAGGCACCTCCCGCATCGTAAGTGGAGTCATTGCTTGTGAAACTGTTGTCATTTAATGTTGTTGGCAGACTTTTGAGTAATGTCTTTTACCTCTTTTGTAATCAGTTGCTAAATGTATGTTTGAACAGTCATTATACCTGAATTTCAAGTCCTCTTTTGGACAGATTCATTTTAAAGAATATCACCATAAAGATTGTTTTTAGACAATATGTATATGTGATTTTGTGAAAAAGATATAGTTTATGATTCTCTTACACACTCTGCATATTGGAATGATTTTTTTTTTTTTTTACTACGACCTCTTTCCATAGTATCATCATTGTAATTCACCCCTGCTTTGTTGTAGTTACATTGGCCATAGCAACAAGAGCCTCATGGAATACTGTCAATAAAGAGGGTTCTGGATACTTTGGAACTCTTCACCACATGTCATTTGTAGCATTGAATCTTATCAACACCAATTACTCATCAACTATTAAACATATAACTAATTGTCTTAGCATATCAGTGATTTTTCTCAGTAAATAAAGACTTTTTTTCTTGTGTTCTATTGTGTCTAATTAGTGAATAAAATTAGGTTAGCCATAGCCCGTGCTGATTGTCACTTTTATCCATGTATTACTGCGCTGACTGGCCATTTTATTCAAAAATTACTGTGGTGACTATCCCTTTTATCCAGATATTACGGAAGTGAATGTCCCATTTATCCAAGTATTACTATACTGTCTGTCACTTTCATCCAATTATTACTGCGGCGACTGTCCGTATTATCCAAACATTACTGTGTTCAGTGTCCCCCAGTTGTTGCTGTGGTGACTGTCCCATTTATCCAGACATTTTATCTACGTATTTCTGTACTGACTGTCCCTTTTTTTCCTAGTATTACTGTTGTGACTGTCCACTTTATCAAGATATTACTATGATGACTGTCCCATCCATCCATGTATCACTATGGTGCCGTCCTTTTATTCAGGTGGTATTGTGTGTGTGAGTATATATATATATATATATATATATATATATATATATATATATATATATATATATATATATATATATATATATATATATATATACATATATTGGTATACATTTCTATTTATTACAAGATTAAACGGCAAAAGAATGAAGGTGAGGACAACCGCATATACATATGCTGTTAAAAGCTTGTCGGACTTCCTTGTCGAAACACTGTTTCCATAAAATACTACAATATATATATATATATATATATATATATATATATATATATATATATATATATATATATATATATATATATATATATATATATATATATATATATATATATATATATATATATATATATATATATATATATATATCAACGTGGCAGTGATATGAACAGTAAATAAACATGAAACTTTTTTTTATAAAAACATCTTTACGTCAACTAATTAGTTATTCGTGAGTCCTATCTACAATAATTCGTCTGGGATTACTTAACGGAGCAAGTAGGTAATATTTAATTTTTTTTTAAAGAGCCCTGTTTACCTTCTCATCATGAACAAGCTTTGTATAGAGAAAAAGCGCTCTCTTGATTAAAGATTAGAATAAGTATACTCCTACACTAAGAGAAAATCTCTTTGTAGTATTTTATCGAAACGGTGTTTCGACAAGGAAAGCCGACAAGCTTTTAACAGCATATACGGTTGTCCTCATTCTTCTTGCTTTGCCGTTTAATCTTGTAAAAAGTATAAATTTATACCAAATCAATCAGAAAACACAAATGATGGATTTCCCGTAATTACATAAGGAGAAACGCCAACCAAAACTGTACAGTATGGCAGTGGCAGGATATCTACTAAGGGATTCAGAGCTGATGAAACACGGTTTTTCGGCAATATCTTTTTATCAAAGCATCGGATAAAGGTGAAAATTGGGAAGTGTATATTTTATAACCCTACCTAATTTTTGCAAGTATTATTTAGTACCTAAGTCCAATAGTTCTGGTACTTATCAGAGTAAACGTGTGTTTCCTATGCCAGAGCCATCAAAATCGCAGGTAAGGGTTTTGAACACAATAATGACGTTAACCTATGACGTCATGAGGCTCCACCCACAGTGAAGAGAAGTTTGCATATGGGGAAAACGTCTCCACTGTGGCTCTGCCCATTGCTGATGACATATTCACTAATTAATATTAGTACCCATCCTAGGTTTCAGCGATATCAATGATGGCGAGCATTCTCAATAATTTCATTATTATTATTATTATTATTATTATTATTATTATTATTATTATTATTATTTATTATTATATTATTTTGTGGAGGTTTCATCACAACTTCCACAGCAGTTGTTGGGACTAAGTTGTTAGCTTGGAATTCTTCCATTTTCTTGACATTCGTATTATTTCTACTTTACAAATAATTCAGTGCATGTAATTCATCCACATAATGAACCAGTCTATAGTTCATTTGTTAGTTCTACATCTATTCAGGGCGGGAGTACAAAAAGACCATCCGTTATGTTTTACCTCAGGTTTTGATACTATAGCCTTCTATTTGCAGCAAGTCAGGAGCGGTCACTAGAAGTAGAATTCAAATGAAAAACAATGATACCTCATTTCCCTCAATTATTAGAGGTGTAAAGGTCAACGCCATTGTTGTATTTCAGTTAATGTAACCCATTGCTATTTTTCTTTGTTTTTTTATATCATACAGCACCCTAAACAGCGCTCGTATAGCCTACTCGCTGCAAATAAAAGGTAATGGTAGGAGTCAACATTTTGAGGGCAAGCTATTATTTACCTATTTAATATCAATCAAATGTAACACGATTTATATTGATATGCATGGAAAGGAAAATATATTGGAATCAGTTTGAATGAGGAACATATTGCTATAATCATTGTGTTTTAATAAATATGTTTTAGATATACTAATAAAACGTCTAACACTATACATAATTTATTTACAAAATGTCTTCATCGTCACTGTCGAGGAAAAGGTAGGAATTGTCTAACAACTGTTCCTGCCCATACTTCTTAGGGTGGCGAAGTAACTATTACCCACTGTAGAAATAATTACATATTCACGCTATAGCAAATCTTGCCACGGGTCTTCTAGCTTGTATACAAAGTGGCAAGCTGTAGCACAAGTGCAGTCCTGCAACCACGGGGACAATTCCATATCCTGCTGGCCATTATCGAATTTGCTGAGGCCTAGACTGTATTCTGTAAGCATATCCATTCACCGCCTACTGGTGGATGGGCGGAGCCTCATGACGTCATATTACGTTTACGTGACGAATTGTTTTAGGAGCCTTGTCTGTGATTTTCTCGGTTCCGGCATCGGCGACTTCATTTTACTCTATAAATATCAAAACTATCGAACTTAGGTACTAAGTAATACTTGCAAAAATTAAATAGGGTTATAAAACATACACTTGCCAACTTTCAGCTTTATCCGATGCTTTGGTAAACAGTTGTTGCCGAAAAACCATGTTTCATTGGCTCTGAATCCCTTAGTAGGGTATTGCTGATAAAGAAATATACCCAGACTAGGTAAACCCTAAATTATCTTGGGTCTTCTTTTATCCAGTGTAAAATGCCATTTACGGTGAGACCGAATTCTTAAACAAATGCCCATTTTGAAAACGCTAACACCAATAGATTAGTTGGCTTCGATATTCTGATGGACATTGACAAACAGATAAAAAAATTGTTTCAGTGATAAATGAAAGAATATAAATTGAAAACTTCCACTAATGAAACCAAGTTCTGATTGGCTATTCATTAGAAATTTTCCAGACTTGTAATTGAATCAGGCCTAGGAACCTCCCAGGAGACCGAAATTGTAATGAATAGTGAAAAGTTGTATACTAAGTTTCCAAAGAAAAGATATAATTTATATTTGCAATTCATCGTTACCAAAAAAAAAAAAAATAAAAATAATGCAAATGCCAAATCAAGTAAAGATGTTCATAAAATGAGTTATATGGTAAATAATAAAAATAGATTACCTCTGAATAAAGATGATTTTTATATAAAACTGCCCTGTACTGAGGCAAAGGAAAAAACACACGTAGTCTCTCTCTCTCTCTCTCTCTCTCTCTCTCTCTCTCTCTCTCTCTCTCTCTCTCTCTCTCTCACATAATCACTATAAACTTGTGTTCATCAGGGACGTTAGCCTACTGTGAAATAGCTAGCACGTTTGTAACCAGCTATATATGATTCGAAAGGCTGTTTATCATAATTTTCGTTGTGAGATATTATATTACATATTTATTTTGACCGTGTTTTAATTACGGATAATTTTAGATCTTCCTATGATTCGCTATCTTCATATACACATTTGTACTTTTAAATTAGTTTTTAGTGCCCTGCAAAAGAAAACTACTGTGCCGGCTTTGTCTGTCCGTCCGTCCTCAGATCTTAAAAAGTACTGAGGTTAGACGGCTGCAAATTTGTATGTTGATCATCCACCCTCCAGTTACCTAACATACCAAATTGCAGCCCACTAGCCTCAGTAGTTTTTATTTTATTTAAAGTAAAATTTAGCCATAATCGTGCATCTGGCAACGATATGGGACAGACCACAACCTGGCCGTGGTTAAAGGTTCATGGGCCGCGACTCATACATCATTACACTAAGACCACCGAAAGATAGATGTATTTTCAGTGCCCTTGATCATACCCTGTACAGAAAACTTGATTGCGCTGAAGAAATTTCGGCACATTTTTTACCTGTTATTTTGTCATTTTTAACATACCATGGTAAAGTAAACCTATTTCTCTTTAAAATGACAATATAAACTCTTTTATTCATTGAACACTACGCTTACAAGGACTGAAAAAAAAAAGAATTAATGCTAAAAGCTTTTCGGCCTACTGCTAAGATTCTTGGTCGACAAAATCATAGTTTTTTTTTATCGTTCTATTTCCTTTAACTTTAATCCCTAACAAATGGAACATGGAGCAGTATTATAAATTCCACACAAAGACATTTTAAATTAGTAGTTGTGTCACGAAAAAATATATCTTTAGTATTCGTTTTAGTGAATATTTTTAACAGAGAACTATTGGAATTACTATTATCAGTTAACTTCCACTCATCAATCAAATATTTTTAAACAGACACCAAAATAAAATAAAAAAAATTATAAACAAAACGGAAAACAAAATACCGCTAAGCGGAACACTCAGTCAGAAAGTGAGCGAACCTACGACGGGCGTACTTTGACATGATTGAGGGAGGAATCTGAGTGGCCAGAAATATGGTTGCAATGTAAGAAGACAACAATTTTCAACTCAACCAATAATTCATATATCAAAATGTCCTACTATCCAGCTGTAGATCAGCATTTAAAAATAACCAATTGATGAAAATATTTATATATATTTGCTAAGATGCAATGACTATAGTTATCTCTATAGTTTATAGAGATAACTAACGTAATTTTAGGAATCACTTTTTTCAAACATAGACCTATTTACCGAAGTTACTTAAAATCATCACAGCAGCATCTACACAAGTTAGTTTCTCTTCTTCTGAAATCTAAATGTGTATCGTGTGCATGAGAACTGCGAGGTCTGTATTATGTAACAAGCCAGAGTTTTTGTAATGTAATAATGTAACCAACAATGCAGTAAAATTCGTGAAATGTTATCAGAAAGGTTGCTTGGCTGGCTGGTTGGTGTAGATTAAATCGGCCTTGTGGTGCCATAATTACAGTAAGGAGTTGCAAGGTTTACAAGTTTGCTGTGGCTCTCTGGTCTCCACCCCGCTAACAAGGAAGAAGGGTGGCTTGATCGTTGCAACAAAATGTGGTTGAACTGTATTCATCTTTTGATGGCACAGCACTGAAACTAAGTATATCATTACACAATGCAGTAGCCAAGTAACTATATATCGATATCAAATGCTAGATTAGAAACTTCTGGAAGTATATCCTTTATAAGTTTGGTTTCGGTATTCGTGATTTCGAAGTCTGGGAAAATAGCATTTAATATTAGAAATTATTTTTTTACCTTTGTATTACAATGATAATAACGATGACAGACGAATAGAAAGAGTTTTCTACGTGTTATACATTCTATTGCGCTCATGTCAGCATCAATTTTGTCTATTACTGAAAACAAAGCAATTACGAGCTAAAAACTATTCTTTCGTAAACTGTTCCTAAAACATGCTTCACGATGCATTTTTATTCAGTTTTATTTTATGGATTTGATTACGAATTCAGTCTATTCTCTTGTGCCTCATGCCGAATTCATTAGGGAAGATTGCCTTAGTGCGAGACGTAACTCAGATCCAATCAACGATGACTGGAAAGAACAATGCCTGCGAGGGATAACGTGGATCAAATGGATCTCTAAAGAGCACTTCAGAAGGTGCAAACATTGGGAAAGAGAGAGAGAGAGAGAGAGAGAGAGAGAGAGAGAGAGAGAGAGAGAGAGAGAGAGAGAGAGTATTCATTATTATAAGGATATCGTAAAAGTTACATTTGTTTACATTATTGTTAATTTATAAACAACGCTGAAAAATCGTTTGAGATAAAAAATCATGATAATTATATAGATAGGGGGAATATTTTTGAACAATTTTGCTTCTTCAAACTTATGATTTTAAGAACAGTTTACAAAAGGAAATGTTTTTTATGCTCGTAATTGTTTTGCTTTCAGTAATAAGCATCATCGATATTAACATAATAGAATGCACTACAGTCACAGAAACTTCATTTTCATCGTCATCCATTATCATCATTATTATGCAAATAATAATAATCGTCCTATGTTGATCAAAGGATGAATATAGTTCAACCAGATTTTGTTACAACGATCAATCCACCCTTCATCTTTGTTAGCGGGACGGAGACCAGAGATCCACAAAGGGCTAATAAACCTTGCAATTCTTCACTATAATTATGGTGCCACAAAGCCGATTTAATATACACCAACCAGCCAACCAAGCAACCCTTTTGATGACAGTTAAAAAAGTCGGTTGGTATTTGTTGCTCACAATATTACAATACAAAAACTCTGCAATCTTTCATAATCGTAGTTCTTATGCCTCATAATATACAATTAGAGTTCAACAGAAAAGATACTAAATTGAGAAGCTGCTACATCGGCAGTTATCATGCATTTAACTATACTGTGAGTTCAAGCGAAGTTTAAAAATATTTTCTTTTTCATAAGTGAATTATTAATTTATACTATATACATAATATCTTTTCTATTTATTTCAAGTAAAACTAACTTGGATTACCTGAATATATTTGTCCACAGGTAAAAAGGCTATTCTATTACAACTGCTACTTAATTCGAGATTAGGTAATTGCTAATAGAATTTGTTGTGCAATCTTTTTCTTAACTCTTTTCTACTAAGATATGTATCATTAACTATCTTTCATTACTGTAAATAATATCTCATTTTACAATAAACCATAAACAGAAACAGTTTAAGAACGATAAAAGTGTACCCTTTAATTTTTACCAAAGTAATGATACTGGATTTTAATGAACATATATATCCTAACTTTAATGACCAATGATTTCGATAATCAGTCATTAATCTTGTGTAAGCAAATCGGGTATTTTTTTGAGAATTTCTAAATTATTACATTGCATATGTAAGTTTTAGTTGTTGATTTGTATTCTGCCGTTTATCTATGTCTTATGTAAAACACCTTTTGGCAAAAATAAAGTTGAAAACGGAAACATTATGAAAGGAACAATAAGTTTATACAAAACTATATCAAAGCTCAAGCGGAAGGGACACGACTAATAAAAAGATGTGCAACAGTTATGTCATTAGATGATTAAAAGAAAGATCTAACATCATCCCTGAATGTTCTCGTCAAAAGCACCATACTTCTGATATCAACATAGCAAAAAAAAAATAACTTAAAACTTTGTGAATATCATGCAGCCTATAGAATGAAGGTTGGGGTTAAGGTACAATGTATAACTATAATTTACTAGTTTCAGTCTTGTTGGAGGTGTAGGTGTAGGTATTAACGCTTCATTTATGACAGATGTAAAGGACTAAATCATGATTATCTCATCAGTACTTAAACCAGCATGGGCATGTTGTCTGAAGCTGATTGTAAAAGAATGTAGCAGAGATACATGACATCTAGAATCTGGGTATTTAGACTCCTAAATCTATTTTTGAGTATTGCTAAACATGTGAAGTAAAAGAGACCATGGTCATGCTATATTCATATCAAACTTTTGATAATTGATCAGTGTTCTTTAGTAGCTGATTTACTAAGATGTTTGCATTATAAATAATGATTAGCCAGGGTGATGTATTCAATAATCCATTTTATTTCATACGGTAAGAAATTTGTATATATGAAGCGGGATTATTCAACTGATTTATTTACATTTCAACAGTCTCTCATCCAGCCCTTTCCAGATATCATTTCTCAACCTTTACTGTTGTTATCGTTTCAAAGGGGTTACTGTGCTCACTCTGATATTTACATTTCTATTTACATTTCTTGAGTATTAAAGTATAAGAATATTTCTAATTTCCATTACTTTGCACATTTACTATTGTTCACTTTTTCCACAACTTTGCCTCTTACATCTTGACATGAAGCTTTGCCTTCTCCTCATCTATTTACCAAAGCTCACTTCGTAGGAGACTTCAATATACATCAAACAGTGAAGTGTTGTTCCACCCATGCTGATTTAGGAAAAATGATACCATTAGATTTTCTGTAACAAACAGTGAAATACATCCTTCACCAAAGGTCTCATGTTGTAGACCATTGTGGTAAAACCTCTAACATTTTCAAACTTGCTTTTACTTCTGTTCATTTACTGTACACTAATACTCTATACTTTAATTTTCACTTAGGCAATCTAATTATAGACTTTTATTTTGTTACTTTAGCCTTCATAAACCCCACGGTAATTCTCTACATGACACTTGTAACACAATGCCAGTTTTTCGCTGTCAGATGTTCGATCCTTAATCCTTGCTATTCTACTAAAAGAACGTTTCTTTGGTATTCAAGATTTTACGTGTTGGCACATGACATCTGAGAGGTTTTAACTTCTGTAATTTATACTTAAATATGATATCTTCTTTGGTGGAAAGTGCTCTGTTTCTAATCATGCTTTGACCACTTTTACTGCTGAAAGCCCCGGCTGAGAGCGAAAGTGTATGAGTTATTCATATTCATCCCCTCTGCTGCTAGTCATACTTTCATATAAACTAGAGTTCACTGTACTTTTTACAAAAGATTCTTCACCTTTTTTGCTATCTTTTTTACTTGATTGTAAAATCTCATACTGGTCCTTCCTCTTGTTCAACCCTTGCTAACGAAAGGTGATAAATATATAAAACGTTATGTACGATTACTGACTTACATGCGGCATTTTCTGGTATTTTCATTAGATGTTCCTCAAAAATAAGATGCGAGTCAAAAGGTACACCAAGTATAGTTGAGTGGGAGGATGGGATGGAAAGATCTAATCAATAGCGTTTTCATTTTACCGGAGTTCAGTCTTATAGCCACGGCTACATCATTCACTAATCCATTCAATGTCCTATGAAGTGGTGACTTTACTACACCCACAAGTGTTGCATCACTGGCATACTGAACAATCTTGTTTTTCAGGCCAATACCACATCACTTGTATGAACTAAAAATAACAGCGGGCCGAGAACACTACCCCTTGGGAACGCCAGACACAGCAGGTCTCGGTTCACTAACGATCCCATAAACAGGAACTTGCTGCTAAAACATATCCACCGATTGCAAGATTCTGAAGATTATAAATAAGTGTCTTGGGATTTACTATATCGAAAGCAGGACTAAAATCTATTTGAATTACTCTACATTCAAAACCATTATCAAAATTCTCTTGCATATGGCACGTCAAATAGTCATATTAACTCTTAACTAACAATCCTTTAGATTCCACATCCTTGTATGGTGGCTTTAAAATCAATTTTTATGAAACTTCGGAGAGCACAGGGATCAAAGAAATCGGCTGTTGTTAGTGCAGTCTGCAGATATGCCACTATTTGGAACTGGCACTGTATTACTAAGCTTGCTTATCTACAAAGGTACTACGTTGACCTATATATTTATAGAATCTACTAATCTTGGGAGACAACGCACTAGAAACCTTAAAAAAAACAAAGGGTAGAAACCATCTGGATCTTTTCCAACCAAGCTATCAAGATTATCAGAATATTAACATCCCCATAGTGAAATGCAAATTTTTGTACGAAAAGGTTCAGGATGACAAGTCAGGGAGAGGGACATACCGAGCTGATTGCTTAGCTTCACAAGCTCGATGAAGCAGTTCAGCCTTTTCCCTAGGGCGAGTAACCAGTCATCTGTCATCATCTGTTAGTAGTGGTGGAATGGAAGGAAGACTGACCTAAAGATAAATGATGCCAATTTGGTCCAACACAGATGAGGCTAAGTAATTCCTTCAAATTTCCTCTTTCAGGAATTATTGCAATTTCTCTCAGCTATACGGTAAAATTATACCGGATTACACAGCATTAGAGAAATTCAGTTCTTACAAGCAAAACTTACCTATTTTTTCCCATTTCCCGAAAAAAATTCTCAAATCGTGTTGACGAAAATTTAATAGGACCTCTTACCTATCTTAGAGTAATAATGTGAATCAATTTGTTTAATATATACTGTTTTGATAACTTTTGGATTAATTTTTGTGGTGCAGATTGGTACATATTGCTTTCAGCTTAGGGTCCGGTTAGATTTCCAGTTATATATGTAAGAATGTTAAGGATACTGTGAAAATGCAGGACATCGTACCAAAACGTAGGTAATAAAGTCATGATGATCACACACTGGCAAAAAAGGCTCTGTAGAAGGAAAACTGTATAATTCTCTCATGGGGAGAAGTTTCCTTTGTGAGTGAAGGTTCCTCCCCAGATTTGTATTTACCACTGACTATATTATTACATATCATTTCAGTAATCAATATATAGGTCATGTACTTCATTTTATTTTATGAAATAAAATTTCAGTTTAAAATTTATTGTGTCATATAAGGCAAGACGCGTTACATAGTGTTTAGATGAACCTAATTGGCATTTGTGCAGTTTACTTCCATGATGAATATCAAACGTAAACCCAGAGATAGCTACGACACTCTACACACCACACGAGATAGCCATGGCCCCACTGTAATGCTGTAATCATTAACTTGAAAAAGAAAGAACTGAGATTTCAAAACTTGTTCTTTTGAGGTTCTATTCTGTAATGAACAACTAACAAAAAGTAAATATTTGTTTATTGAAAAGAAAATATTATTTTTTTAAAGACTGACAAAATAAATAACCTCACGATTTGGACATGAAGAGATTTAATATCGGAATTCAATGTAAGTACACATTCTATTTGTACCGTCAATCCTTAACCTGAAAAAATACAGTAAAGCCAGACATTTCTCGTTTTATTGCATAAAGGTTATCCAAAACATATTCTCTCGAAAGAGAAGTGGATGGAGTGGAACTGCCTTCAACTCCAAAGAAAGGTAATTAGCGCTTCCTGTTACTCCTTTGAATTGAATCTTATTACTCAAGAGAAACGTGCTCAGGATTTAATCATTTAAAAGATACAAGTGGCTGAGAAGAGACTAGCAAATAAGACATCTAGGAATAAGGTAAGAAAGTGCGTGTAACACACACACACACACACACACACACACACATATATATATATATATATATATATATATATATATATATATATATATATATATATATATATATATATATATATATATATAACTACACACCAACCCATATATATAGGCTAACCAACTGCCTGGAAAAAACTGAATGTCTTTCAAAAACTATCTCTCCCTCTCTCTCTTTCTCCTGCCTTCTCCTACCTAACACCCCCTCTTCTCTCTCTTCTTCTTCTCTCACTCTCTTTCTCACTCTCTCCCAACACACCCATTCACTATTATAGAATTCAACAACTTAAGGCAGTGTATTCACGATCATGTCTACCTGTCATTTCTTCTGTCAGTTCATCGAAACTGCCGTTAAGACTTATGTGTAGACAACAGTTTGTTGGGGGGAGACAGTCCACTCACCAGAATGGATGAACTGATGTTATTACCTAAATATCTTCTAACCAACTGACAGGTAATTGCACATGTGGACAGGTTAGCACCAATTTCGTGACAGTTTGCCACTGTATTTCACCTGGGAACCGTCTCAGATGATCTGATCAGAACATGCATAAATTATGTATACTGTAGGTGTTATTCATTCCACTGGTAGACCCTTCAATACTATTTGTAGGCCGTTATAAGTCCAAACCATACAATAAAAATCTAAAACAAATTTTTCCATGTGATACAGACAATTTGTTATAGGTCTAGTCCAATGATGTCTTTTTATGATATGTGTTACTATAATGAAAGCGAATTTCACTTTCCAAGTCATAAAAAAACTGAACCAACCCCTCAGTTCTAATTTCAGCTCATTCATTAATATTGTCTGAGAATAGACATCTTTTTTTTATTAAGAAATATTTAGTCTATATACTCTGTTACACCTTTTTACTTCTTTCGTATTATTAAATGAATTGCTGCAAGAGTTAGCCTTCCACCACATCATCATATTAAGAAAAAAAGTGGCATAACACTTTCCTACATGGTTTATATTGGTTTTAGGGACGTTTTTAACATAACATAATAAATTACAACTCATTATCTTTACAATGACATCAAATTCCTTAACACAGAATTGCGTATAAAGTTACATGTATGGCATCTATAAACTTGGTCAATTCATACAATAACGTAATCATGAATCAAACAAAATCTTTCCCTTCTTGGAGGAATGTTAGGCAATCGGTTATTTATTGTTTTGGATAAATATGCGTCGATAAAAGATAGAAACTGATAATATCATTCTAATATATAACCATGAACAATAATTTTATTTTCCTAAATGATGGGAATACTATTCCCTACTGTGTATGATTACATCAGCAAAAGTTATGAATTGACATGTTGTGTAAGCCTGCTCTTCCTACTCGATGTTGGTGTAGGATCATGTGTAGGATCATTTTAACCCTGTACGCAAAACGAGAATGTGTTCATTTACTTATTATATGAAATAATGTCTTCAACCATTTGTATGAACATTCGGGGCAAATGACTTGTGATTATAGCTTTTCGCAAGATGAAGTGGTTGTCAGATGTCGCATATGTAAAATTAACAGTTATTTTTTTTATATATATTCGTTTTTTGGCCACTTGCTTTAATAATATATCATCTCAATTTTTATACTATAGATACCAAAAGTTGCCAACTAATATTTTTCTCGTCCTTTTTACAGATGTTACCTTCCACGTTTTTGCTTGGTAAATTGTTGTTCTTCTCTCAAGGTAATAATTTATTAATGAGCCCCATAGATAGAGATAGACTTCACTCGAAAGTGTTTGAGTGATGCCTTGAGAGACAGAGAGGGAGAGAGAGAGAGAGAGAGAGAGAGAGACTGAGTTTGGTAGTGGTTTCTGCTGGCTGAAAGCATCATGTTTAGCCACTACCATGCATGTGCAGACTCTGCTTTGCTTACTACGGAAAGAAATTATCGATTTAGGTTTTCATTGTAGATTTTATCAAGGTAATAAACAATTGTATTAATTATTATCATAAATTATGATTAAAATTCACGTAAATTCTGATCCAGAATTGATGTTGTAGGGGATTTATTGTTGTAGGTTAGTCATACCTCTGGCAGCACTAGAAGAAAAGGTGAAGCATCAGATGAAAAATGCGAATATACTCAGAGAACTGAAGGAAAAGGTGACAAAAAAACGAAAATTTCATGTGTTTTGTCTGTGTTTGTATGTCAGTCACGGGGTAGGGGTTTGATTTTGAGTTAAACCTTTCTAGGGTGACATAGTCTGTGTGCAGATTTTGTCTGGGTCTGTCAAAGCAGTTTAGGATTTCTATAGTGGACAAACATATACAAACATTCACTATATATATATATATATATATATATATATATATATATATATATATATATATATATATATATATATATATATATATATATATATATATATATATATATATATATATATATATATATATATATATATATATATATATATATATATAATCCTATATATATATATATATATATATATATATATATATATATATATATATAACCTCACGTGAAAATTAAAGGAATATGGTACCAAGACTTTTAACTTTTATTCAAAGTCATCTTTAGGGTACTGAACAGATTTATAGAGAATACCATATACAAAGCAATATGGGTCACAGATAACAATAAAATATGCCAACATAACATGCCGGTGGCCTTTGGATCGTGACCCCTACGAGTTTTTAGAAATTTTGAATGGCCTGGTTCCATCCATAAAGTTCAAGGTGAAAGCAGAACAAAATAAAACCCTACCATTTCTTGACACAGTCGTTATGAGAACCGACAACGGATTTAAATTCAAACTTTACCGGAAACCAACAGCAGTGAATGCTTTCATTCACAACTTTTCCAGCCATCACCCCAAGATAAAACGATCAGTCTTCTCAGGGATGTTTTTAAGAGCATACAGAATTTGTGATCCTGAATTTTTAGCAGAGAAAATTCAGAACATCTATGCAATTGCAGAAGAATTATGTTATCCTTCGAATTTTATCGATGGTTGCCTCCAAAGTGCCAAAAAAAAAAAACATTTTATAGTCATGAAAGGTCAAGTAATTATGACATTGAAAATATTTCAGTTTTGCCATACCGATGTGAATTTTTATCGATTGTACGTAGCCTGAGATGTCTGAAAATAAATGTTGTTTTTAGTAATACTTCGTCTATCAAGAATTTGTTGTTTTGTAACAAACCAGAAATGCCAGCAGGATTGCTCAACTTGTAATTTACCTTATATTGTACAATCTGGTAAGGAACTAAGTAAGAGAGTCACACAGCATAAATATGATGTACGGGTTGCAACAAGCTCAAGCGCCATTTTTTGTCACGTAAGAGACTTTGAACACCCAATAGATTGGAATTCAGGTACAGTTGTTTTTAAGTTCCTCGTTGCATGACAGATTGTTGGTCGAAGGATGTCTCATTAGTTCTTTTAGTAATATGAATTTGAGCGAAGGCCTTTTTAAGATGGACGAATTGTTAAAAAACTTTATTCTTAAGGATGCAAGAGTAAAACAAGCTGTTAGATTTTTTACAAAAAGATAGTTTTGTACTGTTATTTGTAGTAATTACATATTTCCACTAAGTATGTTTTTTGTTTTTTGAAGAATGTTCTTTACATACTTTAATAGCTTGTTGGCATATTTTATAGTTATCTGTGACCCATATTGCTTTTTTGTATATGTTATTCCCTAACTCTGTTCAGTACCCTGAAGATGACTTTGGAATAAAAGTTGAAAAGTCTTTTACCAATTCCTTTTATTTCCAAGTGAGGACTTATTATATACTTCATCCATGAGGACCATTGTGGAAATTACAAGATATATATATATATATATATATATATATATATATATATATATATATATATATATATATATATATATATATATATATATATATATATATATATATATATATATATATATATATGTGTGTGTGTGTGTGTGTGTGTGTGTGTGTGTGTGTGTGTGTGTGTGTGTATTATTCCCCATAAAAATTAAATTATGCAATGTATAAGAGAAGTGTTCCAAAATGGTATCGTATCTTTGGAGACTTTTTCAGAAGAATTGGGATAATAAGAGAAATTTAGTATACGCACTAAGCAGTCGATTATAACAGTAGATAGAAGTTATCATTATATGGCAGTACAAATAAGCTTTTTGGGCCTTAGTTTCTATCACAACAAAAAGATTTTTCTCATTCAATTTCAGGATATTTTAATTCCTGTATATCTTCCTAATTGTAACTATTACATCGCCTTATTCTGGGTTAATAACACGTTTTGTTCTTTAGCTCATGGATGAAAATATGTTACCTTCTTGCTGTGGCCATACCGAAATCTATGTATTCTGCATACATTAAGTCTAAGTATCTGGCAATACGTAAAGGTTAGGTTACAATAATTTTTCATCTTCATGGCATATTTTTTTTATATTACCAGTTCATGTAATCTATCAAAGAAAGTCTTTACAATTTCGTTTCTATATTGGATACATATTATGTCGTCGAAATATTTCAACCGTGTTACATTATGTGGTAAAATATTGTTGGATATTTTATCTAAAGCAATTCAGTAAAAGATTCAGCTATACAAGTGAAAACGGATTCCCCATCGCCAAAATTTAGAGAGTAATATTTGTTGTTGAATTAAAATTTGTAGTCATTTACACTTAGTTTAATTAGTTTTGTTAATATGTTTGTAGAGAATTGTATGTCAGCTTGTCTGTTTTCTGCATTATCAGACAGAAATTCGGGTCAATAATTAATTGTGCTTTTGGTGAATGACGATACTGCATCGAAGCTCACAAGCCTGGAATACTCTCATTCTGTAAACATTTTAATTATTTTAATAAGTTTCGTTACCCTTTATAGTAGAATAAGAAATTTACTACAAATAGACTAAGAATATCAACGGCATATTTTAGCAAACTTTATATAAATTTAGAACAACCTACAGAACTAATTACTGATCTGGCGGGGAAATTTAAGTGTCATAACAGATAAGTTATGTAGGTTAGGTAGTATTTTCTTTTGGTAATGTTTTCTCTTGTTTGTTGAAATTACTACTTATTATTGTATATAGGATTTTTTAACACTTTTTCATTCGTTTATATGAATCAATATTGCTAAAGAATAAAAAAGTATAACATGACGTTGCTCTGGATTTAAAATGTGTTTATGAGGTGCAGAAGAGAGGAAATGTAAGGTACTTGATTTGCTTCTAGAGAGAAGTTAGTTGTTTTGGCACTTATTGAGACAGGCGAAGGAAAAATATGCGCAAAAATAGAAAGGGTGAAGAATGTTTGTGTCCGTGGTTTCTGAGTTGCAGAACTAGGAAATGGCACTATAGCGTAGGATGAAAGAACACAACTGTATATAGCACGCGGATTGTTTGGGTAAGACAGAGTGTGGTAAGAGGAAAAATTAAATAGAGAGTGTATATAGTCCAAGAAGCAAAGTGAATTACGTTGATGTAGATTGTTTTGAAAGCCGTTGAATCTGCGCATGGCTGTGGTTAGAGAGTATGAAAGAGGGCTTGTAATAGGTCATTTAAATATAAAAGAAAGTGAATGGAATTTCCGGACCATACAGAATGGTAAGCGTCTAGTGGAAACATTTTTAAAAATGTGATTCATTGTTGGAATTACAAGGCTTTGAAAGCCCAACGCTCACAGGTATAGTAGAACTGGGAAAGAGAAAGGGGTAGAAGAAAATTGCCAGATTATGCGTTTTGTATAGAGTAGAGAAATGAATGTGTTAGTGTTCGGTTGAAGGAAGTTTTAAGTTAAAACTAAAGATAAATGAGTGAAAATATTAATTTTATGCATTCAAAACGATGGATTGGGATAAGCAGGAGATATGTGAGAAAATAAGAGATATATTTGCTTTGGTTAAAGACACTGAATAAAGAATAGTTGATGAAGAGCAAATTAAATTGAACAGTATGCAGATTTCGTTGAGTTTAGTAGATTTTTGGTAATTGATCAACTCATTAGTTTGACAATACTTCTTAAATCATCTCCATTCATCCAGATTTAGTTGATGGATAAAAAAAACGAAGATTAACTCAATGCTCGATTTACAAGGAACACAACATCATAATAGTTTCGTCACTGGTCGTGATCTTCATAGTGTACTAACTGGACTGTTGTTGGTGTTGTTTTTTTATTAACCTGGTTTTAAGCCACCACGGGCTCTTGCTCATAGATCAACCCGTAAGTGGCATACGATTTTTGAAGTGTAAAAGAATAGTCTTGGATAAATGAGTAAAAATAATGGTGTGAAAAAGTGAAAATATGGTCATGAAATGAAAAGTTCAACAGATAGGATTACCAACTCCTCTGAACCCTCAGGTACATATCAGTAGGAGAGAAAATGTGATAATAGCGAGTCCTTGATACCCTGTAAAGAGAAAAATGAAAAAAAAAAAAAAAAAAAAAAAAATAAATCTACGGAGATTCCATTACGCATTTAACTTACTTCAAACGGACAGGGAAAACCGGCTCGACCTTTAGGAGTAGGGATCCAAGGAGGAGAAGGAAACCATATTTAGTCGGGGAAAAAGCAGTTTTTTTCGCCATATCTGAAGGGAAAACGTGTGGTTGTGTTTGTCTCTCGAGGAGAACTTTGCCCTGTTAAAGTATTTAATGGCACTTGGCCTGTTTGAGCCTCAAAGGAGGACTGTTGAATGTAAGAGTATAATTACATTTTGTTTTTATCTCCCTCTAGAAGGAGATAACGAAAAGAGGTAAAGCTTAAGTTGAATTCGTTAGATGTTATGTGGCCGAAAAAGGAAAGGAAATGCTTTAGGGAGAAGAACCGGGTAATTGCCAATCAAAGTGGTTAACAACAACCATAATCCTGTTCGCCAAGAAAATCGTTGGGGTTGGACGTGCTGTACTCTTGTTGACACTTAGTTAAGAATTTACTAATGTATATAATTGCACCCCAGCAGGACACTCCAGTTTGGTCCCTGATAGGTTCCAAGAAATTTTTCACTAAAAGACAGCGTTGCACTCGAGACATTACAATGTCTTCTTGCCTGTGCTCTTGAGGTCGGACAAAAGGCTGGGATGTAGAACTGTGGCAACGACAGTTGCAGGATGATTTGGAGGTCCAAGTTGACGGGGTGGAGCGAGGGGGAGGAGGGGTTGTGGGTGTTGGCTGCCTGGTTTGAGTCTCCTTCTTATTACAATAAACTGGCCCTGCTTCCACTGCTTGTTTGGCTGTTTCTATCCGTGGCTCTGGGGGTATCGTTAATCTAAGTGAGGATGCTGACATTGGAGTCGGTCTTGGTGGATTTGCTCTTGCTTAAACTGTGCAATGTGGGCTAATCTGGCACTGTATCGTTTGAACCATTCATGATGAGGTTTGGAACAGTTGGGGACTTGGGTGAAGTAGGTTCACCTTTTTTTTCAGTTTGTCCAGGCATAACTTGGTCTCATGTCTCTTGCTACAAATACATCTGGTCCTCTTTTTCACTAAAGGAGGGCAAACTTCGTCCATGAAATAAACAGAAGGCGGTGGTCATTTCCTCTTAGAATGGGTCGTGGTTCTCACTTAACTCTCACAACTTTAACACTTCCATCCGTCGAAGAAATCCAAACAAAATGCTGTTGAAAGTCAAGTGATGAAAACTGTAAAACTAACAAGAGTCAAGGGCCTAACCACTAACTAGCTAGGTAGGTTCTAATATATAGAACCCGTTCGCTAAGTGGACATAGTGTTCTGTGGTTTTGTTACATGGTGCGGACAGATTTGTAGCATCCAAAAACAAAAATAATAAAATAAAGTATATTACAATAAAGATTTAGCACAACAAAACAATTTTAATTTATTTATGTTTATACAAGGGGCAGTGCAAGAAAACTTACAACAAAAACATGATTATCTTTGTGAAAAGCAATAAAAACAAAAACTGTGTGCTCTGGTTGTTATGGAAAAAAAATAGGAACGTGGGTTTATGCATTACGGAGAAAAGAAGAGAGGTAAGGCGGGGGAGGGGAAAAGACCATGGTTTAAAAGGTGTTTTTGCCATTGTTAGGGTTATTCTTGTCTTGATGTTATATGATGTAGGGTTTTGTAAAGTGTGAGTGATCTTTCTGCTTCCAGTTGCCAGATCAGTGTTGGTTTTTGCAATAAAATGCAAGGGTGACTATACTGTGTGTAGATGATGTCTGTATTCTTCACTGGTTCTTGCGTTGTGCGTTTTCGGTTGTGATGGTCTACACAGTGTTGTTGAATGTCTCCACCATTTTGATGGGTCTGTAGGCATCTTTTTAGTGTTGTGGAAGTACGTCCAATGTAGATATTTTTTTTTTATTTTTGGAGGATTGGCACATCCCATCTGGGGAGGAAAAATGGTAAACAACGTTGGTACTGTCTTCGTTGTTCAGATTCGGGCTGCTATTGTTCTACATTATGAGAGAAGCGGTCAAATTAGGTTTGCAATAGACGTATACATTGATTCATTCAAAGGGGTTTTGGGCATTGCCCCTCTCTTGATTTTGTTGGTGACTGGCTTTTTCTCTTCTTCAAATCTACCATTTTAGTCAGTTCGATGATAAATTATATCTCTGTCGTTGTTACCTGATGTTCCAGTTTTGCTGGTGTAAAACTGTTCGATTCTTCTTCTTGTTACTTGTTCAGTCAGTTTATTTTGAAATCCATTATTGGTCAAGAGCTGCATGACTTTCTCGATTTCAAGGTGGGTCTCAACGCACGTGGCTCTTTTCATGTAGGCATCCACTACTGATCACTTATAAATTAATGGGCTCGCCTCACGCGCATTAAAACACCAACCAGCGTTTTTCGCTTTAGTGTAGATTTTGGTGGCAAACTGTTGGCCATTTTGGGTTTTCTGTCTGCTAAATTCTACAGGGAAACTTAGGGAGGAATGCTTTTTAAGTTCTTGGGCTAATTTTTTAGCTAAAATTTTATCCTTCATTTTCATGAAAATATCATCAATATACCTTGCATATATGTGTGGACGTTGATGATTGATGAAAGCTCTTGTTGCGACATGGTCCATGTAAATGTTAGCAAAATGGACTTTGAGTGGACATTTCACTGCAAACCGTCACACTGCCTAAATATGTCACCTTTGTGTGAGAGGAAAAGGATCTCTTTAGTGCAAGCTTCCAACATCGACTTTAACGTCCTCTCCGGTACTGGTAGCGATTCTCAGGCAGTGTGGTACACGTGATCAAGTGTCAGGTTAATGGTCTTATCTACTGGCACGTTTGTGAACACTCTCTACATCGCAAGAGGCGATGTCACCTTCTGGTCCTGTGCCATGGAGTAACTCGATGAATTCTGTGCTCAGTTTCACTTAGTATTGTGATGGAAAGTATGGGGTTATAATTTTGTCAAGTTTATTTGTCAATTGGTAGGTGACCGGTGTTATATCTGAAATTATAGGCCTGGTGGGGTTCCTTGGCTTATGTGTTTTTATCGTTCCATAGCAATAGCCCAGTTTAAAATCACCCATTATTTTGAGGAACTACCTCAATTTGTATTATGTTGGAATGTTCTGTAAGGCGTTGTAATTTGGTCTTTAATTCAATTGTTTGGTCCTCACTGAGGAGTTGGAGTTCAGATATATAAAAACACCATGCATATCCGAAGTAATTGGAATTTCTCAGATGGATTCGTTCATAAAGACCTTAAAGATAGAGTGAGTATTTCTAGGTGTAGTACTACGTAACAAAACGACAATATATTTTACTTGTTTTCCTTTATGAACAGGATTATTGTTGCATCATCATATGTGCTAATGATAATATTCCCTAATTTCTACAAATTTATGTTTATATATCATAGTGTTAAAAGTTAGTTAGATTTAATGGCAGTAAATGTTGTAACAGCTAAGGTAGGTTGAGCAAATTTAGTTAAATCAGCAAGAGCGTTCTCTATGATAAGAGGAGGAGCCCGAGAACTTCAAGAGGGAAAACACAAGTCACTGGATGTTACTTTACGTTGCCATGGATCAGCAGTCGAGAAGAGAAACTTCATTGTTAATACGGAGCTTGATAATAGATATGCACAGAGGAAGTATGAAGCCAACAGAAGTACCACGCAGGCTTAATATGAACAGATTAGCCGTCCACCGATGGCTGAGACGAGAAAGAGAGGAATAGTAGTGAATCCTCCTAGATGCGGTCGCCCTCGTTCGACAACCGAGGAAGAAGACAATTTAATCACCTATGCATCATTACAACACCCTCTGACAAATCCTGTTGCCATCAAACGACAAACTAGATTAATGATTGCGCCTCAGACGATAAGACAGAGATTACATGCAAGTGGGTTACATACAAGCGACGAAGCTGCTTCTGATGGAAGCTCACAAGGAGCAAAGATTGGGGTTTGGATAGCAATATTCTGCATTGGATATGGAATTCTGAGGTACAGTAGTCTGGTGCGAAAAAAAAAAAACACACATTTGCAGTGACGACTATTACCAACTTCAATGTTGGCGTCCTGATAATAAAAGGTAATAAATACACAAATTCGTTCTTTAGAGTCGAGTAGTTTGCCTATATATCCATATCCTAACTTAGTAAACTAAGTCTTGTTCTTCGTTTTGACGTGCTTTTTTCCCATTTTTATATGGGGTAAGCACGATGCCTTCTTTTGAAGGACTTTGATTTGGCGGTGGGGTAGGCCGTAGCCTTGATCGGCTGACTTGCCTGACATCGCTTAGACCCCGGTAACGAATGTGTACATGTATTACCGAATCCCGAGCTCCCTTTCTCCCAGCAGCACGAGGAGAACTAGGCGGGTAGGTCGACAGCAGTGTTTCCACTTTCAAGGATTTTCCTTGATTCAAGGAATTTTTGGTTCATCAAGAACTTATGAATTTTAAAATTCAGAATTTTCAAGAATTTTATGTTTTTTCCAGGATTTGTCTGAAATTTTAAATTTTTCAGAAATTGTCATGAAGATTATCTTAAAACTTCTCTGACTGGTACTGAATTGAAATATAGAAAAGAACCCTCACAATGAATATATGTTCTGATTTTATGGAACTTAGTCTGAGGCCAGATATAAAGAATATTGATCCAAGTAATGAAAAAAACCATGTACCCATAAAGAAGGTTTATCTTGGATTAAAATCAGCTAACATTTCGGAGCCTAGGAAGTTAAATGAGATTTTGATTGTCACCTTTTACACATTAAAAAGTTTCCCTTGTCAGATGTATTTAAAAAAAGCAAGGAAGATTTGGATTGAATATTTTCACTTTTTATCCTGCTTGTACCCTGAAGTTGCTTACAATTTAGTGTTGTTTAACATCAATAGTGAAAAATTATTTCTTAGTGATGACATTAATGCTCAGGAACTTGATTTGGAATGGCGACAGCAAGCCATGAATCTAATTTTAAGATCCAAATGACTTTCATGGTTACTGGCCATGTCATATTTTATGAAAAATGTGATAGGGTCATACACCCAGAGTTAAGGCTTAACATTCTCTTTTGTTTGTATTCTTATGATCGGTTGAGAGGGTTTCATCAGTTACAACGACCAGTCAAAGTTGATTATCGTTTCAAGCAACAAAGGCTGATGTTGACTTGGAACTACAAAACTAACTATGCAGGCGGAAAAACTCGTACAAGAAGTCCTTCCAGAAGCCCTTCAGCCTGCCAGAAAATGAAAATAATAGAGATGAAGAAACTCAAAAAATCAGTTAATTAAACAAAGTAACGGTTTGCTATAAATCCCGTTCTTTTGCAAATCCTCTCCTCCTCCTCCTCCTTTCCAATCAGATGTCAGCTAATTACCTGTTTTAAAAGTTTTCTGTAGTCTATTCTCTATTATTTGTGTCATGAATCAGAAAGATTCACTTTAAATATCTCATTTCTTAATCTAAAATCCATAATATATTATTTTCCAAATATTTTGAGAATATCCGCTGTATTTACGGGCTGGATGGTTTCCTCCCCAAAAAAAAAAAGATTGATTCCTTTACGAGAAAGACTCAACAGCTGCATGATTACCTTTTTTCTTTTTCATGTTTTCTCCACCCATGTATTTTGTTTCTGAGAGTAAACGTAATAAAATGTATATATTTTTTTATTTATCCCCAATTGTTCTAATTTACTGTAAGTTCTTGGAGTTAGTGTACACTACTGTATTTTTTTTCTTTATGTTGTCTAGGAATGGTTCAGGGAAAATCAGAAAATGAAATGGCTTCAAGGAAGTTCAACTTGCTGCAGCCAAGTCCCGGAATTTTCATTTCAGCTAAAATCACTGGTCGACAATCGAGATGTGTCAGGTGATGGGATGTTTTTAGAAGACTGGCTTTGATAATGTGTATTAGTCTGGAATCACTCATTGCTTTCAGCAAACCTATCCGTTGTTTGGGTAGTCCCGGGGTGACTAATGATGAAAGTGTCCGCCTTCTCTGACTGTCGGCTGTGGGGATTGAACCCTCACCACAGGCTTCTATGAAAATTAGGTTGCTGTCACCAACCGGATATCAGAGGATCACTTAGTAAACCAAGTGTCTAGGAAGTTAAATGAAATTTTTAGTCACCTTTAATAAAAAGTTTGTCGCTTGTCATAGGAAAAAACTGATTATTACTCTTCACATTCATGTCATAAGTATGTCATATATATTTATTGTTGTTGTTTTACAAAGTAAAAAAATTTATATATAAAGTTTATGAAAATACACTCAATGGGTAAGACCTCAGGTATTTTAAACATAAATACTTGAAAGTTATTGGCCATCCTATTTAATGGATAGGGTCAGCAAGATGGCAATCTCATTGTTAGATTATTAGATTATCATTTACATCAGTTACAACGATCAGTCATCGTTGATTATCGCTTCAATCTCCACAGGCTGATGTTGCTTGAACTATAACTCTACCACTTCTCAGTCCTTCCCTTTTGCCTGGAGAAAACCAGGTAGACAAAAATCGTTAATGAAAGATCCTTTATAAATCCCGTTCTGCAAATGGCGGACCCTTTGATGAGCTCATACCTGTTTTTAACAATTTTTATCTTTCTCTAATTTATAGGTTCGATATATATATATGTTAAATAATATCCGCTCTTTACGGGGCTGGATGGTCCGAATATTCATGATTCCTTTAAAGAAAGACTCAAAGCCTTGATTAATTGAAATTTTATAAAATTCTCCACCCACCTGTCTGCAACTGCTTCCTGAACCGTTCCCATTTTTTATGGACGGTTTACTGTTCTCTTTTGTTGCAATAAATTTCAGGAACATTATTTTTATTATTAAATTTTCCTGAGTTCGGATTTTAAATCTCATCGAAAATCTTTGGGGAATGATGTCGAAGAGATGGGATGTAGCAACTGGTCGATAAAAGGAGGCCTAAATCACTCATTGTTTATCCATTCAGTTTGGGAGTCCTAAGACCAACGAGAAATGGCCTTGACTATGTGATGCCCTGTGTCAAATCAGTACCAAGTGATTAGGTACAGTTATGGATAATAGGATCATGCACCAATACTGAATATAATATATATATATATATATATATATATATATATATATATATATATATATATATATATATATATATATATATATATATATATATATATATAATATATATTCTATGTGTGATGTCTGTGTTATAAAATATATCAAGAATAGGTGTGTGTGTGTGTGTGAATGTGTGTGTGAATGTATACATGCAAATATATAACATAAATCATATTATATATATATATATATATATTTTATATATATATATATATATATATATATATATATATATATATATATGCGTATGTATATTTGTATGTGTATATATAATATATTTATATTATATATCGTATATAAAGAATAGTATAGGGGAACGTTCATTACAGTATTCTACATGTTTTCTTATATAATTAGGTCTTTATCACGAGATATATATAGGTTTAAAGGAATCATATATATTAAAGAAAATCGGTGTGATATACAATATAAATATGTTTATATATGAATAATATATATATATATATATAAATCCAATATATTTCTAGTTTTAAATCATTTTCTTCTTTCCATCTGAAATCGCAATGTTAGCAGCTTACTTACAAAGCTGCAGTCATAAAATGTAAATCTTTATCAAGATTACTGTGGTGTACCAACTTAAAAAATTACAGACTACACTCCCACCCCAAGCAGCTCGGAGTTGTACCAACTTAAAAAATTACTGACTACACTCCCACTGAAAAAGCAGTTCGGTCATAAAAAATGTAAATCTTTATCAACTTAAAAAATTACTGACTACACTCACTCCCACAAGCAGTTTGGAGTTGTACCAACTTAAAAAATTACTGACTACACTCCCACCCCAAGCAGTTCGGAGTTAGCCCCATAGGTAAACGTGGCTGCGTTGCTTGCCGAGAAGGTAAAGATATCTTAATGCTTTCGTTTTCTCTATATTTTTTTTTTTCAGGATACAAAAGTCTTATTGTCTGTGAAGTAGATCACGATTTTTGTATTAACAGATATTTTTAAGTTACACAGATTTTTCCTGAATGTTTACTTATGAAAATCAATTTTTAAAAGTAAATATACAGACTATATCAAGAAAGTAGAGCGACAGCAGCCTATGGCTGAATTTCTCAACCTTGTTTTAGCCGTCTTTTAATGTTAATGTATCTGTCAAATCAGCTCAGAACTGAGGGTCGGATTTCTTAAAAAAAATTGTTTACCAAAGGTCGCTTCAAATTTTATGCAGCGTTAAGAGCGATCTTGTCTACCCGATCACCCACTATCCCAAGAATCTGTGTACCGACCTGTCTCTCTCCTCCCATCTTCGTTTCATAATTCACCACCAATACTATAATTTCTCTCTGTCTCTGTCTCTGTCTCTCTCTCTCTCTCTCTCTCTCTCTCTCTCTCTCTCTCTCTCTCTCTCTCTCTCTCTCTCTCCACTTCTAAAACATACTACACAAGTATAGTATCACTCAGTCTCTGAAAAAAATAATGAACTGAGTAGCTTTAAAAATAGGCCTAAGCTTACACAACAGCAGACTTTGCTCTCTCTCTCTCTCTCTCTCTCTCTCTCTCTCTCTCTCTCTCTCTCTCTCTCTCTCTCTGTATGTGTGTGTGTGTGTGTGTGTGTGTGTAGGTGTGTGTCCCATAACATTGCATTCATTTCTATATTGTTCCACACGATTTTCATTGGATATTGTCCAAATTTTTAACACTTCATTTCATTATGCAAGATCGTGTTGTTTATTATACATGCATTCTGTTCATTGTGTTGTCATTAACCCATTTGAGTAAAGTTATTTGGTAGGTTCTGCGGAATAATGATTGCTATTTTGTTCAGAACTGTCGCTACAAATACAACTTGAACGAATACTGTAAAGCTTATACCGCATTTAAGTATCGATGATTTCAGAATTGTAGAATATGATTGAAAGTTATTGGAAGTCAGGCAAATTACAAACATAAGACTTTGAATCTCCGCCCCTTTCTAAAGTTGCCAGATATCGCATTATTGAGCAAAATGTGTCCAAAGATTTAAGAAAACTATCAGCACTTTTCTTGCCGATAGTACATGCAGGGCAATTAGTACAAAAGACAGAAATAATAAACATGAAATAGCATATAAACTGTGTTTATTAAGCTAAAAAGACGATATATAATCACATTTTTCATCTGGAACTGAAAAGCTATTATCCTTTGACTATAAAGAACAGGATTAACGAAGCAAAAAAAATGCTTTATTCGAAAGATGTTCTTGTTGAATGTAAACTAATGATAATCGTTACCATTGGTATTACGATGTTTAAGAAAAAACAAGTCCGTATTTATTTCGATAAATAAAATTAATTCTATAAAGAATTTAATTAAACTAACGTGAAAATTTCTCTTTTACTCATTAAAAGATTTCCCGAATGCTTCCTTGAGACAGACTCTTAATAAGGCACAAGCACTTTTATCCTTACGATATGCAATTAGCGATTCTCTTTACTCTCTTGGATTGTGTTTTCCTCTCGGAACGTGTTTAGAATTAATCAGTAAAAAGCTTTAAGTAATTAAAGGGGGATAGGAAGATAAATGAAAAAGAAAGATAGGCAATTAGTCTTGAAGAAATTAAGATAATCAAGGAACCTAGCAGAGAATAATCAAAGGCGAGAAAGGAACGTCAAGGAATTTTTAAAACTGAACTAAATTAGAAATGCCTTTGAATGATTAACCTTTCACTGATTTCCTTTGAAGGTATTACACCAAAGAATAATGACGACACTAAGGAGAATGATTCATTTGCGCCAATGTTCTCAAAAGAATGAAAACGGAGAGGGACTAAATTATTCTCCCGTTAAAATTATTATTATTATTATTATTATTATTATTATTATTATTATTATTATTATTATTATTATTATTATTATTATTATTCAAAAGATGAACCCTATCACATGGAACAAGCCCAAAGAGGCCATTAACTTGAAATTCAAACTTATAACGAATATATGGTGTTCATCTAAAAGAAGTAACAGAAGGTACTAGGAAATACAGAAAGATCAGTTATTAGAAAGGAAAAACGTAAATAACAAATTAATAATAAATAGATAAAAATGAAAGTATATTATTATAATACAAGGAGCATTGCTTTAGGGTAGTAATGAGTTGTATCTTCTCTTTACATTTGAGATGTTTCAGTTGCAAAAATTCTCAGGGAGACTGTTCCACAGTTCAACGTTGTATGGAATTAAGGACTCCGGAACTAAGAAGTTCGACAGCGGGGCATATTTACTGTATATAAGCACTGCTGTTCAACGAATCTGGTTGCTCTCGGCAGGAAAAGGGGTTCAGGGATTAGTTGTGAATATGAATGATCTCTGTTAAAATACAACTTATGAAAAATTTACAAACAAAAGATCATCAGTCAATGGTCCAAGTCATAACTGCTATATACAGTTAGGAAACAGGGAACAGTATTCTAGTAAAGGAAGGGCAAAGAACCTAAAATAGGTTGCAATGATTTTATCACTATCATAAATATATATAAGGCCTTAAGTACAACGCCTGACTTACTTCCGTCATTTGCTGAAACTTTCATTAGATGATTTTCAAAAGTGAAATGTAAGTCAAAAGTTACACCAAGTATAATTAAAGCTTCAGACTTATTCATCAGAGTCCCTTCCACTTGAAGGGGAGGAAGGGATGGAAATCTGTAAAGCATGTAATAATCAATAGTGTTTTAGTTTTGCACCATTCACTAATCCTCACCATGTCATGATTGAGACTAGGAGCAGCTGCATTTCTCATAAATGGAGAATTCACTGTACTCACAAGTGTTGCATCATTGGCATACTGAACAATTATGTTTTCCAGACCAACAACCATATCACTTGTATATACTAAAATCAGCCTCGGACCAAGAACACTATCTTGCAGAACTTCAGACATAGTAGGTCTTGGTTCGCTAAAGATCTCATCAACAACAATTTCGCTACTGCCTGATGTCTGCCTAAAGCATATGCATTCACCTTAAGATTCTGAAGTTTATAAATAAGTGCCTCATGATTTACTAAACTGAAAGCAGCACTAAACTCTGTTTCAATTCATCTACACTCAAAACCCTTTTGAAGGATCTCTTGTAAATTGCATGTCAAAATTAATAATTAGTACTTCAGGCACCTAATTGCTTCCGATATGCATATTGACTATCAGCTGACAATCCTTCACATTCCATATACTCATATGGTGACTTAACAATATGTTTTTCTGCAACTTTGGAGAGCACAAAGAGAATAAAAATGGATTTGTATTTACTGCAGTCTGCAGATATATCTCTCTTCAGAGCAGACACTCTATATTATTATGCTTGCGCTCATCCACAAAGATACTAAGTCGACGTTAATTGTGGGAAAAAACACAATAAAAACCTTTTTCAAAAACAAAGGGAATAAATCACCAGGGTCTTCTTCACCCCATCTATGAAAATTATCAACAATTTTTCTCAACATCCCTATAGCAAAATGCAGGATGAC
The DNA here is from genome assembly GCF_040412425.1 of Macrobrachium rosenbergii. Lineage (NCBI taxonomy): Eukaryota > Metazoa > Arthropoda > Malacostraca > Decapoda > Palaemonidae > Macrobrachium > Macrobrachium rosenbergii. The sequence continues at coordinate 62,658,434 of NC_089781.1, read as the reverse complement.
AAGTATCAAGGAGAAGGACATCATCAACTTATTGCTTAGCTCCAAAAGTTCGATCAGTTCGGCCTTTTTCTTATGGTCAGTAATCAGTCTACCGTCATCTTTTAGTAGTGGTGGAATGAAAACTACGCCTGACCCAAGATTGATGGTTCCAGTTTGGTACACCACAGGTGAGACTGAGTAATTCCTTCATGGTTCCCTTTAAAGAATTACTGTATTTTCTCTCAACAATATAGTAAATTCTATTTTCAACGTGGTGAGACTTTGCAAAAATAGTGCAGTTTTCATGTGAATAATTTCATCTCCATATGTTGAATTTGGTCCGTTTCTCATGGTAGGCATGTTTACATACATCACCAAACCTGGGCGTTTTATATTTCATATATCAAATGGATTTCGTTGCAGATCCTTCCTCTCTCAGATCCTCTCTCTCTCTCTCTCTCTCTCTCTCTCTCTCTCTCTCTCTCTCTCTATCTCTATATATATATATATATATATATATATATATATATATATATATAAATATATACTGAGTATATATATATATAATATATATATATATATATATATATATATATATATATATATATATATATATATATATATATATATATATATATATATATATATATATATATATGTATATATAAAACAGCTCAGTTTTATATTTCATATATCAAAATGGATTATATGCAGATCCTATATATCTCTCTCTCTCTCTCTCTCTCTCTCTCTCTCTCTCTCTATATATATATATATATATATATATATATATATATATATATATATATATTTACAAATATTATTTTATTCGACCTCTCTCCTTTGATTTTGGTAGGAATATAATCAAAACCAAGAAACCAGGAAAACAAGAAACAAAGACAAGACAGCACCAAGGAAAAGCTTCCTCCGTGGAAGGCGAGGAAAGATGGCTGTTTGTTGTATGTTGTGTCCAAAAAAAACCAACCACCTTAGCAGCTTATAGGTTTGGCTTGGGGACCCATCCAACAGGGATGGTTTCACCAAGGCCACCTTTAGTTAGGGTATCCTTTAACCTCATTTTTCCCTGAACTATGTATCGGTGAGTTCTCGTTATTTTTCAGACTGCCAGCAAGCTACGAACGAGTGATTGTTTACAACAAGCAAAGCCTCCCTACGATATCTGGCCCAGGTCAGAGAGAGTCCAGCAGTCAAGAGCAGAGGGCACACAAGCAGTAGTGCCCCCGCTCCTTTTCTTTCGTCCTTTTAACTTAGTGGAACACGTTAATCGCGTCAACAGACCCCGGGCGTCAGATGCAAGTGCGTGCAAGCATTCTACGTAAAGGTAAGTCTGAGGATGACAATTGCTTGCCATTCTTCTGTTATCTCTCCCACTGTATTTCTGTTTCAGCTTTCCCCCTTCTCAGTCACTGACTAAAGAATCCTGGTGAAACCATATTCCCTTTATGAAGTCGATTATATGAAGTACAATTAGTGTTGCCTAGTGAGATTGCATAAAGCATCCTCCATGGTGTTAACATAATATTCTCGATTTAAGATACACCCCTCGCAGTAATTAAGGATTAATGAGAGGAAATGTATAAGTAATACTCAGGCACGCCTTGGAACCTGATCATATTTTTGTTTGGAGTAGGAATAGCCTTTAATATG
>NC_089781.1:62609287-62651787 GCF_040412425.1 Macrobrachium rosenbergii | reverse complement strand
AACAAAACTATATCCAATAATTTTCGTCACATAATATTCAGTTAATAAAATCCATTACCATTGGACTCCAGTATCTTAAAGGAAAACTAAGTCGAAATTATTCTATTGTAGTAATAAATACATTATAAATATTGCGGAAGATTCAGAAAATATCTAACTTTTGCTCATTAAAGGATTCCCTAGTTGCTTCTTTGAGATAGACTCTTAATAAGGAACAAGCACTTTTATCATTACGACATGCAATTATCACCTTCTTTACTCTCTCAGATTGCACTCTATTTTCCTCTCGGAACGTGTTTAGAATTAATCAGTAAAAACCCCTAAGTAATTAAAAGGGGATAGGAAGATAAAGGGAAAGGAGAGACAGGTAGTTAGCCCCGAAGGAAATTAAAATAGTCTAGATACCTACCAAAGAGAGAACAGTAAAAGGCTGGAAAGGAGCATTGTGGAAAATGTTGTAATCGAAATTAAATGGAAACGCTATTTAATAACTTTCAGTGATTTCCCTTGAAGGTATTCCACAAGAGACTGAAAAGACAAAACAGAGTGCTACATGCATGTCAATGTCTTTAAAAAATACGAAAATGTAGAAAGAGTAAATGTTTTAGTCTGTATTCATACAGAATTACACTCAAACCGAAGATTCATGAAATAACTACGGAAAATTAAAAACAAAATAGAGTGATAGAATTATACAGTTAAAATGACAAATATACGTACATTCATCACACACACACACACAGACACACACACACGCACACACGTTTGAAACACGTAGTCGGTTATGAATTTTTGTCATATATACCGTGGTATTCTTTATAATCACAAACATTAACTAAAAATATCCTTTAATAACAAATTCATTTCACCTCGCAATAAATACTGAATGGGAATGTATAAGTGATAAGTGATCCGTATCCAGATAGATTTGATCCACTGAATAGTTGGGGAACGACTATTTTCCAGTCACATTACCACTGGGCTATCAAGAGAGGTATAAGATGATATCGACTCTGTCATACATATGCCTCCAACGCTGCCTGAAGCAGAGTTCCTTGAAGAAATTCAGCCACTCATGTTTTTCCTGCGCTTTGTCTTTCCCAAAGCCCTGCTCATATCTGACCTCTCCTCTAATAGTTTTTATCCAAGTAGTTCTGGGTCTTCCAAATCATCTGGTGCCAACAGGAATCCAGCTTACATATTCTGCTCCAAAGAATTATCACTAGGAAATGTGCAAACCATCTCCATCTCCTTTCCATAATGAACAAGTCTACATCTCGAACTTATGTAATTTCCCATATGGTATCATTTCTAACTCTGTCATGCCACGTGACTTTTGATAATTCTTCTCATAGCTGTATTTTTAAATCAATAAAATCCATATCCATAGTGCAATGTGGATTGCACTAGAATTGCAATAGATCTTGATTTTCATGTAATATCCGTCTATTTGATTTTCGTATCTTAATCTGCCCATTCTTTAATTTTTTTTGGCTAGTTTTTCACTAAACTTTAACTGATGAAACCTACACTGGATATCATTGTTCCTGATTTTTGAAAGATTTGGTATTAATAATCCTTTCAATGGCTGGTGTCACTGTATCCCTTTCTGCATGCTGTATGTTTTCATTACAACTGACACAAATGTAATTTTTTTTAGTTACCTCTTTTGGTCACCTCACCATTCTTTGTTGGTACATTTACTATGACTTCTACCGCAAATCTGCAGGCTTTGTTTCCTCTTAATATACTTTGCATAACAGTCCAGTTAGTATAAAAGTGTTATTTTATTTTTATTTCTGTATTGAATCAGTCATAATCTGATGATTTCCATCTAAGTTTTTTATCAATGATTGTTCTCCGAAGATAAAAATTCATTCATAGGAAGACTGACTTCTTTAACTTGAATATCAGTCAAAGTATCTGCATTATATCTCTTACTCATGATCTAACAAAAATGTGCCACCCAGCATAGTCTTTCTTTTCTTCTGATGATATGATTGACCCATCCTTCCTTTTTCACAGGCATCTTACTATATTTCTCTTTCCCATAAATATCATTCCTTGAATACAAGGGTTTGTCAATACCATCGACCTGTTTGTCCAAGTATTCTTTTTTAACAATTCTTGATACTGGTTCAACACCACCATCTACATTTCAGTGCATAGTATATTCCAGTTTCCTTTCTTCATCTCATCCCTGAAAATTATTTGTATGTACCTTTTGCCTCTGTCTCTCGTACATTGTATTCTAGGTCTCATCCGATATCCACGGTTACACCATGACACCGTTCTTCCTTTTCAGCAAGTTGATATACACTCATGATTTCAAAGCAGTCTAGTTTGTTGTGTGCTTTTCATCTGATATGGTTATTAGAGCTGCATTTTTATTTGACATTCAGTTGCAAAAACTCTCAATGTTTATCTTGTAGAAGTTTTACTGCATTAAACCTAGATGCATGAATAAGGAAATGATGTTTGTATAGCCCATTGAACTTTCTAAGGGGACAAGTTTCTTTTGGTCAAGAAATGAAATGTTTATGGAAGTGACTGTTGTTTGCTCTTCCTAAAATACAGTAGATGGTACAGCAAGAACAGTAACAGAGAATAGGCTTCATTAATGAAAGGGAGATTGTGTCGTTTTCTGTTACAACCAATGCTTTTATTGCTACTCTCAATCCTGTAACATATCAACACTCATTTACCATTGCTGCCTATCTGATAACTAACAGGCGGACTAATCAACCTATTAATTTTATGTAATTAATCCTATACGATTCCAATAATCAAGCTGCACATCATGTGCAACCTAGCCTTAAAGATACTAATACTATATCAATGTCTTATTTAATTTCAAAGTACTTTCATATTCAATTCATAAAAAAAATGCAGGGGTATACCATTTGAAGGAAGTATTGGACTGGTATTGAGACTTTGAATCTATGGATGTATGGCCATATGACAAAATACAGGTGGCCTTACGTTCTTGCTTTTGCTGTTCAGATAAAAGATCATGGACCTCGTTGTCGTTTGCTCTATTTCCATTAATTCTAGACATTTCTTATATTTGTATAATGCATTAGTGATTAAGTGGGAAATGTCTATTTGTGATAGAGTGTTATTGCTTAAGAGAACTTTATACTTTTTAAATTATGGGTGATATGGTTGAGCCCCATGATGTCACTGGCAAAGCACCAAACATTTTCATTCCTCAGGGCCAGGCCAGCTAAAAGACACTCCTCGGTCCTTAATAAACATCAGGTTGTACTAGGTTATTTTTTAAGAGATGTGAATGAAAATGAGGATAATGCTGATGAATTTACACTGCTGAAAAGTGATGAACAAAGAGACAGCAGGTATGATATTACGTTGTTTCTCACAATAAACATAGTAACCAACTTCTGAAGCTACTTTGTAACCCTAGATTGTATGAAGTATGTGACAAGAGAGTTCAAATACTACTGACTCCCTGGGATTTCATTCAGCCCATTATTGCAAAATAACTACTCTGATATTTCATGGGAAGAAAATATACTTGATGGTGCAGGAGTGTTCAGCTATTGCTGACAGGTAATGCTGTTGTCATGCTGACCATGGGTCTGCTGTCTTTGTGAAGGCATGCACCAAGGATTGATGGTCCTTTCGTAGGATAAACTACCTTCCTTCGAGCATGTGGTGGAAGTGACGGATGGCTTTGTGGACTGCTAGGACTTCCCTGTCGAATGTAGAGTACTTTTGTTCTGCTGGCGTTAACTTTTTGTTGAAGAAAGCCAACAGCAGATGACCATCATCTGTGTCCTGCTCTAGTACTGCACCTATCACTATGCTGCTCGTGTCTGTTGTCAAAGTGGGGGACTTATGGGGTAAAGGAAAGATTAATGTGGCTGCAGATGTTATTGCTTGTTTTGCTGAAAGAAATGTATTATCTTGAACTTCTGAACAACTTAATTTTTTTAGGCTTTCCTCATAGACATGTGTAGATTGGGCTTGTGATTTTAGCAACATTTGGGATAAATCTATGATAATGGTCGATTACTCCTGAAAATTCTTGTACTTCAATTGTTGTTGGCTTTGTGAAGTCAGTAATTGCTTTTACTTTCTGTGGGAGGGGTTTCATGCGGTCTAGTCTTATTTGAATTCCCAGGAATTCCGCCATCTTCTTTGCTCATTCGCACTTGTCTTACCTCACTATAAGTCCATTTTCTTTAAGTATCTGCAGCACCTTCAATTAAATTACAAAAGCAAAACCCTGCTGAAAACTGAATGATGGGGAGAAAGAACACAACAAGCACACACAACAACAAATCAATCACTTCCTCAATCGCCTACCTAACTAGCATGCTAAGAAATAAGAGAAAGTAAACAGTGGAAGTAAGAAAAACACTCTTTCCCTAGCATACGATAGTAGGAGATCCAGGGGGAAAGGGAAACCTTGTAATCCGCATATATATACAATATTCAATTAATACCTTGTATGAAAATACATACATTAGCAAATCCATTAACAAGGATCCAATATCTTATTTTACAACGCCTAACAAACACTAAGGCTAAATAGGTAGTCCTTGCAGATGAAAGCCGACGCCGCACGACTGTAGGCGTACAACTGACGTCCTTACAAAAGATAAGGGGATGCTGTTCGACGCACGGAGAAACCAATGACTATAACAAATATATAATAATAAAATAAAGTGGGCTTACTCGCCACTGGAGGGCCTCACACCCAAGGGCGCAGGCGCAGAGGCAGGGAGAACAAGCAGAGTGCATCTTACGCCGCCAATGGGGCCGTTCACGAGAGCAAATGCCGAGCTCTCCTCCAAATAAAGAAGAAAAACGGGTAGAGATAAGCACGTGAGGCAATCGAGTCCAAGCTCCAGCAACAGGCCCCAACCACTCCAGCTTCAAACCATACACGAGTATCACAAAGTCACTCGCAAGTGATGCAACACGATGCAGGTGTGCAACAGGAAGTATCCTCTACCCAACAGGTAAACTGCCGTAGACAACCAGAAAAAAGTTATAGCACACTGGTCCTTCTATGATGGAGCCGAGAACAGAATTTTTGAGTTAATGCCACAAGGCCCCCTCGACAGCTCAGGGTGAGGCAAATATGACGCGGCACAGACGACGCACGGCCGAATCCACCATCACAACATGAAAAGCAAGAAACAAACTTCATGGTATCAATATAAAACAATAACAACCCCTTGAGGGAAGGTGGGGACTCCAAAATCCAGCTTTCAGAGAGAAAAGGCAAAAGAAAACTGGATTAAACAAGCAGCGATACGTTAAAAAGGGCCTGCAAACCGAATAAATACGTTAATTTTCTTATACCTCCCCATTTAGTAAAGGGAAAAAATATATTTATATTTATATATATATTTTTTAAATCAAAAACCAAAAGAGTGGGCAAAACTCAAACTAATTACTTTAAATACTAATTACTTTAAATACTAGAACTAATTTTAGTTACTAATGCAGAGAAAATGATAAATTAAACCAATCACCTGGAAAGAAAAGCCATAATGCCTACCTAAAGACCAAACTAAGACCACCCTACTCCTAAAAGGACCAGATAATACGTCAGGAATAACATTGTCCCTCCCAGCTATATGCCTAATTTGAAGATCAAATTCCTGCAAAAACAGACTCCACCTAAGCAACCTCATATTTTTGTCCTTAAACCGTTGGATGAATACTAGAGGATTATGATCTGTGTAGACCAAACAGGGATGAACATGAACTCAAATAGACTGAAAAATGAGATAGGGCTTTTATTAAACACAAGGCTTCTTTTTCAATAGTCGAGTATCTTGTCTCTGCCGACGATAACTTCCTCGAAAAGTAAGCGACGGGGTGAACCATCCCTGCATCATCTTCCTGGAGAAGAACCGCTCCAAGCCCAACGTCGCTCGCATCCGTCGCTAGGCTAAAAGGGAGATCAAAATTTGGAGATTGTAGCAACGGATAATTAGTTAAGACTGCCTTTAACTTTTCAAAGGCCTCCTGGCACTCCTTGGACCATACAAACTTTACTCCTTTCTTTAATAAATTTATCAAAGAAGGTAATTTCAGAGAAGTTCTTTATAAACCGCCTGCAATACCCGACCATACCCAAGAACCCTCCTGACCCCCTCTCCTGTTCTGGAGGAGCAGGAAAGCCAGCCACAGCCTCTTACATTAGCTTTCTTAGGAGCAACTCTACCCAGACTCACCCTCATGCCCAAGATGATAAAACCGTAGCCTGGGCGAAATCGCTCTCAAATTAACCACCAATCCAGCTTTTCTCAACGCCTTAAACAAAGCTTCGAGTCTTTCCAAATGGGTCTCCCAATCATCACTATATATCACTAAATCATCAATATACACGACGCAACCTTCCAAACTCTGAGTGATATGATTCATCAGCCTTTGGAAGGTGGCAGCCGCATTCTTCATGCCAAAGGGCATAACCTTACACTCATATAAACCTTCGCCTGTAACGAAAGCGGAAATTTTCCTAGCACGAGGGGAAAGACCAACCTGCCAATATCCTTTAAGCAAATCTAGCTTTAATAAAACTTGGCAGATCCAATTGATCTATACAGTCCTCCACCCTCGGCAAGGGAAGAATCGTCTCTATTCAACTGTTGACCTTCTATAATCAAAGCAAAGGCGGTGTTGGCCTCCTCCTTCTTAACCAACACGACCGAGAACTCCAAGGGCTACAACTTGTTTAATTAAACTGCGGTCCAACATAGCCGGAGACCTCCTCCTGAACGATTTTTCCTGATGGGGTTAAGCCTATACGGGCACTGTTTAACGGGCTTAGCATCCCCAACGTCCACATCATGATCCAAAACATTCAACCTACCTGGCGCATCCTGAAAACAAGTCTTGTACCTGTGGATGATACCAATCAAAGCTTCCGATTTCTAGAATTCAAATGCTGAAATTTAGTGGAAAGGTTATTTAAAATATCGGAATTGCTTGACAAAACATCGGGACTAATATACATTTTTCTTGTTAACTGAAAGATTCTCATCTACCTCTACAGACACTACTGTAATTGGATCCACTACTACTGATTCTACCTGATCTACATCTCTACTAACAAAGGGCTTCAGCATATTTACATGACAAATTCGAGACTTTCGTCCTACCAGGTTTCAATCAAATAATTTATCACTTAACTTTTTCTGTGACTCTCCATGGGCCTGAAAACGAGCCAGGGGGTTACCTGGTATAGGCAATAAACTAATACACAACCTCAGGTTTAAAAATACGAATCTTATCCCAATGTCATAATTAGACTTCATTATTGCCTGACTTTTTTACGCAAATCTGCTTGAGCAAAATCCCAAGCTCTCTCAGCTTCCTAAACTAGATACACAATTTAATACATTAACTTCGTGCCCTCCTCCCAATGCTCTCTTACCACATCAAGAGGGCCATGTACACAATGGGCAAATACCAGTTCGAAAGGAGAGAACCCCAAAGACTCATTAGGTACAGACCGTATAGCAAATAGGGCATAAGGAACCTCCTTATCCCATTCATTACCTGTTTCAATACAAAATTTCTTTAAAACCGACTTCAGAGTCTGGTGAAACCTTTCCACCTGACCCTGACTCTCTGGGTGATAAGGAGAAGAGGTAACATGACTAACACCTAGTTCCACCATTTTCTTTGAAAACTTACTTGTAAAATTGTTACAGTCTGACTGTAAAACTTTAGGAATGCCAAATCGAGTGAAAAACCCGACTAAGGCTTCCACCACCTTCTCACCCCGAATGATACCGGTTATTCCCCCTCCAACCGTTACCTCGAGGAGGGAACCTCTTACCACTAACCTCTTTCACACAGTCCTGACGATGAGCAAGGGAATACTCATCAGAAGCTATGGCTATTTCTTGAAGAGAATCCAATTTAAGTTCATCTAAATGAATTTTCAGTTCTCTAACAACGATTCCATTTTTTTGAACTCTTCAACCAAAATTAGTAATTTTAATTTCGTCTAAAGAATCAGTCTCTTGATTTCTTAATCGTCAAGGAACTGTCTTCCTGCAACCAACAAAGGTCATCCCGGTTTCTTAAGGTTACGGAACTTCTGGCCGATAAGCCTCCGAACCAAATCATATGCCTAAGAATAATGGCCTAATAGAATCATAATCAGCTTGATTGTGATCCTCGCTTAAAGTGTTATAAACCCGCTGAGCTTCCTTTAGCTTGTGACTCAATCATAGTATCCGTTACATATTCTACAAGACAATTCTTCGCAATTGTTCAAACGAAATAAAGAAATCGGGAACATCTTCCTCATTGAATACTGGCATTAATTTCAAAGCATTCATTAGGTCAAAACGATTATTATGGTTATTATTACTGATATCATTATGATTATTATCACTAGCATTAAGCATACGCATTTGCAACTCAAATTTTCGCCCTTTTCGCGCTCTTTCAGCCCTCAGTTGCAAAGTCTTATATTCCAGCTCTTAAGCTTAAACTCCTGGGAAAGATTTCAACTTTAACTCACTCACCTCCTGGCTACCTACCTCCCCATCTCTCATCACTACTACTGTTACCAAAGTCTGGATCCCAGGCGTTACTGTTTCCTTTATATTACTCTTACCACCTTTAATAGCTTTAAGGACTACGCAATAACCAGGCCCTTCCTAATCTCTGTCGGTAATCCCTAAGCCCAAGTGCTCAGCTAGACACCATAACTCATCTCTCTTAAGCTCAAAAATTTCCTCCTCCCAGTCAGGACTAGCTAAAAATAGCGCTGCCGCCTCCTCAGATTTATCCCCAACTAAAGGCATCTTCCAAAACTAAGGCGAAAATAATAAAAGACTAAATAGGTTAATTTTCCCCCAACCACCTAATTCTCCCGAGTACACCTCTCCAAGAAAAACTCCCCAAGGTTGGAATGTCAGTCAGGATCCTGTCACGGTCGCCACTCTTGTTAGGAACTTCAAGATGGTCTGAAGTTTTTAAGGTTCTTTTTGACCTGTATTTCAGATCAGTACCACAAAACGGGTATGATCCCTGACAAACCAACACTCAAAGAGCACAATCTCAGAGAGGATACACAAAGCCACAAACTCAAATTAACAATAATTTATTACAAACAACACATAGCAAAAGGAACTTCTCTGAAAACTGAACAGATGGGAGAAAGAAATTGACAAATACACACAATAACAACAAATCAATCACTTCCTCAATCGCCTACCTAACTAGCATGCTAAGAAATAAGAGAAGTAAACAGGAAGTAAGGAAAACACTCTCTTCCTAGCATACGATAGTAGGAGATCCAGGGGGAAAGGAAACCTAACCCATATATATATACAATATTCAATTAATACCTGTATGAAATACATACATTAGCAGATCATTTTCTTGGATTATGCCTATAAAGTAAGAAGATGTTTCAGACAATGGTTAGAGGCTGCTAAAGTTAAAACTATGGAAGAACTTGAGGAGTTAGTAGTCTTAGAGCAATATCTGAGAGGAATTTCTGAACACATAAGAGCTTATTTAAGAGAGAGAGAGAGAGAGGTTAAGAAACTTGACAAAGCTGCTACATTGAGTGAAGATTACAATATAATCAGTAGCAAAAGAAATTATAATGTCAATACCAGAACCAACAACTCACAGGTTTTAGGTCTCAATCAAATTTTAGGAACATTAAAAATGGGAAACCTTCTTGATAATACCAGTATAATGCCAGGTGATACAATTGAATTGAATGTTAAACCTCACCTTCCAGTTTCTCAAGACAGATACAGAAGACTAATGTTGTCTGCTACAAGTGTGGAAAGAGCAGGACACTACAGTTGAGATTGTTTGAAGATGCAAAGCAGACCAAACCAACTGGTCAAGTGGTTAAAGGTAACCAGGTGAAAGCCAACTATGAGCAATAGGGGAAGGAGACAGTTGGGAAGACTGAGACCAAACAAGCTGAGTGTTTAGCAACCAGTGGAAATGTAACCTCAAGCAGTGAGTGGTTGAGCAGTGTGGAGGCTTTTTAGCCATATATCTATGAAGGTATGTTGACAACTCTCCTTGAGTGTGCAGGTACCAGTCAAGGTATTACATGATACTGGGAGTAACCATAGTGTGGTAGTTCGTGGTGCTCGCCCACAGTTGGAGAAGAATCTCACTGGAGATTCAGTTATATTGAAGGGTATAGGAGGAGAAGAGGTAACTCCTATATACCACTGGCACCTGTCGTGTGAATTGGTGGCAGGGAATATTGATTTTGCTGTAAAGGATTCACTAGCTGTTAAAGGTGTACATGTTTTACTGGGTAATGCAGCAGTGTGTACTTTTGTTCCTTGTCCCATAGTGACAGACAAGCCACTGAGGATTAGTCCTATGGTAGATTTAAGGAAGAAAAATCCCCACCTGCCACTAAGTTGCGTAACTACCAGGAATATGAAGAGAATTACATCCCCAAGTGAAGAAACTGAGGATTTACCTGCACCAGAAGGATCTTTGAAGGATCTTTGAGCTTTGAAGAGCTGTTCCAGGAAAGTGAAGGTTTCCCTAGTGTTAGTAATGAAGAGATTTCCAAGAAGAAGAGGATCCAATTGTTATTGAAGAGACTCAGAGTAGTCAAAGTGTTCCTGAAGATAGTAGTGAAACTACAGTAGCAGAGTTACAGATATTGAGAGTTCTGCCCTTGAAGTTGGTCAAGTGACTAGAGAGAAGCTAATAGAACTTCAGAAGAAGGATACAACGTTGGCTGATTTGTTGTTCAGAGTTGTTGATCAAGAAGAGATGCAACAAACTTCCACCTGTTATTATCTAAAGGAAGGATTGCTAATGAGGAAGCATCAACCTGCAGATATTCTAGGAAATGCTGAATGAATATCATGTTTTGATTCCATCCATTGAGGAAGCAAGTGGAGCAATACATGAGTCTGGACATATGGGAATTATGAGAAGATTATGAAGTGTTTTTTCTGGCCTGGACTTCACAAAGATGTAACCAGATTCTGTTGAGAATATCACACCTGCCAGATAGCTGGAAAACTGAATGAAACCATTCAGAAAGCCCCCTACAACCATAGAAGTTAGAGGAGAACCCTTTAGTGAAGTGATTATAGATGTGGTTAGGCCGCTTCCAAAAACAAAGAAAGGAAATGCATATCTGTTAACATTAATGTGTCCTGTGACAAGGTATCCTGAGGCGATCCCTGTAAGAAGTATAAGTGCAAAGGTAATTGCTGAGAAGTTGGTGGAGTTTTTCTCCAAGTTTGGAATACCAGAAATTGTGCAAAGTGATAGCGGAATGAACTTTGCTTCAAAATTGTCCAAGACTGTGATGAACTTGTTAGTGGTGAAACAATAGTTATCAGCGTTTATCATCCAGAGACTCAAGGATCCTTGGAAAGGTTTCACCAGACATTAAAAAGTATGTTAACTAAGTATTGTTATGAATCCAGAAGAGAATGGGGTGCTGGTTTACCCTTGATGTTCTTTGAAGTTAGGAATGCTTATCAAGAAAGTATGGGATGTTCATCAAATGAAATTATTTTTGATAGAGACATGAGAGGTCCATTGAAGACTCTTGCAGAGAATTGGGAAGAAAATCAAGAGGAAATCCAAGGAGAATATGTGAAGAATTTGAGGAAAAGGTTAAGAGAAATTAGAAAATTCTCTTTAGAAAATTTGAAAATAAGTCAAGAGAAAATGAAAAGAAGATATAATGCTAAGACTAAGCTAAGAAGTTTTAGTGTAGGACAGCAAGTTCTAGTGTTCTTACCAGTGAAAAGATTCCCCTTACCAATAAATTTCAAGGTCTCTATAGGATAATAGAGAAGTTAAGTTATCGAACCTATGTGACTGAAACACCAGGAAGAAGGAAACAACAGAGGAAGGTACATATGAATCTTTTGAAACCTTACTTCTCAGAGACCAAAACTGAAAGTGTCAATAATACAGACAACTTCATCTACAGAAGACGATGATGGCTATGAATTGGGAGCTGAAAGCAATGTGAACAATTCTTCCATATTGGGAAATTTGGAATGATAAATTAAAACATCTAAGTGTTGAGCAAAGTGGTGAATTAAGTTTCCCTGAAATTTTTGCACATGTACCTAGGCATACTGATCTGACAGAACATGAGATAAAGATCAGAGAAGATGGAAAACCTTTTAAACAAAGAGCTATTCACTTATCACCGTTTCATCGAGATGTTATGAAAAAAGAAGTGGAGTATTTATTGCAGCATGGATTAGCAAAACCCAGTTCAAGTCATCACAGTTCTCCTTGTGTGTTAGCGAAGAAACCAGATGGCTCATTTAGGATGTGTACTAATTATAGGAAACTGAATTCCATTAGAGTGGGTGACAATTATCCATTGCCTCTTATTGATCAATTACTTGATAATATTGTCAAGCCAAGTTTGTTTCCAAGATAGATTTGTTGAAAGGATATTATTAGATTCCTTTAGATGAGAATGCTAAGTTGGTGTCAGCTTTCATTACTCCTTTTGGACTGTATCAATACACTGTTTTGCCGTTTGGTCTGATGAATGCACCTGTAACATTCCAACGAGTGATGGATCAACTGCTAGGGTCCATAGAAGAAGTGGGTTTATACCTTGATGACATTGTGATTTATTCTAATAAATGGGAAGAACATCTGAAGATTTAAAGGAAAGTGCTCAAGAAATTACGGGAAGCAGGACTAGCAATCAACTTACAAAAAAGTGAGTATGGAAAGACAACTGTCCAGTATTTGGGATATGAAGGTAGAAAAGTCCTTCTTGCTCCTGTTAGCGCTAATGTAGAAGGTATCTGTAAGGCTAATCCCCCTACTACCAGGAAACAGCTACAAAGATTTTTTGGGCATGGCTGGATTTTATCGCTGTCCAAATTTCTCAGCCATAGTAGCTCCTCTGACTGATTTTGTAACCCTACTGTGTCAAAATAGAGAACATTTTTTGGAAAGAACAATGTAAATGCAGATTATTTATCCCTTTGTTAATCACTGGATTCAAACCAGGGATAACCATTCTTCTGGGGGGAGGAATTTCATGAAGTTGCCTAGTAAAGTATATATCTTTCCATGATTTTGATATATTTCTGTTCTGGTTGTCATGTGTTCTGTGTAATGATGATAATTGTTGAAGTATCATATGTAGTGTAATGTCAGATCTCGAAAAGAATCAGTGATTTAGATAACTTGAAAATGTAATTTACAATCAATAGTAACTTTCTTGAAAATAGCGTAGCAATGGGAAAGAGAGATTCCAGTTAGGCCAGATGTTGTGTTTTGATTCAGTTGTCATTGCAAAAGATAATGTGTTGACATGTCGGGGATAGCATCAGAGTCGAATTATGATGTTGCCTTGTAATAAACAATTGTCCAAGAAATTGATTAATGATTTTCAATGTTTATTTTTGTAAGAGTAACATTACTCTGATCAAATGTCATTTTTTCTAATGCACTAGTTTTGCCTCGTGTTGGTTTTGCATTAAGAACTTTAACATCATTTTTTTCAAGTCTTCTAGAATTTTTTTGTCATCTCTGTTCCCAAATTGCCTTATGAAAATGTTTTGTCATCTGTTTTGTTTCATTGACATTATCTTTTTCTAGAATTTTCTTTATCTGTTCCAAAAATTTTAATTTGAGACTGATTGTTTCATTTCTTACTGGTGGTTTCATCATTCTGATTTCTGGAGACCTCTCTCTCCTCTTCTCTCTCTTCTCTTCTCTCTCTCTCTCTCTTCAAAAGAGAGAAGTTATTAACGTAAAATATTTGTGTGGTCACTGGTATTAATTTTAGCTTTTGAGATCTGAATGTAGGGAAAGTGTGTAACAGCGCCTATCAGAAGTATGTTATGAGAATCTCAAGCAGCTGCATTTCGAGTAGATTTTGCAAAAGTTTTCACAAGCTTGTGTAAGGTAAAATGAATTTTAATTATTGTTACCATAGTATAATAAAGTATATTAAGAGATTTTTGTCTTAATGAAATTGTTGTTAGTAAATCTCTTGTGTATTTTTGTGTATTCTTGTGTTTGCAATCTCTTAATTTTTCACATTTTATATACTGGTGATTTAACATTTATTTACTCAGCAATTTAATCATTTCTTAATAATTTAATATTTCATGTTTGCTTTAATTTTAATTTATTAAGATCTTCTTTTAAAATCTTGAGTAATTCTAGATAGTTTAAATTTAATTTAATTTCTTGTTAAATTAACCTTTGTAATTTTGCTCAAGAATTAGTTAAATTTTGTGTTGTTTTCAAGTAATAGTAAATTTCTTCAGGTTGTGAATTTTAATTATAAATTTTGAATTTAACTTTTTTAATAAAAAAATACTGTGTTTCATTTATTGACCACCAGTGAATAGGATTAAATGTATGCATAATAGTAAATTTCTTCAGATTGTGAATTTTGATTATAAATTTAAATTCTAAAGTATTTTTTTTATTTAAAATTAAAAAGAAAACAGTGCTTCATTTACTGACTGCCAGTGAATAGGATTAAATATGTGCATAAGGCAAATTGATAAACATGTTTTATTCCTTCTGTTTTGCTGAAGTGAATTAAGCCCAGGGAAACAGTTAAAGTTGTTTGATGGATTGATGCCCTTTTACTCTAGAATATTTCTTGTTTAATAGTTGATAGCTCACACTCGTTTTGATAAACTTAGTCTGATTTCTCATGTGATTAGTAAGTTTGTTAAGGGATCACTGTTACCTTTAGAGTACTCAGGCATAATTTTTATTGTTATGAGAGTTCAGGTATCTGGCTGAAGTGAGGTAAACTTTTTTAATTCTGTGATTAGTTGTCTAATAACCAGGCACTTGTACATGTTACAATATACATACATATATACATATATATATATATATATATATATATATATATATATATATATATATATATATATATATATATATATATATATATATATATATATATATATATATATATATATATATATATATATATATATATATATATATATATATATATATATATATATATATATATATATATATATATATATATATATATATATATATATATATATATATATATATATATATATATATATATATATATATATATATATAGGAACGTGTCCGATGAATTATGGCACCGGACGGACATCTGATAGTTTCTGCAGAACACCATGTTGAGAGTCTTATAGAGGCCACCTTGTACTAATGTTGGAACGTTTGAAATTCATAGTCAGAAGGGGTCTGGTTATGTACTAACATGTTCTCACACCCTAACCAGTCAGCGTTTATGAGCGTGAAGATACTACTGTAACAATTATATCTATCATAAACTAAAACACATCTTGACTTATAGTTAGCAGCCGAGGATTGAAACTGGTCGCCCAAAAGGTACATAGTCTCCTCACTATCCCATACTATTATCGAACCATTAAAACCACTAGGGAAAGGTTGTATGATATAACTATGAAACGGTTTAAAGTTACTAACTAGCAACCGCCTATCAGACACTTGTACTCTCAAAATCCTATAATAAAGATACAAAATCTCTCCAGTAAAAATTACCAGGAACCATACAGATATGCCGCATTCATCAAAGTCGATTCTAAAGACACGAGAGGTAAAATGTCTCCAAAAATTCACCCCTTCGAAGCGGCAACCACTGCCTTAACCTGTATTTGAACTTCCGATAATACAGATTCCGCTACTTACCCAATATTCAGCAAGGTAGTTTGCCAATAAGAGAAAACTATCGCAACATCTAAGTCTCCCCCCAGCCTATCAACTGTGACCAATAACCCATATAAAAACGTCCTTAATGTCTCAAAAACCTCTCGTACTACTAAAGCCATCAAAGTTTTACCTTGGCTAACTAATTCTGCCGATACCTATTCATTTTTCAACAAATTAGCAATTGACGTACTAGCAAGCATTCCTATGACCAAATCGGCTCAAACTAACAATGGCGCAGCCCTCTTACTCCTTGTAGAAGAAACCTGAGAAGTCAAAGAACCTAAATTTGGAAGCCATGTTAAAGTCTTATTAATCTTATCCAGGACTCTAACAGTTGTAGCATTAAGTTTGGTTAACCACCCCTGCAATGGATCAGACAGATCCCGTCGAGTATTCATCTCACCCAATAAATTCCTAATCGACTGAACTTTATTCTGGGATGCTTCAAGCTCATCCCTTGCTGAGCCTATATCCTCGAACCCTGTACTCAAAGTTACCACGTCTGACGACGACCACACATCATAATCTTCTTCTATAATAACACCTGGGCCTAACCTCACTATGGAATTAGCCCATGCCACGACCCCTAAAGCCATGAGTAGACGAAACTTCCACATCTAAAAAAAAAAGGAAAGAAACCTGTAAGTTACCAGATCCCGAAACAAGAAAAAAAACAAACAAACAAAGAAGATAAACCTATGTATCTATAAAAGTCTATGGTATTTTGTGCCTAATTCAGCTAAGTTTTCCCCTCTCAGACATCATTGCGACACCCAAAAAGAACTACTCCGAACCGCTGCATTTACAAAGAAAAGGTGGAGGGGAAACTGAACTCGGACTATTAAAGATTTGTATAACTATGGACAGACGTCCTCCCGGTTGAAAAAGAGTACAAATCACTCACCTTTAAAACCCATTAAAAAACAAAAGAGAAAAAAAATTATCAGAAACAACAGTACATCACAGGAATTAACCCACAAGATTCCCATTAACCTGTCTTTAATTTTAGATACAGGTGCCACCTAAGGCACTCCCGTATTTTCATCCCGAACAACAAATCTGTTCCCCTTTCTTACTTCTACAACCCTGAAGGGACCCCCAAATTTAGGATTCTTAACATTTATTTTCACAAATACCCTGTCCCCCACAGCAACTTAAAATCTATCTGGCTTTGAATTGCTCCTGTCAACCATATCCTGAGTTTTCAACTCAAGAGTAGTAATTTAACTGTATTATCACCCAATGGAATAGGTAGTAAATCAAAAGCGCCCCGAGCTGGATAGCCAAATAGTGCTTCAGTGGGAGACATTCCAATGGTATCACTAACCATAGAATT
This sequence comes from Macrobrachium rosenbergii, assembly GCF_040412425.1. NCBI lineage: Eukaryota > Metazoa > Arthropoda > Malacostraca > Decapoda > Palaemonidae > Macrobrachium > Macrobrachium rosenbergii. The sequence continues at coordinate 62,634,746 of NC_089781.1, read as the reverse complement.
AATGCAATACTAAACCTGTGGAACATATCGATACCAATTTACATCATTGCCCCATACAGTAATTCTGAGAGCCTCAATTACTTTCTCAATATTCAACAAGGTAGTTTGCCAATAAGACAGAGCTCTCCCTTAATTAGCCCCAATACAAGTAACTAACAAGAAAAAAAAACCACAATAACACTCCAACAATTCTCACTACAAGAAAAACAAACTGGAGTTTGTCTCTTCTCTCTTCTCTCTCTCTCGAAGGCAACTCTCTCTCTGAGCACTTGACTCTCAGGTCTACCGAAACAAGCATTATCCAAAATAATGATTTGACAGTAATCTAACATAACTGAACTGGAAGAAACAAGCCATTAAATAAATAAATAACTTCCCCACAATGGGTCAACATAAGTCAAAGTCCAGTATATTCCCCCAATGAGCACATCTTAACCTATTCCTCAGCAGAACATCTGAAGAAGTCAAGTAAAACCCTTGTTAAACAAATGAATAAAAATAAAGATAAGAAAGCGACTCCCATGTTACTTATAAAGTACACACAATGTAGAAAATGTCAGATTCAATTGAGATATATGTTAAATGAAAAGAACACTCTACAGTTTGAGAAATCTAAAATGTTTCCTATCTCCAAACAGCAATGTTCACAGTTCTGATCGACAGGTCTCGAACCACAGAGCCTTCACCGAAGGCTTCTATCAATATCCGGTGTTGATCTTCGAATGACAATTATTTTGATAACTAATACCTTCATGCCTGTCTTTGTGCCCCAAAAAAACAGAAAAAGGAACGAATTCTCCAGAACCTGGACATTTCCGGTGAACAAACTCATAAAGTCTTGCCCCAGGCAGGCATGTTCTCACATCTCAAGAATATCTGATGCAGTTGACATGAGCACAATTTTCCTAATCAGGATGCGCGCCAGACATCAGCTAAGCATTATCTCAAGGCTTTTCATAATGCCTTTAGTCACACTTATTAATAAAAAATATACTGTGTATTGTAATTCATAAAACATTCCATGACCTTTGAGCTTATAAATATATATATGTATATTATATATATATATATATATATAAATATATATATATATATATATATATATATATAGTATATATATATATATATATATATATATATATATATATATATATATATGTCTGTGTGTGATGGTATGTGCGTGTGTGTATATGTGTGTGTGTGTAAATGTGTGTATGTGCATCTTTGTGTATGGAGAGGGAGCCAGATGATATGAATAATAAAAGCTGAAAGAAGTCACGGATTGATTATTGGATGTAAATCAAAACAGTACAAGAAATATCTCCAAAGAAATAAAATATAAATTTTATACACTGTAACATTGCAGAATGCTGTTATAAGAAGAAAGCTATAAAATAAATAGAGAAGAATTTATAAACATTAAATGCTTTAGTGTCGTGTACAAGTTTATTTTCATAACTTGTGTGACATATTATTAGTGCAGCAGATAATTGCATATTTCATAAGAATCGTTCAGATAGTGAAACAAGTTATGAAATTTTGCACAAGTATGTTTAAAGTTCCCCTCTATCAGAAAAGGGTTGTTCACCACTGCAAAAATTTAATATGGCGACCAAATTCCAAGATCGGCAAGTATCGACAGACTAATTTTTCACTAGAATGGATGTATTTGCATCTCCAATATGGTAAAGCTCTTCCATACCAAGGAGAATATTATGTTTCTGTAGAAAGACAGCACAAAGTTTACCTTAGATATGGGGGCTATATGGCTGCCAAGAAAAGGTAGAAACATAATTATAATGAGAAATAATCGTTCAACAATTATCGTTTTAAACATGGATCTTGGTTTCTGGTTTTAGATCCTAACAGGCCATCTCTTTCGAATAACTCATCAATTTTGAAGGAAACATAAATGTAAAGAGTATATGTCTGCTACACAACCAGGGCACACTGGTGACATCACTGCTGTGTAACTCAGCATGGGGTTCAGTGCCAGCTAATCAGCTTTACTAACGAAGAGTAGTCTTAGACTATAGTTGAAGTATAAGTTTAGTTTAGTGCTTCCCAAATGCTTTGAACAGCCCCAGACCAGCTACGATTAAATAGTGCACCTGAAAGTGCAGGATGTCACTGATTTTCTGTACCCTGGCCAGATACCCATAATCACAGCTGATCAGCCAATCTATGCCGTAGCAAAGCAGGTGCAGTGGCAGTGGCCTGATCAGTATGGCGAAGACAAGTATCTGGTAATGTTTGGTGGTCTGCACATTGAGATGGCAGCAATGACATCTCTTGGTACTCTTCTTCATGGCAGTGGTTGACAGGAGCTCTGGTGGAGGCAGGAGTTGCTTCATCTGGAACTGCAGAATCCTTCCTGTCAGCTGCAAGTGTAACCAGGACACGGCAGATGCACCAGGTTACAGCCTCTAGTTTGTACAAACTCCTGAGGACAGCATACACTGACTACTGTGCTGAGAAAGCAAACAACAATGAGCAGGCATTAGAGTTTGAGGAGTGGTGTGACCTTCGAAGACAGCAGAGTCCACAGTTCCACTTCTGGCACATGGTGTTGTCTATGGAACTTGTGATATTCCTACTGATCAGGTCCTTCCGTGAGGCCAATTTTGTCCTCTACGCTGGGCATTGCATGAGCTGATACCCTACTTCTTTTCCAACAATAATACAAACTATGCTCGTTGGCTGCCTATTCACCTCAGGGACATGCTTACCCTAGAGAGTTCACACCCAGAGTTGCACAAGGAGTTCAAGGCTGGCAACTTTGTTGTGTACAAGACCAGTCGCCAGTTCTCAGCAATGGCTCTTGACCAAGCTCATGAGCAGACCAATGCCTTTATAAAGGCTGATGGCGGAGCCATTGGGCTGACTGAAGATCCGTCAGCACTCAGAAGATGGATGGTGGCTGGCCCAGAGATCATCCGCTTGGTGTCTGCATACGAAACAGAGGTTCAAAGTAAGGAGTCTAATGAGCAGACAACACACCATGAACAAACACCTCATGCGCAGAAGACATTCTTGGAGAGAGTCAGCAAGCTGTCATTGGCTTTGCAACACTTGGGAAGTCCTTTTCAGGAAGAGAGCCAGGATCTGTATTCCATTGACAACAAAGACATTGCCCACCCCAGCTCAGCAGAACTTCTACAGACACACCTTGACAGAGGCCGCACTAAATTTCAGAAGTTTTCAGACTTTTGGCAAACAATGCAGTCTCCTTCTATGAGCCGATAAAGAAGAACAGAACTGACTTCTTCAGGCAAGAAGCTGCTCCTGTAGAACAGTCAAAGCAGAAACTTCTGAAGGAGGATTGCCAGCTTTTTCTCAAAGCTATTTATATCCTGTCAGAGCCGTGAATGTGATCTGCAGGAATTCTTCCAGCACGAGAATCAAACATTCCCAGCTTCCCTTAGTGAGGGTGGTAGGCTGTACACATGTCAGAAGTCTCAGCTGACCTCGGTCCTGGAGAGTCATGTTACACTAGAAGACAAAGAACCAAAGACTGATGTCCTCATTGTAGATGGATCAGCTTTGGTCCATGCCTTGCCACCAAAGAAAGGAAAGACCTTTGAGGGCTATGCACTTTGCGACTTCTTGCCTGTGATACAATCCTATAGCAGCAAGTACACATCATCACATCTTGTATTTGATGTATACAATACATCCAGCCTCAAAGCTGAGACCAGGCTCCAACGTGGTCAAGGAGGAAGGCGCAAGGTGACAGACAAGAACACAATTCCATCCAACTGGCGCAATTTCCTAAGACACGATGCCAACAAGACAGAGTTGTTCCAGTTCCTGGCAGACAAAGTTGCCCAGATGTCTGCCACAAATGTTGTCATTGCCACGAAAGGGTCTGCTGTCCTCAGCACTCATGAGGCTAGTCTTCAGGGACTGGAAAAGTGCTCTCATGAGGAAGCTGACACCTGCATCTTTCTCCATGCCAAATATGCCACAGAACATGGAGCCAAGACCATCACGGTTAAAGCAAATGACACAGATGTTCTTGTCGTTGCAGTCAGTGCTTTCTCCACTCTCCACAATCTAGGGCTAGAGAAGCTATGGTGGCATTTGGCCAAGGCCAGAGCCTGCGCTGGATTGCTGTGCATGACCTGTGCAACTCTCTGGGCCAGGAGAAGGTGAATGGCATGCTCTTCTTCCATGCGTTCACAGGCTGTGATACAGTGTCAGCCTTCCGGAGCAAGGGCAAGAAGACCGCCTGGCAGACATGGAACATCTTTCCAGAGGCCTCCACTGTGTTCTCCAAACTGAGTCACTACCCTCTCAGAGTGGAAGAGAGTGACCTGAAGGTCCTGAGAGGTTTGTCATACTTATGTATGAAAGATCCAGCACTGCTGGCACTGTGGATGAGGCTAGACTTGATATGTTTGCCAGAAAACAAAGGGCATATGAGGCCATTCCACCAACCAGGGAGCTCTCCTCCAACACATCAAGCGTGCTGCGTACCAGGCTGGTTGTGTGGGGCAGGCCACCCAGTGTCAGCCACAGCCAGAGAACCCTGCTGAGTGGGGATGGCAAAGTCTGGTGAAGCATGGCAAGTCCTCTGACAACCAACTCGCCCTTAGCCAAGAGTTGCCAACAGCTTACCAAATGTGGATGCAAAGCAGGCTGTCGGGAAAGGTGCAAGTGCTGGCAAGCTGGGTCTTCCTGCACAGCTCTGTGCACTTGCAAATGTGAAGTCTAGATAAATATTGCCCTCTCTTCAGTAGATAATCTAGCTTGAGCATCCAACGTGTCATGCTATGCCTACCTTCTTATCCTCGAATTTTTCAAAGGTGTAGGTTGAGAGACCTATACATAGATTGGTTGGGTGTTAGTCCGTATTTCTCTTCTTTTCTTTTTATGGTTACAGTCTTAGACACAATGTTGTATGTGACCATACCATTACTATTTCAGTTGAAAATAGCATATTAGTTAAACTGTCTGATCACATGAATATACCATTAAATAAAAACAGTTGGTCTCTATGTTGCTAGCGCTGTGGATAGAAAAAAAAAAAACTTTTATGGCAACCATTTTGTACGCCATCTTGGTTACAATTCATTTAGTAAGGGTTTTCAATAAAATGTGTGGTATGGAACATTTTATAACCTAAAAGTCGAGGTTTAAAAAAAAAAACTGGCATATTCCATCCAATAGATGCTCCCAAACCAGTGAATCTCAACCTAGATGGCGGCCATTTTGAAAAATAGCCGCCATCTTGGATTTTCAGGTGGCCAGCGCCCTTTCTAAGAGAGCGTAGTCTTAGGAATGTTTGTGCCAGATTTCATGCTTGTTTCACTATCTGAACGATTTTTACAGCAATCTGCTGCACTATATTGTTCCCTTCTTACCTGCATATTTCTTCTAATTCAACGAAGTAGTCGTCCACAGCGTCTCTTCCGTAGTCAGCTGCTTACGAGTTTGTTATTTCGAAGGGAATTAGATTAAATGTAATTATATCTCTCAGAAAGGTTTAATGGAGACGAATTGGGTAGCTTCTTACTTTAATGATGAGAGTTAACTACATACAGAAGTACATCAAAGTTCAGTTTAAGTCTGGTTAGTATCCCGCGGTCAGAGTCTGGTTGGGACCATGAAAGCAAGGGGAAGAACTACGTCTTCTTGTGTGGGTGACTAGGGACTCGAATCCCTTCTTCTCTCTTCTGGCTTCTCTGGAACCCCTGGTTCTTCCTTCTATCTTCCATCTCCTATCTCTAAGTTCCTCATTGGAAGAATTTATCTGTGAGGCCTCCCTTCGAACAGCTTGATTGGGAAGGACAGTTGTGGGTGCTGTTAAAATCTCTCCTTAGAGGATTTGATTGGAAATGACCTCAGGAGGAGGTGTAAATGACTCCTCCCAGAATGTTTAATTGGAGAAAAGGTGAACTATTTCACTTTGTCCAGCCCCCTCTTCATGGAATTTCCATTTAAAACGCCTCCTGTTGAAGGCGGGTTTATAGATATGGCTGGAATGTTAACTTCTGATGAGGTGCTAGCAATCCTTGGTCAGCTAAATCGCGAGGGTACAGTTACCAGATTTTACACGATATACTCGCTCACTGTTTAGAGTTCTTGTAAGACGGTTTCTTACAGTTAGCTTACTTGACACTTTTTAGCCTCGCAATGCATAACAACCAAGGCTTAATTGTTGTTTTCTCTCTCTCCTCTTCTCTCTCTCTCTCTCTCTCTCTCTCTCTCTCTCTCTCTCTCTCTATTCTTTCTCTTATGCTTTCCTATCTACTTTTTCCTTACAACATTACATATCACTCGGCCCCGCTATCTCACATTGCCCTCAGTGTGACAATAAAAATATAGTAGAAATGGATAGTTGTAAATTTACATACAAAACAAATTATTTATATGATTGCCAATAATGTAAAACACACATATAAAATGTTGAATAATTCATGTTAATGCAATAATGGTAAAATAATAGATCAATAATAAATTATACAATGAATCATTACTTAAAAGAAACATTCATACACACAATGAACTACCACATTGTAAAATGGTTAAATGCAATAGTGAATATATAATAAAAGTCAATAACATATAGGGAAATTGGCAATAAATCATGTTTATAAGAACATTATTCTTCTTCTTTGGCCCTTTTAATTTCTTTTATGATCGTCTTTGAAATTACTACACGTTTGACTAAAATTGCAAATACCACAATTACAAGTAAGATTATGATTAAACTGAACAGAGACAAAATTGGTGAAACTTTTTCTTTGTAGTAGAAAAACTCATTTACCAATGGTAACTCATTCGGTTGTTTTAATTCTGAGACGTGAAACTCTTTGATATTCTTAGAATAGTTCATGTATGGGATATCCATTTTAAATTTTAACTCAGTGAAAATATGAAGTTCATAGTACAACTGGTTTGGTATAGCTAATTTGCAAGCCTTATCAAAAGCATGGACATTCTTAAATGTAACTTCTGTACTTAGATTATGGCAGTTGATTATAGCTGTTACAGTATCTAGTGAAAACACAAAAATTGGCTGTTCTACTAGGATGCAAACAAATCTGTGTGTGGATAAACTCGTACATAACTCCTCTTCTTGATTTTTGTTGTCAGTTTTTTCTTGAACATAAGGATAGGCATTAGTAGTTTCGTAAAGGTGATCAATGTTACAAATGTATTCTTTTTCCCTTAAAATTGTGCAGTCTTTTAATTGGGCATCAGTAATAAATGAAAACATTAATCTATGTTCTTCTAATGCAAAATGGATGTTGTTGACATTTGAAATGATTACATTTTCTTTTATCAACATGGGGAAAGGATGTATAAACATCAGTACATCTGCATTTTTCTGATTAAATGGTAACACTAAAATAATCTTATCCTGCACCACCTTTGTGGTTATTAGATTAAAGTACGTTAGAACATCTTTTACCATATGGGTATAATGCCCTCTAAAAAAAAAAAAAAATTAATTATATCTTCTTTAGGAGTGATTAGTGTTGGGCATAACATTCCCTTATAAGCTAACAAGACTGCGTTTAACATGTCTCTATGTTCTTGCAAGATCATTTCTCTCTCCAGTACAAAATTATTCAGAAACTGTTTTCTATCATATTTAGTTCCTCTGTGACATCTTGGTTAACTTTACTAATGAATACCTTTAGCTTTTCTATTTCTTGGGCATTTAAGTTTTGAGAAGTTATCACTTTATTGATTACTGTACCTCTTGCTGCTGCCCATTGTTCCAGCTTTTCAATTCGAGCCTTTTCTTTTTCTAAATTAGATTCAATTGCGACTCCAAATAATTGATTTGGTGCTGTTCCTATAATAGGTAAGAACGATCTTTTGGACCTTGTATTTAGGATATTTCCTATGTCATTATCTAATCTTTTCAACAATGGTAAGGCACTGTTATTAACACTCTTCTGTATGATGGATGTGAGTTCTTTTTGAACATCTTTCAAAGTCATTTCATTGATAAGCACTGAAGATATATCAATACTCACAACTCCTAAATCCTTTATTAATTTCACAGATCCCCTTTTCTCTAGTAGTGCACCCTTTCGGATAACAACTTCGGTTGACACGAATTGAAGTATTACGATTATTAAGATGAGCCGCATGTTTGTATCTGTAAGAATAAGCCTTATCAGATATTCTGTATACATGAGGTATTTTAATTTCTATAAATACATTTTACATATGATATTTCAGTTCAACACTTATTTTTTTCTTAACTCATATCTTCTGTTTATTTGTTCTTCCTTATTCTCCTTCAATACTTTTTCTAACTTTTTAGTGGACCAAGTGTCTGATTTTATTACGTTCACACGATTCCAATGAACTGCCCTTTCCTTTAGATAATTCTCGTTAATAATTCTAAGTTTATTTAATTTTAACACTTCTAATACTCTATAAGGACATGAAATATAGGAGAAACCTTTACATTAGGACCTTCTGGAATATGATTTTGAACATATATCTGAGCACCTACTATAATGTCTGGTTTAGTCGTATTTTTATCATAGTACTTGTCATGAATTTTATGATATTCATTAAGTCTAGTCCTCGTTTGTTTGATCGTTTCATAAGTACGTCTAGTTTTCCATGCAATATAGTCATCATGATTATAAGTATGTCGGGGTGGTGTTACATCATCTAGTAAGGTATTAGGTAATCTTTTCTAATATCCATACAATAATTAGTGTGGCGATTCTCCTATTGTCTCATTTACAGTATTGTTTACAGTAAACTGTACGTCTTCCAAAGCTAAGTCCCGGTCATCTTTATTAGGTTTAACTAAAGTTTTCAGGATATCCTTTATTTTATGATTTGTTCTTTCTGCTGCTCCATTTGAACTTGGTAAATGCTGTTATTTGACATTTATTTATCTCGTAAAATTCATATAATTTTCTTAAGAGCTCACTGGTAAATTCAGCCGCGTTATCAGAAAGAAGAACTTGTGGACATGAATGACTCGTGATAATTCTAGATTTAAGAGCTTCTGCTACTGTAACTGCATCTCTGTTTCTTACTGGTACAATTTCTACATATCTGGTTAGATAGTCTAGAAAGACTAGTGTCTGTTTATTCCCTCTAATAGTGGTAGGAAATGGACCTAAAAAATCCATGGAAACGACCTGGAACGGATTTAATTCCGACGGATATTTTTCAAGTGAAGCCTTTGGATTTACGTTACCCTTATTTCTATTACAAACTACACAATTTTCTACAAAGCTCTTGGCATCTTCACTACAATGTGACCAAAAATAATTTCTGGTTATGATTCTACTTGTCTTTTTAATTCCTGGATTTACTGCAAACTTATATGAGTGGGTTAGTTCTAAAATTTCTCTGATTAGTGTTTTTGGGATGTATAGACGAGAATAACCATTCTTCTCTGTTGGCCTTTTATACAACAAAGCATTTATCAATACAAAATCATGTTTTAAAGATTCATCTGTCATTAACTGTCCTATTATCTGTCTGATTTCTGCATCATTTTCTTGTTGTATTTGTACTCTTTCTAAGTGTAAGTCTACTACTTGACAGCTAAAACAAAAGGTGTTAGTGGTAATGCATTTCAGTTTCTTCTTGGGATCTGGATAATGCATCTGCTAGTGTATTAAATTTCCCTGGGATATATCTGAATTCTGGAGCAAATTCTAACACGCTAGTGAACCATCTATTAAACTTCATGTTATTTGTAAAAGTTCTCTATTCAAACAAATCACAAATGGGTTTGTGATCAGTATGTATGTTGACTTTATGCCCAAGAGGTATGTGCCTAAATTTCTTTAATCCCCAGTATAATGCTAAACACTCCCTTTCTGTAGTACTATAATTTCTCTCTGCTGCGTTTAAGACTCTACTGGCATAATATACTGCCCTCATTCTAGTTTTGTCCTTCTGTAGTAATACAGCTCCTAGCCCTCTACTTGAGAAGTCTTTGGAGAAATCTGAGTAGACTAATACAGGATTCCTTGTCATTTTACTCTTTAGCGTTAGGAAGGCAGTCTCTTGCTCTTTATTCCATTAATATTTGACATCCGTCTCTGTTAATGCTGTTAATGGTTTGGCTATTGTAGCAAAACCCTTAATAAAAGCTCTATAGTAACCTACCATTCCTAGGAATCGTCTCAATGCTTTCAAATTTGTGGGAGCTGGATATTCAACTGTTGCCTTTATCTTGCCTGCTTTGCATGCGTAGTCCATCTTCACTAATTACATGACCTAAGAATTCCAAAGATTTCATTAAGAATTGACATTTCTTTAATTTGATTTTTAGTCCTGCTATTCTTAATCTTTCTAGGACTGTTTCTAAAGTTTTGAGGTGACTTTCTAAATCTTTACTGAAAATGATAACGTCATCTAAGTAAACTGCAACATTTTCTATATCTCCAAGACTTTGTACCACTAATCTAACAAAAAGTTAAAGGAGCCGAAATGAGTCCAAATGGCATGACTTCAAATTGTAAGTGTTCTGTATGTGTGCTGAAGGCTGTGTATGGTTTCGACTCTTCATCTAAAGGTACTTGCCAATATCCAGTCAGCATATCTAAGGGTGAAAATATTTTTTCACCTCCTAATCGAGCTAACATATCTTGAATTACTGGCATTGGCATTCTATCTGCGATGCTGTTGGAATTTAACTTTCTATAATCTATCAGAAGTCTCCAATTTCCATCTTTCTTTGGAACAAGTAGCAATTGAGAATTATATGGAGATTTGGAAGGAATGACTACCCCATCTTTCTTCATTTCTTCTATCAAATGATCAACTATGGGTCTTTGGCTTATTGGTAATCTGTAATTATGGATAAAGAATGGTTTTGCTCCATCATCTAACAAAATTCTATGTTGTAGGACAGTTCTCCTGCCTAATTTGTCTCCTTCTATAGCTATTACATCTCTGTATTTTTCTAATGCATGAATTAATTTATTTTTGTTTTCTGGGAAATCTGTTTTATTAATCTCTTTGCTTGATTCAGACTTTTGACCAGTTATAGATAAAAATGTTTTTTCTTCTAATGTTAGTAAAGGGTTGTTAATATGTGTTCCTTTGCAAAAGACAATGCCTGCATATAGTGTTAGTTTGTTATCTGAGTAGTTTTGAACATAAACTTCACAAGTATTGCCCTTCATGTGGACCAGTGAATTATCCATTCTGACAAAGTCTGGCAATTCTTCATTTAATAACAGAACGTCTTCAACTTCTGTTTCTTCTTTTCCTTTTCATTGCTTTTTTGTTAAACACTTCGGATGCAAAATTACTTTTCTGCTAAGTATGAACTGTATTTTATTATCATCAGCAGTGCTTATGCAACATATTTCTTCATCTTCTATATCTGCAAAGTAACAATGTTCTGTATATTCACTAGTTTCTTCAGTTACTACAATTACATTATTTATATCTACTTTATTTTATTTAATAACAATACTTTCTTTAATAATTTCCTTTCATTATTACAACTTATTGCTACATTGCTATAGCTATCAGTATTTATCTCTGTATACTTATCAGTATAGGCGCCTTGCTTTTCGTTAAATTCAGAATCTCGGTGATCACCATTCTTTATATCTGGGTCATTTCTTTCTTAGGAGGATATAATTTCTTGATGTGCACATCTTGATTCTCTATTCTGCAATTGTGGGAATTCCTCTTTTCCACCCTTTTCCATTTTATCTTGATTGTTCTCTTGATGGTAATTTATTTTATGTATGTCTTTCTCGCTTGTCAACAGACACCGTGAACAAATTGATCAGATCTGGGTGAAACTTTTCTTCTTCAAGCGTAAAGCATACGCTCCTTTGATTATCCTGTTGCAGGCTAATCCTTTCTTCTCTGCAGTCCAGGATGATTCCACATGTCTTCATTAGATTAAATGAGAACAATACTTGAGCGAGGAAAAATCTGTCTTCTAGAACTATAAAACTTTCAACAGATTTATGTGACGAAATGTCTATTTCTAAGTTCACATTTCCTAAACTTTTAATCTGTTTACCCGCTACTTTTATTATTCTGCTTTGACCCTGAATTAGCGTTTCTTTAACGCCTAACTATCTTTCTGTCTATACACGTGGCCCTTGTGGGTGGAGAAAGGGGCCTTCTTCATGCATACCTCAAGGAGGACCCATAAGAACCTTTCCTGGATATTCAGCTAGGGCATGGAGGAGTCTCTGTAGACATTTGATGATTAGGTCAATGGTCTCATCAACACGAACACAAGTAAAAAGAGATTCTGTGTCCAAGGGGGCGATGGTTCCAACCCCTGGGGAATCTCTGATCTTCTCTAGGAATTCTGCTGATGAACGGAGGCTGTAGTGGTTGGGCACATAGGGAGTCAGTATCTGGTTAAGACGTTTAGCCAAACCGTAGGTGGGTGCAGGCATCTGGCTGATTATAGGGCGAAGGGGATTGTTGGGTTTATGGGTCTTAACATTCCCATATAAGTATCCTAAGCCATAGTGTCCGGTGATGGGAGGGAGGTCTATTGCATTGGCGGCAGCACTGATGACTCCTATGATATTATTGGCCTCTCTCTTGATTTCATCTACTGTGTTCTTAGTGAGCCACTCAAACTGCGTTTGGTCGGACAGGATCTCATCTAGCTTCTGGTGGTAGTCAGCAGTGATGATCAGAACGAAGGCTACCGTTTTAACTGCCCGGTGCATGGTGATGTCTTCTTTTTGCCTTAGCTCTTTAGCAGCTTCTTTCATCTTACGGGTGAGGATGCTCCTAGTGCATACACGCTGCTCTGTGAGAGCTTTGACAAGCAGCAGAGGCTGCAGAGAGTCTGTGGTGCGGATGAGGCTGCGGCTCTCATGTTGCTGTATAGAATCGAGTAGTAACTCGATTTCGAGTCTTTTCTCAAGAGATTTAGGTTTGGTTATGGTGTGGCAGTTAAGCCCTAAGCAGAGTATAGCGTCTTGGTCGGGGGTGGGTTTATAATCTTTGGGGTTGATATATCCTTTCCTCGGCTGCGGTACTCTGAGCTTGACGCCAATTAGGGTAACAAGTTATTATTATTATTATTATTATTATTATTATTATTATTATTATTATTATTATTATTATTATTATCATTATTATTATTATTATTAAAAGAAGAAGAAAATGAAGATAAATCCTGTTCATATGGAACAAGCCTACAGTCAACGTGAGGACATGTGGACTGACAAAGTATTTCACTTTTCTTGCACTAACATTTAAGACAGTAGACTCTTCAGCAATAGTCCTTAATGTATCCTCTGGTGTCAGTATGTAACATTCAATTTTGATTTTAAGTTATACATGAATTTTCTATTAACATCATCTTTAACAAACATCAGGAAATATCAAAAGTAAACCGTGATAGGAATGGCACTGTTTATTTACGAAAATATTCAAGGATGCTGTTATTACAATGTAAAATGGTTGAACAAGAGGCAGGCACCAGGTCACTGTTGACTGTATACTTAAAAAATTGGATTGAAGAGCCTCAACATTAAAACCACATTATAAGCAATTCAGCATGGATACGTGTCTATTTCAGTGGGAATAAAGAAATTCAAAGATTACATTTGTGCATGGTAAATAATTTTCAGTCTATCAAGGCCTTTGGCAGCGTTGGGAGAAATTTCTCTATCTGAGGATAGGTGTAGTATTCCTCAAGGTGTAGTATTCCTCAATCTTCACAAATGCAGCACATTCCAGAAACAAGACACTAGCATGCCTTTGTTTATTCAGCAGTGACGACTAATGATTATCAAAGAAGAGTTTTGAACTAGAAAAATGAGACTGGTAATTTGTGTAATGAGGTTTGGGAATTTAGCATCTCAGGAACTTCACCAATGTAGCATGCAGGGTTTGAATCTTACATGGAAAGGTAAGCATTTCTTGCTAAATTCCCGATTCAGATTCAGTGCTTATAGAAGTGCATTAAAAAAAAGTATGAGGAAAATGAAAACTTAGAATCATTTTGTCCCTAATAACCAATAATAATAATAAAAGTAGCAGAGATACTGTTGTCACTGTTAAAAAATTAAATTGTAAAATAAAATAAAATACAATTAACAAATGAAGTAAAACCAAATAAAATGATAAAATAAAATATAATAAAACACAACAAAATAAAAATAAAATATCAACATAAAATAAAAAGAAAAATAATAAAAAAAATATAAAAAATAACAAAATAATAAAGTACAATAAAATAATAAATAAACTAAACTAAAATAAAAGTAAAATAATAAAAAAATTTAATAAAATTAAATAAAGTAATGAATTAATAAAAAAATAAATAAAATAAGATAAAATAATATAAAATAAGATAAAATATTAAAATAAAATAATAAAAAAAATAAAAAAAAACAATAGAAAAATAAACATAATAAAAAAATAAGAAAAAAAAGTTAACAAATGAAAACGTGAAAAATAAAAGAGAAAAAACAAAAAAAGGAAAAATAAAAAAATAAATAAAAAATAAAAATAAAGAATACAAAAATCAAAAATACAAAAATATAAAAAAATATAAAATTCCAAAAAATTAAAAATATGAAAATTTTAAAATTTAAAATAAAAAAAAATAATAAAATATAAAAAAACTAAAGAATTCTAAAATATAAAAAAAAACAATAAAAACATAAAAAATCAAAATTACAAAATAAATAATAAAAAATTCAAGAATAAATACAAAATAAAAATATAAAAATAAAGGAAAAAAAAACGGAAAAAATATAAAGTATAAAATAAAAAAAAATATATATATATAATAAATAAAAAAATAAAAACAAAAATATAATAAAAAGAATTAAAAAATATATAAAGAACAAAATAAATAAAAAAATAAAAATAGAAAAATATAGAAATAAAAAAATACAAAATAAAAAGTATCAAATAAAAAAATAAGAAAAAAATAAAAACGAAAAATTAAATAAAACAAATAAAAAGTAAAAAAAAATAAAAGAATAAATTAAATAGAAAAATAACTATTAAAAAAAAAATAAAACATAAAACATAAAAAAATAAAAATAAAAAAAATTATAAATAAAAAAGTAAAAAAAATTTAAGATGTAAAAAAAAAAAAAATGAAAAAAATTAAAATTAGACAATAAGAATATAAAATAAGATAAAAAAATAAAAATACAAATATAAAAAATTATAAAAATAAAAAAATACAAAAATATTAAAAAACAAAAATAATAAATACAAATTAAAAAATCTTCAAATTTATAAAAAAATACAAAAATACAAATTTAAACATTTAAAAGTTAAAAAAATTAATAAAAAAAATTAAAATATAGAAATTAAAAATAAAAATAAATAAAAATTAAAAAGGATAAACAAAAAAACAAAATAAAAATATACAAAAAATACAAAGAATACCAAAATTTCTAAATTCAAATATAAAAAAATAGTTAATAATAAATAATAAATAAAATAAAATAATAATAATTAATGGTAATGAAATTGCGGTAAGAGAAGAGCAGTATTGCCCAGGTCAAAAGATTGAGGTGTGTGTCTCGAACGTTTATAATGGAATAGAATCTTGAGAAAGTAAAATGCGTTGTAGGATAAATGTTTTGGTAAAACTGGTATAAAAGTGATAAAAAAGGTACTGACGATGCTTGGTATAAGAGGGAATTATTTACTGAAACTGAGTAATAGTTATGTAAAAACGGTAGCACGTGTAGATTATTATGAGAGGTTGACTAGTTTCGTATTAAAGTTATACTTATGAGTGACTTTTCATATAATTGTAGATAATAATGGGAATATAAAAATACGAAATAAGTAGATGAGCAGGTGCAAGATAAGATGAGCTATAAGTTATTATGAGAGGTTGACTAGTTTCGTATTAAAGTTATACTTACGAGCGACTTTTCATATATCTGTAGATAATAATGGGAATATAAAAATACGAAACAAGTAGATGAGCAGGTGCAAGATAAGATAAGCTATAAGGAATTGTGTGCGGAATCGCTGGTGTTGGCAAATTATACAATAATAGGAATATAAAGATACGAAATAAGCAGGTGAGCAAGTGCAAGAGAATTGAAACTATAAGGAGACACCGAAAACACTTAAAAAAGTATTAGTGGAAGAGTTTGAACGCATCTGTAAAAGAAAAGACGTTAAAGGACTTTAGTAGGTTCAATTATAAATTAGTCTGTGGTAAATATTAATCGAACAGTTTTCTAGCATGAACAACTAATTTATCAATAAAAGTTTAGATTCATCCTAAAAATATACAAATAAGGAATAAAAAAAATATGTATTTAAGTTATCCTTTTACGAATCAAATACACCTACATTAAATCCATTCGATACAAAAGCCCTGCACAAAAATATTAGTCAACATATTCACATAAAATATTGCCGCACGGAACGATTTTTTAACTAATCCACTACAAGGGATTTTCTTCATACTTATGAAATTTACACAATACCTCTCGCCCAGGAGAACTTAACCAGATTTACTAGGCTGGTCTCTACACAAATGGCTATGACAAATCCAGTGGATAATTTACATACGATGTAATGAACCGCAGTCGTTTCTATGTCTGTGACAAACAGCAGTCGGTTATGCAGTTTCTAAAAAAAATAAATAAATAACTAAATAAATGAGGACTGCATAGTAATTTACAATATATACTATTCTGCATAGTAATTTACAATATATACAAGTGAGTCCAAGTTTCGCTTTAATAACCAATTAAATAAATGTTAACATTCATGAAATACATGTTAAAACAGCAGCAGTCAATGACTTAAACAATCACAATCAAAATACTAATGCAAAAAAGCATCTCCTGAAACAGTTCTAGAGCCATACACAGCTTGAGACCATTAATTTATTATATAAAAAATCATCCCAAAAGTGCATATCAATTAGCAGCGCCATACGCTGCTCGACACCACACTAATAGTGTAATAAAGAATATAATATAAACAGGCAGTAAGAGCAATCATACAGGCAGCATAAATCAATGAACAGGCATCGCCAACAAATGAACAGGCAGCATGAAGAATAGAGCAGCTACATAAATAAAAGTATACAAATTACTTCAGGTAGCGCAGATAAACACTATAATCTCCGTAGAGATAACATAACTGTACCAGCTATTAAAAACGATGAATCTAATCAGACGAACTCCGTGAAGACATCGAAACAACAACCATCAATTGGAACTCAGCCACCAACACAGTTGAATCACGGGAGAAAAGTCGAGACATGTCTGTTGCCGAACTAGAACTAATCTGCTCCACCGAAAACTATGGTTTAGCCATCCAACCATCCGTCAACTGCTGAGGCCAGCAGGTAGCAAATACCTGCTGCACAAAGACACTAACAGGTAACAAATACCTGCTGTATAAATAAAGTCTCCATGATGATATAGCTGCCGCAAACCTGACACGTTGCTAAGCTAAAACCGACTGACTGTCTAAAACAAGGCGACAGATGTCAACTCAACACACCATAAACAAACACAGGAGGACAGGTAAAACAAGGGAACAGTCGAAATAAGATTGTTCCACTAAAACCACTGCAAAACCTAATAATGAGGACTGCGAAAAACCCACAGAGAGTATTCCCCACACAAGAAGTCGTCAACATATACAAAAAGGATATTACTCATACCAAAGGATTTCGACAAATCCACAAAGGATTTTTCCCACACATGAAGATTTCAAGATATCCACAAAATATCCAAAATGGAGGTACTAAATATCATAGACATCGTACTGGAACATCCAGGCATTTTTTTTTTTTAATAATAGAGGACTTTTTTCCTCAAGACGTTTTCCACAGAAAAAAAAAATTAAAGTTCTTTGCCTCATGAAAATCAATACCTCTTCCAGTTATGTCAAAACTTTTTCTATAACATATAATCTGACAGCGTTCTAACTTCTGGTCTCAGTTCAGCGTAAGCTCGTAGGATATTATATTATATCAAGCAGTATTTCAAGATAGAGGCCAAGTAGAATATACTAAACTGTTGACCAGTATATTTTGGAAAGGAGTAAATTTTTTTTTTTTTTTTTTTTTAGGATATCAGATCAGAGTTTCACCCAAGACATCATAGGAATACACAAAACATTAATTGATAATGCTTGTAGTTAAATCAACTAATTCCGTTTGTTTTCGTTGAAACTGAATCAAATACGAAAATATTTTGAAGTTTCAACCAGCATAAATCGATTTGCAAATCTACCCGCTCTCCTCTCTTATTGTATCTTTGAACACAATATAGAAAAGTGAGAAAAAAACAAATTGTTAGCATTATGAATCCTTAGATCAAATATTTCCTGTAATCAAGAAATATGCTCCAACAACATTTCTGAACTTCAATCGTCGCTATCTCCACAGTGCTAAGCACAAGCAAAATTTCTGATGACTCAAGCATCAAATAACCTGAACCTCAACTCTCTCTTCTATTGGCAATGCCCTATATGAGGGCATCCTAGTCTTTGGATGTTATTCACATATTTCCCGGCCCACCACTGGTTAAAACTACACCCAATAACTTTTATGGAACTGCCGTGATCCCGAAGGATGGCTTTCTCTGTTCTGGGATATATCCTTAAGATGCTACTTGGAAATCTGTGGAAAAGGAAGGGTTTTTTAGATGTCTCTGGGGTGACGTTATAGACCAGTAGGCAGTGCGATGATGGGTTTTCTTTGCCAACTTTTATGAGGGAATGGAAGAAAAGGTTTCACTCATGATCTAACTAGTTTTATCTAACGTTGTAATCAGTCATAGGTTTTCATATTCTATGGCATTTATTGTTCCCCGACAACAGAAACTCATCCTAAATGGCAGATGCTAATCGCAGTAATTTAAAAATAGTGGAGAGCCTATACCAAAATGCGAACATATTGTATAATATAACTGAAAACGGCACTGCTATGACCGTTAAATTCTTCTCTTATGTTTCTGAGTAAATTGAACTGTTGCAGAAGATATGGTTACTATACACATTCCAATATTAGTAGTTCACAATGATCGTTAGAAAGTATGAGCCGGGTAAGAAGAAATGTACATAAATAATATTAGTCTAACTGTATTTCGAAGTTCCCTTCCATAATGTTTCGGGATGGACTGGGCATTCTTTAGCAATAGAAAGGCGTCCGACTCTAGAATTTGAAAGAGAGATTTCTGTCCATGGACGTTTCATTGTATGACGAAGGTACATTGGTAAAGTTGTTTATGAACATTTTGATGTTGATCAGAAATCATGTTCACCGACTCCGAAGTGGAGAGATTATACACTGATCCTGTTTAAGAAAGGATTTCAGTGTATATATATATATATATATATATATATATATATATATATATATATATATATATATATATATATATATATATATGTATTGTGTGTGTGTGTGTGTGTGTGTGTGTGTGTGTGTGTGTGTGTGTGTGTGTGTGTGTGTGTGTATGTATGTCTGTGTATACATTTTGTTTTGTGTGTGTCTGTGTAAGTTTAGTTTGCGTATAAGTGCGATTGTTTGAATGGGCTTGTAATCAATATATATGAAATTCAGTAACAACAAAATAATTCTTTAATAATAACA
The DNA here is from genome assembly GCF_040412425.1 of Macrobrachium rosenbergii. Taxonomy (NCBI): domain Eukaryota; kingdom Metazoa; phylum Arthropoda; class Malacostraca; order Decapoda; family Palaemonidae; genus Macrobrachium; species Macrobrachium rosenbergii. The sequence continues at coordinate 62,615,197 of NC_089781.1, read as the reverse complement.
TCTTGTTTTTTGTTTCCAATTGAAATCTTAATATAATTGATTCTCTCAACCTTCATGCTTATGATCCGTTTCACCTGAACTGTTTTCTCTAAGTATTTCAGGTAGAAGGCAAGATACTTTCAGCGGGATATTTTTTAACTTTTGGCCCTGGTTCAGATAAAAATATTTAGTTTTCAGACAACCAGATGATTTATAAACTATCTATCTCTTCCTAATGTCCTTTTCCATTGTAAAACATATTTGCATTTCATATAAATATCAGTTTTACTTTTGGAAAATAATGCAAAATTCCAGTGGCATTTGTTTTCTTTCTAATCAGCAAGACAAAGCAGGAGATATGACGAAGGGAAACTCACCATATGCTTTTCGCTATGGAACTTAGTAAACTGTTATTATCATACATATACGAAAAGGTCCATATGGAATAGGAGTCTTTCTTCAGCTGAATACCAATAAGAAACGTTAAAGGGACGCCAGGGAGCTTTAGGGGCCTTATGGCAATGGTTGCTAAGACGTGATGATTCCCATAACTGGAAAACTCAAGGCTCGGTGATGAAAAGTAATGTGGACATTAAATATATGTCATAAACGTCTTATAGAATAAAATAAAATAAATTCTCCATGCCAGTACAAAGTACTCCAATTGCTATTTTGTGTTTTGATGTTTATGTGCAAATGGTGTGTCCTAACATGAGTCATATCTAATACTTGATTTAAGAAAGACGTTTTTAGTACATCATATATATATATATATATATATATATATATATATATATATATATATATATATATATATATATATATATATATATATATATATATATATATATATATATATATATATATATATATATATATTTATATATATATATATATATATATATATATATATATATATATATATATATATATATATATATATATATATATATATATATATATATATATATATATATATATATATATATATATATATATATGTGTGTGTGTGTGTGTGTGTGTGTATGTATGCATATATATATATATATATATATATATATATATATATATATATATATATATATATATATATATATATATATATATATATATATATATATATATATATATATATATATATATATATATATATAGATATAGATATAGATATATAGATATAGATATAGATATATATATAGATATAGATATATATATATATATATAGATATATAGATATATAGATATATATATATATATATATATATATATATATATATATATATATATATATATATATATATATATATATTTATATATGTGTGTGTGTGTGTGTGTGTGTGTGTGTGTGTGTGTGTGTTTGTGTGTGTGTATGTGTATACATATTACTAACAGGACCTCATCGAAACTGGTTGGCATCTGGCGGAGTTATTTATTCTAAAAAAATTATAAGCTTTCCAGGACTAACAATCCTCATTGTCAAGTATCCCTAGAATGACCGAACACATGTTCCAGCTGTATTTATATGTGTAGGGGAGTGGATTAAAGTCCTTGTTCCTTTGTTAGCGCATGTTATAAAGGCATTCTCTACAATCAGTCTGGCCGTTTTGTTTGTGTTCCTGTACAAAAAAATTCATATTTCCCAATTGATTTTATGGTCTTTTTCACAACAATGCTTGGCGACTGCAAACATCTGATTATAGTACCTTATGTTTTGTAGACGTTGCTTGCTTCGTTCTTTCCACGATTAGCTGCTTTCGCTGAAGTAACGCTCTTCACAGCCTTGACACGCTACCATATATACCCCCCTTACCTCTTCCCCCTCTACCAACTTTTTGTTTCTATTTTATCCCTAATGGTGTTTTTGTAACTGCCATCTATTTGAGATTAAGTAGCTTCCTGTTGGTGGGTGTAATAGTGTTGTTGTCCGGGACTGTAATTATTTTCTTCCCTTGCAAATGTTCCTTTTCCATCCCTTCCCTCTCCCCAAAATAGTTTTTCCTTGCCTTAATGTGTGCCTGTTCCCACCCATACGTAGGGTATCCTAATCTCCTAAAACTCTCCCTCAGGCATTCCAGCTCTTCATTCAAGAACTCATAACTGCAGACCCTATAAGCCCTGATGGCCAACTCTGTCATTACTCACCTTTTAATTTCTTTCTTATGATTGGAGATCATATGTATGTATGAGTTAGTGTGTCTTCTTCTGTGTACCTTAAAGTTTAAACTTTCCCCTTCCTTCTTGACCAGTACGTCCAAGTAAGGGATTTTTCCCTCTTTCTCTGCTTCTATTGGGAACTTGATTTGTTCATTTAGTGCATTTGAGTTTTCTAGGAAATTGTGTAATTCTTCCCTTTGTCTCTTATAAATAATCAAGATGTCATCCACGTATCTTACCAATTGGGTAATGTTTAAGTTCCCTTTATTTAATTTACCCATCTCTTCCGTTTCAAACCATTCCATAAAAATGTTAGCCAAAATCAGCGAAACACTCGAACTCATAGCTACGCCATTTTTTGGGATGTAATGGTTTTCGCCCCACTCAAACGCATTGATGCTGAGGGCCGCTGACAACAATTTTATCAAAACGACATGATCTAAGTCACATATGTAAACCCATTCCTCCATATTCTTTTTATTACCTCCATCGTCTTCTTAACTGGTATGTTGGTAAACAGGGAAGTTACATCTAAACTTGCAAATTTACAATTTAAGGTAGTCCAAAGATACATAAGGAAGAGTGGCCGCTTAGACCGGTCGTGGCATCGACGAGGTCACCACAGAGGAGGCTGGAGAAATTTCTTCCCAACATAATGGGAAAATAGGTGGGTTTAGTATCTGAAACGCATCTACTGAGGGGTTCAGAGCCGACGAAACACGGTTTTTCGGCAACACCTTTTTATCAAAGCATCAGATAAAGGTGAAAGTTGGGAAGTGTAGATTTTATAACCCTACCCAATTTTTACAAGTATTATTTAGTATCTAAGTTCGATAGTTTCGATATTATAGAAGTAAAAATGCAGTTGCCGATCCAGAACCGAGAAAAACACAGACAAGGATCCTAAAACCATTCGTGACGTAAATATAATATGACGTCATGAGACTCCGCCCATCCAAAAGGTAGACAGTAAGTCACTAACAGCAGAATTCGATAATGACCAGCAGTATATGGAATTGTCCCCTTGGTAGCAAGACTGCATTTGTGCTACAGCTTGCCACTTTGTATACAAGCGAGACCCGTGGCAAGATTTGCTATACCGTGAATATGTAATTATTTCTATAGTGGGTAATAGTTATTTGGCAACACTCATCTCTTGCTGCAGCAAATAGAAGGCTATAGTGTCGAAACCTTAGGTAAAACAAAAGTAATTGTCTTTTTCTATTTCCGCCCTGGATAGATGTAGATCTAACAAATGAGCAATAGATGGTTCATTATGTGGATGAATTACATACATTGAATTATTTGTAAAGTAGAAACAATACGAATATCAAGAAAATGGAAGAATTCTAAGCTAACAATTAGCCCCAGCAACTGCTGTGGAAGTTGCGATGAAACCACACAAAATAATAATAATAATAATAATAATAATAATAATAATAATAATAATAATAATAATAATAATAATAATAATAAAATTATTGAGAATGATAGTAAAATCAAGGGGACGATGACAAATCCTGCTCGTCATCTTTGATATCACTGAAGCCTAGGATGGGCACTAATATCAATTAGTGAATGTGTCACTGTGGGTGGAGCCTCATGACGTCATAGATTAACCTCACTATTGAGTTCAAAACCCTTACCTGCGATTTTGATGGCTCTGGCATAGGAAACACACTTTTACTCTGGCAAGTACCAGAACTATTAAACTTAGGTACTAAATAATACTTGCAAAAATTAGGTAGGGTTATAAAATATACACTTGCCAACTTTCAACTTTACCCTATACCTTGATAAAAAGTTGTTGCCGAAAAACCGCGTGTCATCGGTTCTGAATCCCTTAGTAAAACATAACACGAACCCTATAGACGAATTATCTAAAATTAACGTAAAAGATTGTGAATTTGCAAGCTTAGATGTAACTTCCTTATTCACCAACGTACCAGTCAAGAAGACGTTCAAGGCAATAAAAGAATATATGTATATATATGTATATATATATATATATATATATATATATATATATATATATATATATATATATATATATATATATATATATAATATATATAGCAAACGTCATAAATATCCAATTCACTCTACCTCGGAAATAATATATATTTTCATATAAAGCGAAGGGGAATTTTTAGTCGATAATAAGTTCGTCGTCCCGTGGTCGAGCCCATGGGACGACGGACTTATTATCAACTAAAAATTCCCTTCGGTAACATATATATGAAAATATATTATTTAAATAGGTAAGAGCGAATTGAATATCAACTAAAAACGTTTGTAACAACATATATGAAAAATAAATTATTGCATATGAATCAAATACGTGATGTGATAAAAATGTCATATAATGAATATATATATATATATATATATATATATATATATATATATATATATATATATATATATATATATATATATATATATATATATATATATATATATATATATATATATATATATTAATGTGTGTGTTGTATAAAAACCTACAACTACTGTATATATTTTACTTACCCTCGAAATCTGATTGACAAGCGTCTTTCAACGAGCCGGCCTTGACAGAAAAAACTTCTCCCACGGCAACTGAAAAGAATCTCTTTTCTCTCTCTCTCTCTCTCTCTCTCTCTCTCTCTCTCTCTCTCTGAACCTCATAAACTATTGTGTGAAAAATTAAACCCTACGTACAAGAATAGTTTATTTTCTGAAGCTAGCAAACAACAAGTTAAAATCATGGCAGTCAAAAAAAAAAAAAAACTAAAAACCACAAAAGGAGTGTGAATGATAATTGAATTTTCCCCCCAACAAAAACACCTTAGCTAACACCGAAATCATGGCTGGGATTCTTCCCCACTTCATTCTCTCCCAATAAGTCTTCATGTAAGCGTAAGTCCTTAAGTCGTGATTCCATTAAGATAACCATTTCTCACGATGTCTATATCGCACATATCTGTGAAAATGCATGTTCACCCCAGTTAATCATGGTTCTATTGAAACATTAAAAAAAAAAAAAAAAAAAAATCTGTGTTAAAAATCTAACATCGCCCAGATCATCAAACACACAGCACCTCTCTTGTTACTCACACTCCGGCGAATGAGAATGAGAATTCCCAGCGTGTCCAACGCGTCCTTTCCAATTGACTAGTACAAAATAGAGCGAGCAATTTATCATTAGCCTCGCTCCACCGAGCGTTTTCGTAACGCACGAACAAGTTTACATTTCCATTAACACACTCAAAAACTAATTAGAACTGGACTAAAAAGTTCCATGGAAACTTCTATCTTTGGACTCGTGTTATCTAACCCAATAACCGTTTTCTACGGGGAACAGCTTTTGGTGCCCCCAGCTGTCAGCCAGGAGCGCGGGCAGCAAACATTTAGGCTACCCAGACTGTCAGCAAAAAGTATATAGCAACTACTCTACCAGGTGCGCTGTCTTTTGAGCGCAGGGGAGCTACGTTTGCTTTTTTTTTATCAGTTTCTGTATCTTAATCCATATGATTTAACCCATATAAGACTAACTATCAACACACACACACACACACACACACACACACACACACACACACACACACACACACACATATATATATATATATATATATATATATATATATATATATATATATATATATATATATATATATATATATATATATATATAGACATACACACACACACACACACACACACACACACACACATATATATATATATATATATATATATATATATATATATATATATATATATATATATATA
>NC_089781.1:62586787-62599287 GCF_040412425.1 Macrobrachium rosenbergii | reverse complement strand
GTATCTTTATTCAAAACTACGAGCCTATTTCCCCTTCTCTATAACCCAAAATGGCCTGTCAAATTTTTGACCCAGCTTATCGTTCAAGTCATTTCTAACATTAATCTTCAGAAATACCTTATCCCAACTGCAACTCTTACACCATCTGATTTCACATTGCTTCTCGCGACCATTTCTCGAGTCTCTCCTTGGCTGTAGCAATCAACGATTTAACTGTATCATCACAGCGTGAAGGTACGGACAACAAATCAAATGTACCCCAAACTGGATAACCAAATAATGCCTCAACAGTCGAGACACCAATTGTGTTGCTAACATTATATCTGTGCTATGTCTCACCACATCTATATGTCCATCCCAATTTTATCATTACCACCCATCATAACTCTAAGATCCTTGAGCATTTTCCTAGTGGCTCACTCATAATCCCACTAGCTACTGGACTATATGGAAGAACATTTAGTTTCTGTATCTCCATAATCTCTGCAAGACACTATATCGTTCTATTCACAAATTCTCTCCCATAATCAGTGATACGCAACTCTAGAACCACAAATCTGCAAATATACCCATGGAAAAATGTTAACCCACCTCATCCGTCGCCTTCTTCTTTAATAGAAAAATCTCGACAAGCCTTGTTAACTCATTTTTAATCACCAACAAATGCTTATATCTGTACCCCGAGTCACAAACGTTCGTCAGAAGATCCATGTGAACCCTCTGAAATGGCCTACTAGTGATAGGAAGAGACACCGATTTACATGACATAACCCTTGCTGGTTTATGCGAATTACACACAGAACACCCCTTCGCAAAACTCTCCACTGAAGAAAACATGTTCTTTCAGAAAAATTGATTGCATACTCTCTGGAATGTCTTCTCAATCCCCAAAGGTGGACTACCAAATTTGCAATGCATCATATCCAAAACCACTGGAATGAATTCTTTTGGCACCACGATCTGTGTCATATCACCCTTATCCTTACTACTCCTCAATTTATATTTACATCACCAACAAATCACACTCCAATTCCAAGCCTGAATAATGTAATCTATAACCTTTTCTCACTAATTCATCTCTAAGAAATGCCTTCGACTCTGCTAAAGCCCCATCTTCATCTTGTTCTTCTCTACCAAACTAAGATCTCATTCCACACACTCACTAGTTACAGTACAAACACACGCTCACCCTCCATGTCCACAAATTGCCTACTAACAGCATCCGCCACCACATTATGTCTTCCTTTTATGTATCTAAGCTTAGCATCAGAATCCCCAATTGTCAAAAAACCACTCGACCCTGTAAGGAGAAAGATCAGGCTTATTAAAAAGATCCAACAACGGCTTATAGCTTATGATCCGTAAGAACTTCCACCTTATTCCCCATTAGTAACATCTTAAAATGCACCAAACTAGACACCACCGCAAACGCCTCCTTGTCCGCTGTTGACATTAACCGTTCATTACTCCTTCATGTCTTGAACTTCCTACAATAAAGCACCTACCCCCTCTTGACTGGCATCAGTCACTAATGTGAAAGGAAAAGAAAAATCTGGGAATTTTAAAACTGGAGGACTCACCAAAGCCTCTTGGACTTTCTGGAAGGCTGCCTGCTGAGCCTCACCCCCATGAAAGCTGTACATCATCCCATAGTGCATCCATCAAAGACGCCGACAATGTAGAAAACCCTTTCAGAAATCGACGGGACAAAAATTGGCTTAGACCCTTCCTCTAACTGCACCTGATGCTTTAACACATCTGTTATTCCCAATTTATCTCCCCTTTAAAGCAATAACATCTGCATATTCAGCTAACACCTCACCTAACCCCTCTGTGTATTCTTTATAGTCTGCCTCACCCAAGTGACTCCTATAAATCTCCCTTCTAATCTCCATTTCAGCCTCTACAAAATCCATTTTCTTCCCCTATGAATGTCACTGATTTAGTATAATCTCTCCATTCTTCAAAATCTACAATATAAATATTCCTATGATATCTCCTAACTGCATTATTACAGTTCAACAATTCCACCATGTAGCTCCATTACTTGAGACCTTCAACTGTACTCACCACACCTTCAAGTTTCTCAGCAACTTCCACCACACACACCTGTTCATTCATCTTTATATCTCTCACCTTCACTTTCACCATAGTAAACGTACTTGGTTCTAAAATTACATTCTCCAACAAAATGGCTTATATATCCTCTTCTCCTCATCATTAAGCTCAACTTCTCCCTGTGATTGGTTATCTCCTAGAACTTCCTCATTGTCTCCGCTTATTTCATCCTTATCTCCCATGTCAGCCATACTCCCTGCATTTCCTCAGTACCTATATATGGAATAAAACCTCCAGTTCCACCAACAGTTATACCTCCTTTACTGGGGTATATGGAAATGCCGATTCTCTCACACACTGGATGCCCTTATATAACTTTTTTACGTAAATTAACACCTCCCTCCACCAAATTTGGTTCCCCTATTAACTGGTTCCCCAACGAAAAACGGACATCCACCTCACACACAACATCCAGTCTATGAGCTTGGACATCACACACTTTCTCCTCTGAATGCTTACCCGATATTGAGAAAACATCGACTGATAAAAATCATAGTCCACTAAATTGACTGAGGCTCCCGTATCTACAAAACTCAAAATAATAGACCCAGTTACGGTTCCTTCACCACAGGCTTCGGTTCTCGTACATCTCCTAAAAGCCCTATATGACAAGAGCAGTTTACCCTTTTCCCTTTTGCTGTTCGGCCATCCAAAAATCCTGTCTGTTTCTAGACTTCTGGTCTTATCTAGTTCCTGAGAGCTTAAATTAAAAATAGCTACGACCAAAATTCTGGAGTTACTGGCCTTCATTTCTCTTTTTTTTCAGTGATTCAGGGCAAAACTGCCAGAATAAATTTCCCCACTCCGACACCTACCCGCTCCCCCGCCCCTCCCCATATTTAACTCGCCAAAACTTCTTCATATGGCCCGGCCTATTGCAATTAAAATTCAAAACTTATGGCGGCGTTTGACCGGAGATTTGTACCACTTTCCAATTTGTACAAAGCTGCTAGTTTAAAATTAGATCTTATCTTCGTCGTCGCCAGCCATTTTCCCAGATCTCTATTTCCTATATCTGCTCAAATAAAAAAAAACTCCAAGTCGGCCTGATCTTAAATGCATAAAATATTAAAACCTCATGCAATATGGTCTAAAAAAAAAAACACGCAAAGAATAAAGTCAAAACATTTTTATCCCAATACACAATTATTTAAAAAAAAAACTCTACGGGAGTAAATATCTTCTCTCATACGCACTCCAGTGACCTCGTTAAACAACTGAGTGCAAGGACACCTGGTTTTCAAAGCTAAATTTCCCAAGTCATTTCTCAAGGAAAGAAAGAAAACGAACCACAAAAACAAAACTCGACCCTCGACACTTCTCTGCCTGTTGTCTCTATGCAAACAAAACACTGAGCGAGCAACGAGGCAAGGCTGAGTTGCTATGCAAAGAGGGGAACCCTGAGCATAACCGTTTTGACGTTACGTAGTTCTTCCCTTTTGTCAGTACTAATCCCATGATCATCACATCCCACAAAAAAATAACATGTTTAAACTCTTAAATAACTTAGTAAGGGAGAAAAACAAAAATTATAGAAAGAGAGGAGAGAAAATTAAAGTTATAATAAAAATTTACATTTTCCCCAACTCCAAATGATAATAACTGCACTTCCACAACAAATACACAAATATATAATTACGTCTAAGAAAACAGTAAAAACTCTGGACACCTGACACCCATTAATCACTCATCCCTAAATCACCCACAGATTAAGATTGGCCATTAAAATAACAACACAGTAACCACGCCTCAGGAAATGCAAGATTGGAACCACGGATGCCAGTATCCGCAGGCAAAGCCCTATCTGGAAAATTTACCATCAACACCTATCAGTCTTCTTAACACTTTCGTCAGCGCGGGTTCAGACCCAGAAATCTATTTTTTTACTACTAGCCGCCAAATTCTGTTGTCTGAAAAACTTACAATTTTACTTTACTTACCCTCGAAATATAGATTGTCACGCGTGTCTTCCATAATAGCTCTTGCCAGAAGAAACTTCTCTCGACAGCTGAAAGATCTTCTCTCTCTTCTCTCTCTCTCTCTCTCTCTCTCTCTCTCTCTCTCTCTCTCTCTTAACCACCTAAAGTATTGTGTGGAAATTAAACCCAACAAACAAAATTAGTTTACTCTGTGAAGCTAACAAACAAGTTAAAAACATGGTTATAAAGAAAAGAAAATGCTAAAAACCACAAAAGGAATGAAAATGATAACTGAACTTTCTCCCCATTGAGTATAAACACCTTAGCTAACATCATCCATGAATGTATATAATTCTTCTTTTACTTCATTCCTTCAATAAGTCTTCATTCTACCAACGTAAAATTAAGTCTTGTTTTCCATTAAGATAACCATTTCTCACTACTATATCTTAGTTGATGTCTGTACAGATGCGTGTCCACCCCAGTTAACCATGGTTCCACTGAAAAATTCTGGCCCCCCAAAAAAGAAGGAACCATCAGTGTTAAAAATCAAATATCACTCAGATCATCAACACACTGCGCCACATGAGATAATGTTAAATCATAATAAAAGAACAATCAAGTCTGTAAAATAAGGCTTATAAAAGTTAGTAATTTTCCTAAAGCTCTACTCACTCTCCGGCGAATGGGAATCCCAACTCCAAACGTGTCCAACACGTCCTTTCAGATTGACTTATCAAAAAAGAGTAAGCAATTTATCACAAGCCTCTTTGTACCGAGCGTTTTCGTAACGCACGATCAGATTTACGTTTCCATTAACACACTAAAAGACCGATTAGAACCGGGCCAAAAAGTTCCATGTAAACTTCCATCTTTGGACATGTGTTAATGTATCTGGACACCTTCTAAGAAGACTGGCACAAATGAATTTATGCTATGATTGCCTTTGTCTCGGACCATGCTGGGTCCGAAAAACATCCCTGGCATGGATCTTCTTGCCCTGTTTGACCTCTGCACAACAGTGGCGTAGTAATATGGGATAAAACACACACCTCATCCCAAGGACTTCTTAATACACGGAATATATTGCATTTTTATAATATCCGGACATCATATATAAATGCAAAGATTATATATAAATACATATATATACAATATCTTTTGTTTATATATATAAATGTTATATATATCTGTCTATCTATGTTATATATATATATAACATCCCTTCATGTATTAGTATGGTTTCTTATTATATATATATATATATATATATATATATATATATATATATATATAATATATAAAGCTAAGATCATATATATTTATCCCACTGTTCTATATTTATATATAATTAGGGATATATATATATACCCTATATATATATATATATATACCGCCTATATATATTTAAACAGACACATATATGCATTTCATAGCTTCAATGCTTTAAGTGTGATGAAAAGAAGGTTTGGAGTCAGAGCAACCAGAGGAGCTTGTAAAATCTTTGTATTCAGCAAATAGTTTGATTCCTCAGCTATCTGCGTGAAGCTCAGCAATATTGCCGGTCAGGTGATCTTCCAAGCGTTATGTATATTCGTGAGTACGTGCATTACTTTGATCTAGATTAAACCAAAATCTGCCCTAAAAGTGAGTTTGATCGTTCATTAACGTGACAGAACTGCAGTTGTCAGTCATAGATTTGGAGAGGATCTGGGCTTTGAAAATCAGATAAGGTAGAGTTTCAAATCTCTGTTTTATGGAGAAAATTTAACTTGTGATTTTACCATGATTTTCTAATCATTATGAACTTTTGAACTGGTGTGGGAGATTTAATATAAATATTCATACCTCTTTTATATTATTATTTTTGTTATGTTACGTTTGCCATATCTTGGCTAACATTTTACACTTTCCATTATTGTGTTTGCATTTCATATATTTTTGGGAGTTTTCTGTCATGTTTAATTCTTTCAACAGATGTCTGTGGACATGTTGGAATAACATGTGGACTTGGGAAGAAAAAGGACATGTATCATGCAATGTCAATCTCTTTATTTGACTGTTTTTTTACATGACTTTATTTATTGATTTGTGAGGATGTGAGATTTATAGGGATTTCAGGCTATTAGCCATAATGAGACTTCTTTAATCAGAAGTGTTTTGCAGTTTAGAGTTTAGTTATCTGACTCGATAATTCATTTATTATGCATTTTAATCTTTGCTTTGTTTTATTCATTTCTTGTTGGGTTATTTGAATAATAAACCTATTTTTGTAGAAACAACTGTGTTTCTTTAAATAGTCCATTTAATTGCTTTGGTGAGAATGAGTGAGGTTAGGGTGGGTGAGCTTTGGTAAATGATGAGAGAGAGAGTCGATACACGGTGAGAGAGAGAACAGAGAGAGAGAGAGAGAGAGAGAGAGAGAGAAGGAGAAAAAAATGTAGTGTTTTCATGGGTGAACCTTTTCGTCTTTTTCCTGAAGTAAGATCGCTAGATCACGTTACGTACACTTTCAAAAAGTGTTGATTCTGTTCATAACATATATATATATATATATATATATATATATATATATATATATATATATATATATATATATATATATATATATATATATATATATATATATATATATATATATATATATATATATACATATATACATATGTATATATATATATATATATATATATATATATATATATATATATATATATATATATATATATATATATATATATATATATATATATATATATATATATATATATATATATTTTATTAAGCTACAAATAAATAATATATATCTATGTAATAATATATATATATATATATATATATTTTATTTATTTATATTTATAGTCCGGTTTATATATATATAGACAGAATAGGATATATATATATATATATATATATATATATTATATATATATATATATATATATATATATATATATATATATATATATATATATATATATATATATATATATAATCCTCCAAATATTTTATATATCATATATAGCTCAACATATACATATATTGGTTGGCCTGCATTCTATATAGCATATGTAGCTAATTGAACTATACCTTTTAAAGTATATATATCATTTAGAAGGCAATTTATCTATGATTTATGGATATATTTAGGCTCGTGTTTATGGATAGGATTAAGAATATTTATATATAGAATATTTATAGTAATTTGATAATCCAGGAAGGGTTATGTCTCATATATATACAATGAAATTATGTTTTTTTTTTTTAGATATAATTTGGTGAATGATGTTATGACATAAGTATATTATATATTCTTATATTATAGTATGGACATATATTATAATATAATTCATTAAACTAATTTCAGCATATATATAAACAGATGGATATATTTATTTTATATATATACATATATATACACACATATATTATATAGATATATATATATATATATTATATATACATATATATATATATATATATATATATACATATATATATTATATATATATATATATATATATATATATATATATATATATATATATATATATATATATATATATATATATATATATATATATATATATATATATATATATATATATATATATATATATATATATATATATATATATATATATATATATATATATATATATATATATATATATATATATATATATATATTAACTTTATCACATACACAATTGTTCTGTGCATTAGTAGAATTACTAAAGGACCTCATTCAAACTGGATGGTATCTAATGGAGTTTTTATTCAAAAAGTTACAAGCTTTCTTGGACAAACAGTCCACATTATCAAGTATCCGTACAATGAGCAAACGCATAGTCCGGCTGTATTTATATCTGTGTGCTGGGTACTTTTAATCCTATAATCGCCTAGCTCTTCCTGTGTGACCTCCACCCCTCTCTTGACCTTGGTCTTTCTCTGCGATCCCTAGTTTCCAGATGTCCGTTTTCCGTGTTGCGTTCTGTTGCGTTTTTTCTTCGTTTCCTTGCTACTGTGGAGTATACGATTTTTCTAGATATGCTGTCTTCAAAGCCGTTTCGGTGTTCCCTGCCATCGTGTTGTTGGCGCAAGTTATGAAAGGCGTTCTCTACAACCAGTCTAGATGTTTTGTTGGTGTTCCTGTACAGAAAACTCATATTTTCCCAGTCTATTCTGTGATCATTTTCCCAACAGTGTTTGGCAACTGCCGACGTCTGATTATAATGCCTTATGTTCTGCAGATGTTGTTTGCTTCGCTCTTTACATGATTTGCCAGTTTCGCCATAGTACCCTTCTTCACAGTCTAGACACGCTGCCATATAAGCCCCCCCTCTAATCTCTTCCCCTCTACCGACTTTTTGTTTCTAACTATTTTATTCCTAATGGTGTTTTTGTAGCTGCCTATCAATTTGAAATTATTTAGCTTCCTGTTGATGGGTGCAATAGAGTTGTTGTCCGGAACTGTAATTATTTTCTTTCCTACCAAATGTTCCTTTTCAATCCTTTCCCTCTCCCCAAAATAGTTTTCCTTGCTTTGATATGTGCCCCTCCCACCAATACTTAGGGTAGCCTAATCTCCTAAAACTCTCCCTCAGGTAATCCAACTCTTCGTCTAAAAATTCAGGACTGCAAATCCTATAAGCCCTGATGGCCAACCCTGTCATTAATCCTATTTTATTTCTTTCCTATGACTGGAGAACCTATGTATGTATGAATTGGTGTGTGTCTTCTTCCTATATACCTTGAATTTTAAATTCTCCCCTACCCTCTTGACCAGGACATCCAGAAAGAAATTTCTCCTTCCTTCTCTTCTTCTAATGTGAACTTGATGTGTTCATTTTTAGAACCTTTATGTTTTCTAGAAACTTGTGTAGATCTTTCCCCTTTCTCCTTGTAAATGTATCAAGATGTCATCCACGTATCTTACCCATTTTACGATATTTAAGTTCCCTTTATTTACTTTTATTTCCTATTTTTTTTCAAACCCTGGTCAAGAGGGTGATGGAGAATTTAAAATTCAAGGTTTTTTCTAGGAAGATTATACACACCAAATTCATACACACATAGGTTCTACACCAGTCATAGGAAAGAAATAAAAATAGGATTAATGACAGGGTTGGCCATCAGGGTTTATAGTTATTTTACAGTCCCAGAACGTTAGAAAGAAAGAGTTGGATTACCTGAGGGAGAGTTTTAGGAGATTAGGCTACCCTAAGTATTGGTGGGAGTGGGCACATATCAAAGCAAGGAAAACTATTTTGGGAGAGGGGAAAGGATTGAAAAGTTCACATTTTGAGGAAAGAAAATAATTACAGTTCCGGACAACAACTCTATTGCACCCATCAACAGGAAGCTAAATAATTTCAAATTGATAGGCAGCTACAAAAAACACCATTAGGAATAAAGGGTTTAGAAACAAAAAGTCGGTAGAGGGAAAGATTAGAGGGGGGTTTATATGGCAGCGTGTCTGAGACTGTGAAGAGAAGGGTACTATTTGAAACTGGCAAATCATGTAAAGAGCGAAGCAAACAACATCTGCAGAACATAAGGCATTATAATCAGACGTCGGCAGTTGCCAAACACTGTTGGGAAAATGATCACAGAATAGACTGGGAAAATATGAGTTTTCTGTACAGGAACACCAACAAAACATCTAGACTGGTTGTAGAGAACGCCTTCATAACTTGCGCCAACAACACGATGGCAGGGAACACCGGAAACGGCTTTGAAGACAGCATATCAAGAAAAATCGTTTACTCCACAGTAGCAAGGAAACGAAGAAAAAACGCAACAGAACGCACGAAAAAACGCAACAGAACGCACGAAAAAACGCAACAGAACGCACGAAAAAACGCAACAGAACGCACGGAAAACGGACATCTGGAACCAGGGATCAGAGAAAGACCAAGGTCAAGAGAGGGTGGAGGTCACAGGAAAGAGCTAGGCGATTATAGGATTAAAAGTACCCAGCACACAGATATAAATACAGCCGGACTATGCGTTTTGCTCATTGTACGGATACTTGATAATGTGGACTGTTTGTCCAAGAAAGCTTGTAACTGTTTTTGAATAAAAACTCCATTAGATACCATCCAGTTTGAATGAGGTCCTTTTAATATATATATATATATATATATATATATATATATATATATATATATATATATATATATATATATATATATATATATATATATATATATATATATATATATATATATATATATATATATATACATATATATATATACAGATAGAGAGAGAGAGAGAGAGATACAGAGAGGAGAGAGAGAGAGAGAGAGAGAGAATAACCTTAGGAAAATTAAGAACTAAGAAAGTCAGTAACATTCAATATACATTTGTATTCAAACTGTTAAGGTCTTGAATGATTATTTTACAAGAAAGCAAGAAATTAATTTCATATGTAGAAAGTGACGCTTTAAAAATTTGATAAACTAAGCATTCAAAATAAAAGCAGATTTAAGTTAATCTTAACTCATAATCTGATCTGTTGAATCTCTCTAAATTATTCACATGATATTATATTGTAATCCCTTATGACATTCATTATTTATTTTGATGACTGAATCCATTATGCAAACTTTTATGGCTACTTTTTTTAGATTGTTAGTCACTTTTAATGGATTTTAAATCACAGCAATTATGGTAAAGCGTTAAGCATTCTCTAGTCAGTATTATTCACCAATAGATTAATGTATGTCACAAAATCCGAGACAGTTCCCCTTTCAAAAGACAAGAATTTAATATTGAATGCTAGACTTCGTTAGTGGAGCATAAGCTGCACGTGTTTCTTTATAAAAAAGTAAACGACCAAAGTCAGCGTTTGATACACCATGCTTATGAAGCAGAAACAACGTAGTGGTGTAATTCACGGACCGAAAGATATTTTCAAGCACAGCCAAGTGCGCTTTTCATACTTTAACTGAATTTCCCTTTTGCTAACATCTGAATGTTTCAGAAGCAAAACATTTTTGTGTCGCATTTTTTTGGGGTGCATCTGTTGGAGCTGAAAATGAGAAATAGGTCGTTTGACCCGAGTTTTTTATCGCAAAGATTTGAAAGGCAGTGATTTTTTATCTGCCGAACGGATGTGAAATAACATACAATACTGGCATTATCATGCCCACTTAAAAGGAAATTGTAGTCAAAATCGGTGCACTATTGCTGCTGCACTCGAATATTTGTTTGTAGAATGACTCCCCCAACTTAAAGACGTAGTTCGATAAAAACAAATATTCGGGCGCAGCATGGGCAGCCCTTTAAGTCCAGTATTAGCTAATTTATCTATGGAATATTTTGAAACTACAATAATAAATGCCATAAAACCTAAAGAAATGCTGTGGATGAGATACGCTAATGATATCCTAACGTTTTGGGATGATAGATGAGGCAATTTTAACAATTTTCTTTTAAGATTAAATGCAATGGTGTCCAGCGTCAAATTCAAACTTGAATGGGAAACAAACAACAATATTCCTTTGCTTGATATTTTGAAAATGAGAGACAAGAGAGAATACAAATATACCATATACAGAGAACCAACATTTTCACTTTCATATATTAACTTTCATATATTAACTCTTTGTTCCCAAGAGCCTTACGGATTTGTTCCCCGTAATTCCTGGAAAACGAATTTGAACTAATCGTAGGCAGCTGTCATCCTTACAGTACCCTGACCATATAATTGAGAAAGCTATCTACAAAGCAAACATCATCTTCTACCAGTCTCTTCAAAACACGACCAGGGAGACTCCCAGCAATAAAATAAAAATCCCACACCTGGTCAGGATTAGAACATTGACAAAGACTTGGAAATTTTAATCCCTTTGTCTTTACATACCCAAATACTCTAGCCAAATCTCTGAGTAATGTATAATAAATGCCAGTCCCCAAAGACACAGGAGTATACGAAATCCATTGCCTTCACTGCGACAAATCCTACATCAGATTTAAGGTAAATCACTCTCCTAAAGACTAATACAACACAAACGTTCTGGAAGATATGGCCAGCAGAGCTCAGATATTTTTAACTACATAAATAATCATAGCCATGGAGTAAAAAGGAATGTCACATATAATCTATAGCAGCAATTGTCGGTTAAAAAGCCAGGTGTAGAATCAGCACAGATTAAACAAAGAGGTATGTACAATGAACCTCTCAAAAGGAGCCTGGGATTCAGATCTGACTGATAAAATCTTCCTCCAACCAGCAGTAAACAGGATTAAGAAATTACTGTACGGTTTAGGAAATGACATATTATCGCATGAATTCTGAGCCATTTGTTCATTTTGTTTTATAAATAACACTGCTGATACCTTTAATCCCATTTTTGTCCGTTGAGGAATCATTGTCCTTCGAAATATAACACTATGAAATCCACCATTTTAGTCTTTTATGGGCTTCTTTTTAGTAGATGTAATTTTGATTTC
>NC_089781.1:62579287-62581787 GCF_040412425.1 Macrobrachium rosenbergii | reverse complement strand
TATAGGTTTCATAAATTTTGAAAAAAAAAAAATTATAACCTGCATAGATAAAGTATCAAGTCGCAGATATGTATTTCTTATGCCAGAATCACGCTACCAGTAAAATTCATGTAAAAACATAAAAGTATTCTGGTTTTCATTGTCAAGGATCTTGTGTGATCCCTAAACGTTTTCTATAACTAAGAACAGTAATCTCATAATTTTTTCCTTGGATACATTTTTCTCTAATAAAAATATATCTGCATAAGTGAATGATATAATAGGAATTATAAAATATTCACCATAGGATACAGGTAGGAATGAGGAAATTTCATTATATGTTGGATATATTACGGGAAAACATTTTTACGAACTAAGGTTTTGGGAGAAACCAATAATACCCGTTCATTTTCTTTCGGTATTATACTATACACATTTAAAGAGATCATCAGCATCATTTCCACTTTCCACCACATGCAAATACAACTTATCATCAGCTTTCCAAGATATCTCTCACGGAAATTTTTCAGCAGCTAAATTGAAAAAGAAATCTTAGATAGATACTACTGATTATTTCAGCACAAGAAAAAACGATTTAAAAAATATGATCCTCCGACTTTGAAAAGAGATTTCTCTCTCCCTCGCTCTTTAATAGCAATGCCCAATTCCTAAAGCGCTCTTCAGAGATCCATTACATTCATGTTATCCTTCCTAACATGTGTCTTTCCTATCACAGTTGATTGGATCTGGGTTTCAATCCACTTTCAGACGATCTCCGTTAATGAATGCACTTTGAAGTTCTGGTTACCAGACTGACTTTGCATATAAAACTTTGAAACGGCAAAGTTTCCAGGGGTGTGCTTCTTATTGAAAAAATCTTGAACCTCATAACCATTCAACATAAAACTCCAGTAAGAATAATTTTGTTTATGTTAATACAAAAATACAGTAATGAAATAATGTAAATTTTTTTTTTAGATAGATAGTAGTTGGCACTGGTCTCAAAAGAAAGAATAGTCTTTGTAGTCCCTTTTAGGAACTTAACTGACAAATATAACCATAGTGAACAGTTCTACTAGCGTGAGGCTTGCAAAAACGAAAAATTATTTAATTACCTGGCACTCCATTAGATACTGAAACTCAAATATCACAAGCACTATCGAGATAAGCTGAATTAAGGTGCAGCTTTCAACTCTCATATGACGAAGTGCTCTGAGTAAAACGGGTACAGCATTATGCAAACGCGTCCCCTCTTTACACCGAGATTTATTTATTTTTTCTTTTAAATAGTGCTGAAAGTAATCTGTGTAAAAGTAATGGTATATAGCATTAAAGGCTGTTCTTCAGTGTTAGTGGAGTAGCTTAATGTGGTTTTTGGCCAGAATCGTTCATTTGGTGATACAAGCATGAAATTTGGTATGAATATACTTTGTACGTCACTTTGTAAGAAAAAAACGCTAGCCATAAAAAATTCCAATATGGCCGCCAGCATACCAATAGTGCTGACTTGACTGCAAGATCGGCTCTGTAGTTTGCAACACCTTTTGGGGCATTATATAGACAGAAAGAGCTTATCCTCTTTGCCTTCTCTTCATTAGTGGCCTATATAAAAAAAACTCCGATCTCTGTCCGTTTTTTTCCAACTTTTGCAACTAAAATAGGCTACTAATGAAGAGAAGGCAAAGAGGATAAGCTCTTTCTGTCTATATAATGTCCCAAAAGGTGTTGCAAACTACAGAGCCGATCTTGCAGTCAAGTCAAGTCAAGTCAGCAAACGGAAGGTTTTGGCACCAAAAAAACCAGTTGCTTTGGGCAGATGTGCTCAGTATCAGAGTAAAGACTATTCATATATGAGAAAGGAAAACTCTAAAATTAAACTATGGAGGTAGAGCCAAGAGAGTGTCTGTTGCTCACTACCATGGCACACTGGTGATGGACACTGATATGAAACTCAGCATGGGGTTCAATATCAGCTAAACTGCAAGTTTAATATTCCAAATGCTATTTAATCAGCCAAAGAAATTAGATAGCCACACCTGAACTGACAGGATGTGCCAGCGCGGGAGAGCCAAGCCAAGGATGATGGGGGCTTTAACGATATCCAGATGGTGTGCAGATTGCGCAGGATTTAAATGATATTGGATGAATGATCGGGTTAGGTGTAGGGCAACAGCTCGAACCTAACTGTATGCCATACATGAAAGTGAGCAAAGGTGGTAAAAGGATAAACCCTCGTCCAACTCTACATAAATTCAAAGTATCTTACCATGGATGCCAAACTAAAAATGCAAACTGACTGGAGTAAATGTTGTCTTTGTCAAGAGGACAAAAGGTATGAAACACTAATTTCACCTTTTAGCTTATTTCAGGGGAAACGGGACTCTGCTGGATATGTTAATCTTGCAAAAAATGTACCATTGTTTCAAGCTCTTATTGCTATGCCAATATCATTTGATCCAGCACGGTTAGATGACGGAGAAGGCAGAGAAACTACATTTATATGAAATAAAGCAAAATATCA
>NC_089781.1:62561787-62574287 GCF_040412425.1 Macrobrachium rosenbergii | reverse complement strand
TTCATGTTCCACTGATTGAAACAAATTACAAGCAAGTTCTGAATACTGCAAAAGATTTATTTTTACTGATCGCAAAGGTGGCAATACCAAAAAAGTATGATTGTTTTTCACATTCTGAAACAGACACACGGTGAAAATCATATTACCATATTAAACAGATTTGGTCATTGTGGGTAAGTTATGATAATGACAAAGATGTTTACCTACAGCTGCTAAGCGTGTGGTGTCTCAAGAAGAGGAACCTGATGATGTATTTATCCCAGACTTGACTTCAGTGAAAATGCTGAAGATGCAAAGATTCTTCACGCAACCAGTTATGCTATTTGTCAATACCCTAATCAAGTATCGTCAGGTCCGGGCATAGTGTCAGGAAGAAAGTTAGGGCGATATCTGTAACACTTTATTCAGCATTTCAAGCTCCAATAAGTCATGTCAGTACTGCACATGGAGGTGCTGCACTACCCAGTGAAAATGTCAGCTTGCCAGATGTCAATGACAGACTATCATAATATTTTTGCAGATGAATTCTTGATTCTGACCTCGCTTCATACAGACCAAGTTAAAAATACAGACCATATACCAATTTTATGGAGTGCATGCTATGAAAAGATCCTTGTCTGTTACCAAACCATATTCGGTACAAGCATCATTAGATTACTTTATGAAGTTAACAGAGAAAATGGATCAGGCAGTGGCAGTAGCTGCAGTTGATCAAGCCATATATGACCTCATATAAGGTAATTCTTTAATTTCAGTGGTATGTTAAAGGAAATAATGTATATAAAAATACATATATATTGTATATTTACAAATAGAATAATACTACTGGCATTTTGTGGTTTTCCAGGTATCAAAAAGAAACATCAGGCGTACTCAAACACTGCTGTACGTCTTGGTGGAATCCATATTGCTATGAACTTTATGGCTGTCATAGGTTCCTTCATGAACAAAATGGTGGAATTGAATATATTTTTGTTGACAGTGGTGTATGTCAATCAGGCACAGCAAACAAAGTCATTGATGGCAAAGACTATTGCAAGATGGTGGACTATCATTCCTTGACATGTGAAGCAATGAGCCATGTGGCAACCATTTGAAGAGTTTTGCATGGATGAAGGGCACAGATTTGCTTTTGACAGTGCATGTTGAAATCTCACAGTTAACTGAAGCCATTCAAGAGGAAGATTGGGTGGAAGTTGTCAGTTTGTCAAGTCTTTGGTCTAGATTTATAAATCATCTGAGAACCACTTCAAAGTACTGGGTGATGTATATAGATATGTGCACGATCCTTAAACGATATATCAGAGCTGAAAGAGCTGGTAATTAGCAGGGTCGTCTAACAGTGGTATGAAATCTGCCATCATACATAGTATCTGCTAGGCATCAGAACTGTGTCGTGCATTCCCATTTATCTCAAAGAAATGAGAAAGTTGCAAGAGTAGCACCCACTTCACTATGCACCATACAGCAGGTTTGTTCGATGGAGTGCGGACTGATCTAGCTATGGAACAGACTTTCTGCAAGCATAGGAAAACTTCATTGTTCCTTGGAATAACACTCTTGAAAGAAGTATATCAAATCTCTACCTTTCCTAACAAAAATTTCAGAAAGCATACTTTCAATGACAGGGATGTTTCACACAACCAATCATCATGGGGATAATAATAAGCGATCCCATGATGTAAAGGAAAAACTTGAAAAAGTGAAGCCTGTTATCTCAGCAGAATGCATCAGCCCCTTTCAACTCCAAATACAGAGCAGTATAATATTGCCACTGGCCAAAAAGCAGAAAGTCAAGATGTACAAGCAAAGATGAGAGGCAAAGAGGCAATAAGAAGTGCGAATGTTAATTGTCCATCTAAAATAAAGCATAATGGACTTACATCTTTCCAGTCAAAGAAGGCCAGCATAGTTCCTAAGCATAATCTCTCTAAACTGCACTAAGAAGAAACGGAAGTAACATATGCATTGTGTTTTATTCAGGGAACTGTTGAGGAAACTAACCAGAATGCATTCTCACGCGAGTGGTGAGAATATACTTCATCTTTGTTTGCCCTTAGCTGCAACAGAATATATAACATCCATAAAGGAACAAAAAGTGACTTCCGGATTCCTCTTATTAAGATGGTTAAAACTCAGAAGCTTCTTGCCTTACAATTATCTGACTGGAATACAGTATGGATCATAGATGCAATGGAATTCATTCAACAGTACCAAAAGATGAGCAAAACTTCTTATGGTCAAATGGCATCAGCTTATCTAGCAAAAATTCTTAGTGTTCGGCCTCCCAACTGCAAAAACATCCGCATAGTCGGGGATTGCTATGATTTTGACCCACTAAAGAGCTTGACTGATGAACAGGACAGAAGAAGTGGTAAACAAGCTGTCCGGAAGTTTTTGCTAGCAAACGATATTTCTTTTCCAGAAAGAAAGTAATTCATTAACAACCCAAGCAACGAAGCAAATATGTTGTGCTACATAATAACATATATACTAGAAATTTGCCTAAAGAAGAAAGAATCATTCTAGGTGTCACTAATAAAGATCCAGAAAGTATCTGACAGTTACTAGCAAAGATATCACTAAATTCAGTGAAATTGCATGTGCCAATTATGAAGAGGCAGGCATAAGAATTTTTGTACATATGGCCTATGCATGCAGGGAATTGGGACCTTGCAGAGTAGGGGTTCATGCCAATGACACAGATATTTTGCTTTGGATATATCATTTGTTTATCCTAGAAAATTCATCTACAGTCTTGATTCATCACAGCAAGCAATATCTTTCCATACATGATTTAATCCATGCTCTTTCATCATAGTTTAATGTCACAAAAATGCATCTTAGTCAGATCCTGCTGCCTGAATATGTCCTTAATGGTTGTGGTTCCATGAGCTATTTGTTTAGAAATGGCAAATGTAAGGCAGCTAATGTGACCTTAGAAAACATACTGGTACTGCCGAACTTTGATAATGATGGACAATTCCAGGTTACTAGGGAGGTGACAGATGAAGCTAGGAAATTGTTACAGGAAACAAACTGTTCAGTCAATGGACATAAGGGAACATTTATTTGTTGTTAATAAAGGTGACATCAGAACATTACCACCAAATGAGGGTACATTTCATTTCCATCATCTTCGGGCATTCTACCAGTTTCTTGTATGCAAATAGGCAAACAAGGAATCAATGGTGCTTCCTGACAATAGCCAGTTTGGTCGTACCATTAAAGATAATAAATTGACTCCAGTCCTGATGTCTAAATCATTACAACCAAGTGCAATCAAGACATTATTTTGTAAATGCAAAACATTACACAGGTGATCTTGTTCATGTGCCAAAGGTAGGGAGGTTTCTGTTGCAGCATGTACTTGCTTTGGAACGATGTGGGACTGAGGATGGCTAATTAAATTTTCTAATTTACCTAGTGTATCAATGAGAGTAATTAATACGTTATAAATGATTCTTAAAAATACATTAACTATGCTATTCAAGATGTTTTCAATTATAGTAATAGGTTTTGCTATGTTAATTTTTCATCAGTAGGTTAGACAATCGTTTGTGTCTAGTATTGAACTGATGTATTTTTAGTTTTCTGTATATGAAAACAATTGTGCCAGTTTTGTCTGTCCGTCCGCACTTTCCTCTGTCCGCACTTTTTCTGTCCGCCCTCACATCTTAAAAACTACTAACCCTAGAGGGCTACAAGTTGGTATGTTGATCATCCACCCTCCAGTTATCAAACATATCAAATTGCAGCCCTCTGTACTCAGTAGTTTTTATTTTATTTAAAAGTTAAAGTTAGCCATAATCGTGCTTCTGGCAACTATATAGAATAGGCCACCTACGGGCCGTGGTTAAAGTTTCATGGGCCGCGGATCATACAGCATTGTACCGAGACCACCGAAAGATAAATCTATTTTCAGTGGCCTTCGGCTGTGCTGAAAACTCGATTATGCCGAAGGAACTTCGGCGCATTTTTTTCTTGTTTAAAATTAAGACAACTTTTGCCTTGAAATTCACTCTGAATGTGTAGGCATTAATGCAAAGACAAGAAAGTGTGCCTTCTTTTGGCATATAATACAATGCAATGTTGTAAATTAACATAGGAAAAAAAATATTGTAATTTTCCTTCTTCGCTAATATTAAGCCACTGAAAGTATTAAAAGAGAAAATTTGCTTTCCGAGAGAATTTTAGTGTCCAAACTATATTTTATTATTATGAGATATTATGCTATTAAAAAAAACTGAGTCCAATAAATATAGCAGACGGGTCAGGGTAAAACTTCAGAGCTATATAATCAAAAAAGAATTAACCGAAGAAATGATCTTGAACGGAAACAGATATTAGGGTTCTTATGATAGGATTTGGTTGTCTGAACGGCCAAGTGCTTTCACACCTCTTTTTTTACTAAGCTATGAGAAAGCTACTTTGCTAGTATTTAAGGAACTTTCATGTATTGAACTGTTTGTCCTTTTAATGACTTGAATAACACAGGAGCATAAATCATCCTTTTTGAATGATCACGTATATTGGAATAATTGAAATTTTAAGATATCAGTTGCAGGAAAATTTTGAATATTAGAATGAAATTAGATTACCAGAGTTTCTACCAAATATATATATATATATATATATATATATATATATATATATATATATATATATATATATATATATATATATATATATATATATATATATTTTTTGATGGCTTTGATGAATAAAATGAACATTGATTGTTCCGATTTCACCATTAATTGCCGTGATGTGGATTTAAACATAAATCATTCTGTGATGAGTTTCTCACATGCTTTTAATTTATTAAAATGAAATTAGATTACCTGGAGTTTCTACCAAATATATATATATATATATATATATATATATATAGAATTATATATAAAATATATATATATATAATATATATATATATATATATATATATATATATATATATATATATATATATATATATATATATATATATATATATATATGTGTGTGTGTGTGTGTGTATGTGTGTATATGTATATATATATATATATATATATATATATATATATATATATATATATATATATATATATATATATATATATATATATATATCAAAATAGAATGAGACTACTACAAAATAGATATAGTGATAATCTAAAGCTTCAGAGCTAACAAATAGCGAAAATCATAACCTTACGTTTCGTAATCAAGATTTTATTTCCTTTCTCTTTGTTTGTCATCATAGTTAAGATCCTGGTTTTCAGTTTTCATAAGGTTCTTTGAATAAACTGTTTGCGTAAGTTTTAATGACCGTGCACAGGATGAAATCGGAATTAAGCCACTGGTATTAAAGAATCTTTCAGTGGGAGAGGTGTTCTGACATTAGCGTAATTTTCTGTTTATATCCATAGGATAACTTTGGGAAGCGTTATGCATAAAAGTGTACAATGAGAATATACAGTTCATCTTTTTAACTAAAATAATTTTTTTTTTTGTAGTGCAAGTAAAATCACTCGGTAACAGTCATGGACGGAAAGAGAAAATATTCTCTTTTTTTTTTTTGGGTGGGGGAGGGAAAGTTTTTAAAACAACCTATGTAGCAAACAACGTAATTGACAAGTGATGAAACGCTTTTGGACAGCAATATATATTATCTTTATCTCTCTGATACCTAGGAAAATGTGCAAAAAGGTTAATAATATATCATAAATGCTATAAAACAAAGTTCTCCGTCAACTTTTGAAAGGAAAGTCAAGAAAATGGCAAATAGAAAATAAACTTTAACTATCTCTCTCTCTCTCTCTCTCTCTCTCTCTCTCTCTCTCTCTCTCTAAGTCATAGCGAGTCTCATCTGCTGAATAGCAATGAATATGGCAATAGAATCCCTGGTAAATTTTCCCAAATGTGTTGTTCCGAACAATGGTAATCGGAGAAGTACTTGCGGCCGAACTACTGAGCTGTTCCTTTTATGCAGATACATTCAGGAATGGGTCAGTTCAGCGCCGCCATTACAGCGCCGACGATTCGGTGCGGCCGTTTCAGCGACAAAAATTTCAGCGACGGACATTTCAGCGCCGCCAACTGCTTCTCTAGAAATCATTCATAACTGTGTTTACTGAATAAACAAGCGTTTACGCTTACTAAGCTATTCGGTTGTTTCTTCGTTCTTAGACTGTTTTGAGTTTGGAGTTGTACTACCATACGAAAGTTCTATTTCTTTAAACCCATGGCTGAACCAGTAAAAAGTAAGCGAGTCAGAGAGAAGTTCTGTCATGACAGTTATATCTATTATTCCGACAAATCAAGCAAAACGTAAATTTTGGCGATGCCATGAAAATGGCAGGTGCAAGGCACACATTCACCCATGAGAAAGAGAGATGATCAAAAAGATCAACGAACATACTCATCCTCCATCAGCAGTTGCCATCGAAGTACAAGAGGTCATAATATAACTGATGCCAGAGACCGGCTGAAAAGACTTGTGAGCCTCAAGTACGATTATCAGCAAGTTCATTGAAAAAAATTTTAATGTCCGTGGCAGGTATGGCACAGTTACCAAACAGGCAAGATGTGCTAAAAGTCATTCCTAGAAAACGAGACGAAGTTAATCAGGTCCTTGAAAATCCAAGGTCCATTCAAGAGCTTCAGTTGTCCCATGAATACATGATGTATAAACCCACCCCCAGCAACTTAGGAAAATTTCTGTTTGATGGACAGAGGGACGAACAACGAACGGATTATAATGTTTGGGAGAGCGAGTTGGTTAGAGCACATAGCAAATTCCAAGACTGTATGCTGACGGAACATTTGCGGTAGCACCACAGCTATTTTATCAAGTGTACAGTATATCATTATGGTTAGGAAAAATAACGGAGTTCACCCTATATTATATGCGCTTTTAAAAAACAAACGGTACGCAACCTATATGACGATGTTTGAGATCGTAAAGATGCTACAAACGCACAACCTGAGATCATTAATTGTGATTTTGAACGCGCAGCTTTTACCGCCATGAAAGACTCCTTCCCTAGTGTAGTAGTCGGAGGCTTTATTTTTCATTTGTCTCAAAATGTTAAATGGTTTTGGTCTCAAACATTTATATAACAGCAATCCCGACTTTGCATTTCATGCAAAAATGATAACTGCTCTATGTTTTGTGCCAGTTGACGACCTTGACAGTCAAGTAGATTCTTTGGCAGGTAGTTTGCCGGGGGAGTTAATTCCGGTTTTAAGCTGCTGGTTCGAAGACAATTATACTGACCGTTCTAATCGACGTGGAACAGGGAGACGAAGTCCTTTTATTTCCGATGGAGACGTTAGTGCAGCAGATTTATAGTAAAATATTTCAGTTTGTGACACAAGCATGAAATTTGGCAAAACTGTTCATTTTAACTCCCTCTTTTAAAAAATCTAGGTTCCACGCAAAATTTCAATATGGCCGCCAGTTGTTGCGATTTCTGACACTTTGAGTAAATCATTATTGAAATAAATACATCAATCATTATTCATATAATGCCTTCCTGGATAGAAGAGTTAATTCAAGATATGACCAGAGCTCCTACTACTTTATCTACTGTACTATTGTGATAGAGATGGCGTACAAAATGGCCGCCATGAAACATTTTGTTTGATAACTCTGCAAATAAGGAAGATAGACACAAATTTTTTTATGTATGCCTACATTTATGAGGCCAGAGAATTTGTTTCTAGCATTTCTATCGAACTATTATCAATATTACATTTTGGAAAGAGACGCCATAATGCTACTGAAAAGTATACAAGCACAAGATTATAATGGAGTATGATAACAAAGTATCTTATCTATGTTTGAGCGCTTTCTCAATGACTATTTTTAAGCCTGAAATAAACTCAAGATTTTAAAGATGCATGGTGTTACCTTTTAGTGTGACGAAATTCTCATTCAGATGTATCTGAAGCATCATTTGCAACATTATAGTTGCACATCACATTAGGATTGCACATCACTTTTGCAGCTACACAAAGCTGTGCATAAGCCCAAGCCTGTAGCATTTTTGAACTTGAAGGACTTGCAGCATTTTGTAACTGTTCACAATATTTGCAATGGGGAGTTGGTAGTCCAGGAAGATTTTCCAGTCTTCTGGCCCAAACTGTCCCTGGCTGAAGCTCTAGACTTTCCTGGTTGCTGGCAGCAGGGTGCTGGAATACACAGCCTGCCTGATATGAAAAACATTTTAGTTGTAGTTACTGAAGGGTTGTGATTGATGTTGTCCATGACTGCAATGGTAAACAACCCTTTCTCAAACAACGGACAGAGTCACACCTTCCATCATACATTGTCAACAGTGGCATCTCCCAGTTGTCATATCTCCAGCACAGTCATAAAATTCATGCCATGATCATCAAATCTACCAGGATTTTCCTGGTTTTGGCAGATAGTCCTGAAGTTTGGAAAAAGGAGGAGTGGCCTCTGAAAAATGTCCATGTCTACCTTGCTGTTTTCCTTCTTTATTTGAGAAGTGGTTGAGACTGCATCACAAGGAGTAAATGCATGGAAGCAGCCAGGTCTGCCTTTGATGAGCCAAACATTAACTGTGCAGGTTGTGAATGCCAATCCATCCATGCTCTACCCTTGACCATACTAGTCAACTGGAGACCCAGGATTTGCAGAGTTGCATCATTGATGCATCCTTCACCAAAGGCGCTGTCAAACCTAGATTGATGATCCACAAAGATGCTTGCCCTCAAGATCATTTGCTGTTTAGCAATCACTTTGTGAATGCTATCTGAGTAGTCAGATGCCTGAGATAGGGCACAATAACAAAGTTTCTGCAAGACAATAGCAACTTGTTTCCTTTCTTGTGTGCTTCTAATTTGGGATTGTGCCTAACAATTTGTCCAGTTTAATCTTGTTGTATTTACAGTGGTCGACCAATGCCCAATTGTTCCAGTGAGCTTTTGGTATAATTGGGATATGTCTGCAAGACTTGATGAACTATACACCATCCAAAGACAATTGGTTGACTTGTATGCATTAGCACAGGCACTGATAGAACCTTGGATATACATCTGGTTCAAGGGCTGTGACATTGTTCTTTCTCAAGATTTCTTTGGGACCTTTCCCTATTGGGCCAAGGCCATTGAGACATACAAGATGGTTTTTGTCTCTGGCAATTGCATCACCGAAAGTGAGATAATGTTATCATCATTAAGTATGTGAGGCAGTCTAGTAGTCTCCTGCTGAGATTAAATCTTTACTTGTCGAAGATCTGAACAACTGATTTTTCACAAAAATGCATGCTTCAGCATGACTCATTTGATGGAAATTTAGTATGCTTTTAGTGGTTTACATTCTTCTTCAACTGTAGATTTCTGTTCTTGCACGATCAAGTCTTGCATTATTTTAGAACGTGACCCACAGTTCTTGTGGTATTTTGCCATGTTTTGTCGCAGTGTTGCCTCTATTCCACTGCCTTCATCCAGCCTTGCTGGGTCAAAGTTAAACAGCATTTCACCAGTCTCCTGGAACAATGGCACATTGGTTGAAATCATTACGTACCCACCATGACCAAGATTATGCTGTACAAAGGCCAAGGGTAAAATTATACCTTCATTTTTCTTGTCCTCCTAGCAAAGAGAACATTTGCTCCAGTCGGTCTTCCTTTTCCCTGTAATTGAATTTACACTTACTATTATGAGCTCTTGACTAAGGCCAAGGGGCTATCCTTTTACCACCTTAGTCTGATATGCACATTGGTGCATGGGATACTACAAGGTTCGGTCACCCTACACCTAGCCTGATCACTCATCCAGTGCCATTTGAGTCCCGTGTGATCTGTACATCATCCAGGTAAGTAGAACAAGCCATGCAGAGCTCACCCACTTATCCTTGGCTCGGCTCTCCTGTGCTGGCACCTCCTGTCAGTTCAGGTGCAGCTGTCTAACTACGTCTACCAGCGATATATACTGTACTTTCTACCAGCTAATTGATATGGGACTATTAGACAGCATTTGGGAGACTAAACTACACTACAAAGCAAAGCTAGGTACAGCATAAGTAAAGCAAGATTAGCTGACACTGAACCCCATGCTGAATTACACAGCAGTGGAGTCAACAATGTGTCCTGGATGTGCGTTGACATTCACTCTTTTAAACTAAAACTAAAGATAAAACCAACACCTAAATTATATATACACTTGCAAACTATTATATTGAACGGGAAGACATTTTTCCAATCCTACTGAATCTTGAGACGTGATTATTTAAGGTTTTTGGCTGCCACATTGATGCCATCTTTCTTTATATATGCTATATGAAACCTTTAACAGAAATACATTTTACTTTTACTTGGTGACTCTGCCTCAAATGTGTATAACCAAAATAAATGCATAAAAACATGACCAGAGGCACATGAGTCCCATGTTCAAACCTTGACTAGCGGCCATCTTCAAAAACGGCAGCCATTTTGAAATTTTGAGTGGAAACCCAGTAATTTTCAAAAATGGTGGCCTATGGAGAAGATATGTACCAAATTTCATGCTTGCATCATTAACTAAAGTATTTTAGTGCAAAAATGATTTTATCTGCGGCACTATAATTTGTCAAAGGTTAGATGGAGATGTCAGAACAAATAACTATGCTGAGGCGGCCAACAAGTTGAAAAATTGAGTGACTGGACACAAGAATTTTTTGCAAAGGTGTCCTTAATGTTCTTAATCCAACAACGGATAACGAGAAACTTTCAGCTGGAAATGAACGACAATTCTTATTTTGTCTCCAGAAAAGTCTGATGAGAGGTTTTAAAACTTGACTGTCACAGCATGAATGAAATTGAGTACCCCCGTTCAGTAGGACACAATTTTGATTTTTTTTTTTAATAAATAATTCTTTTTTAAATGTATTAATGTACTATTAATGTTTTTTATGATAAATAAGTAATTTTTTTTATTATATTATTGTAGTGTTTGTACTGTTGCTAGATATTTTGCAATAAATAAATTTTGGGTATGTGACATATTATAGGTTGAAATATTTCTCAGTGTCATATCTGACAGCTTGAACCACCGTCCTGATCCCATTATGAAACAGCGCTGATTATGGCACATTTAGTGATGATTCATCTCTCCCGGGGCATATCCAGAGTCGGGGGGCGACGCCGATCTATATGCAAGCCGGTCATAAAACTTAAAATCCGTTGATCTCTCCAAATGGGAATTATGAAAAACTTTCCATTCAAGTCTTATGACACCGTAAAGTTTACGAGAGGGAACTTGAGAAGGGAATGGAGATGAGGTGATCAAAGACTCGGATATAAAAAGAGAATAATCGAAAAGATTTTCTTAGAACTAGTTTCACTCTAACAGCGGTCACTAATAGTCCGTTACTGTAATATTTACAAAACAACTGTTTACATGTAACTATACGAGGGAATTACATTTCTTGGTTTACTGTGGGTGGGACGTATAGAAAGTAAATTGAGTTGTGAAATTTTGATTTTTAATTCAATCGAATAATATTAAAAGTTATATGAGTGCTTTTGTCTATAAGTATACCTTTGAAATATCAAAAGAGGGTAATATAGTTGAATAAGAGTACAAACACAGACACACACATATTTACGAAAAAGAGAAAATATTACAGAGGGATTTAGTTAAAGTATTTCACTTTTCTACTTGTTATTTTTTGAATATATATTATATATATATATATATATATATATATATATATATATATATATATATATATATATATATATATATATATATATATATATATATATATATATTCTAAAAGGACCTCATTCAAACTGGATGATTCTAATGGAGTTTTTATTAAAAAAGATTTACAAGCTTTTTGTCAAACATGCGGATTATCAAGCATCCGTAACAATGATTGCAGACGCGTAGTCTTTCTGCTGTATTTATTACTATGTGATCCGTACTTTTATTAATGTTAATAATCGCCTACCTCTTTGGATGACCGTGCTCACCTCTGTCCTTGGTCTTTCTCTGATCCCTCCTCCTAGTTGACCGTTTTCCGTGGACGACTCTTACGTTTTTTCTTCGATTGCTACTGTGGAGTATACGATTTTTCTAGATATGCTGTAAATTAGTATCCGAAGGGCATTTAAAACATAACATGAACCTGATAGACGAATTATCCAAAATTAACGTAAAAGACTGCAAATTATATAGTTTGATGTAACTTCCTGTTCACTAACGTACCAGTAAAGACGACGATGGAAATAATAAAAAGAATATGAAGGAGGGGGTCTATACATGCGACATAGATCATGACGTTTTAATAAATGCTAACAGCGGCCCTCAGCGTTAATGTTTTCAAGTGGGGCGAAAACCATTATATATAAAAAAATGGCGTGGCCATGGGTTCAAGTCTTTCACCAATTTTAGCTAATATCCATATGGAATGGTTTGAAAAGGAAGAGGTGGGCCAAAGTAAATAAAGGGAACTTAAATATCGTAAAATGGGTAAGATACGTGGATGACATCTTGATCATTTA
>NC_089781.1:62514287-62556787 GCF_040412425.1 Macrobrachium rosenbergii | reverse complement strand
TAAAGAAACAGCGAAAGGTTGGTTTATATATACTGTAAATGCATATCTGTTCTGTTTTCTTATGATCAGTACATCTAGGAACGGCAGTTTTCCGTATTTTCCCATTCCGTTTTAAATTTTATGGTCTTTCTTAGAGAGGAATTACAATATATGAAGATATCATTTTATCTATGGGATAGATAAAACAGTGGTTTAAAACTTATCAACCTCTGTGTAACTAACAACTGGTTTTTCTTTTAAATGGTAAACTTTTTACAAACAAAAATTTGGCTGTAGGTGGAATTAGTGGAAGTTGATCACCCTTCTAGCAAACTTGTACATGGAATATTTTGAAACAGAATTTTGTCGTCCATCAAAACCTGATTAGGAAATATGATCTGGCTTAGATACAGATGATATCTTTACTTTCTGGGACAATATTTTGGGGGACTAGTTAATGAGGTCATTAAATCAAGACTTAATGTACAGATTGTGGACCATAAAATTGAAAAACGGAATGGGAAAAGGACGGAGGAAACTGCCATTCCTAGATGTAAGATCATAAGAAAAAGAAATGAAAACAATGCATTTACAGTATATAGAAAACCCACCTTCGCTGTTTCTACATTCATTTCTTAGCAACATACATATGAAGAAATAAATTCTGACCGTAAAAATCATGGTAGGGTGCAACTTATTCCTCAGAGGTTAGGATATGTTCAAATGAGTACCTAGATAAAAGAATTCAACAATCTGCCAACAAGAAAAAGAAAAGCTCTATCCAAGACACATTATCGAGAGGGCTATTAACAGGTTTGGTGAAAATAAAATAAACATCCCAAGAGGTCCCAATTACAACAGACAAATAGGCAAATTTCAACAACAAAATAAAGCCTGAAGTGGAATGCAGAAAACATCCAAAAGCCACCGAAACAAGAAGGAAATGGATGTAGGTTTAATAAGAAATCCATCATGCATCCTTTTCATTATCCAAAATCAAAATCAAAAAATAAAATACATATAAATAACAAAGGAAAAAATTTACAAATAAAGAAAAGAACAAAGACATGATGAAGGCAAAAAGCAAGCCAACAACACAATGAAAAGTCAGCACAAAAGATCAGTACATCACACTTCGAGAGATATAGCACAAGGAACAAGCAATCAGAAATACAGGAGGGGATCATAAGATATGGAGATAAGGGCAGGTTTATGTTTGAATAAATATAGCTGGAAGAACAAAGAAAGATGCTGGAATCTTTTATCATCAATCAAGCCAAAAATATGAACATATCAGAACAGGAAGAGACATCGGGAAAATCCTCAGACCCATCCTGAAGAAGATGACAAACAATCAAGAAACGCGCAGGGTCTAGATCCATCGCCAAAACGGGAGCTAATGAGGCCAAAAACCAATATTGAATATTGGTGAAACCTCCTTCCCAAGAGAAACGGTCACCAGTCATACCAAGGGTTTCCAAACTTATCTTAAGGCCACACCTTTATGTTTTGTATAGATACCAAGGGGGAAAACATTTCTCTCCATATTCTACCAGTGAATCAGGGCAAAAATCTGTGAGAAATATAGTAACACAGTTTCAACGTTTAAATAGTGTTTTATTTGAATCTGAAAAATTAGTGAACATTATATATAGACCCCTGTGTGGATAAGTTTAAATATTTAGGTATTTAATTGAAAACTGGATGAAATCTGATCACAGAACTTATGGAAAGATTGAAAAATACTCATCAGGCAATGGGACTTTAAAAATGTTTGTAGAATGGAATATAGGAGACTGTTTTTGTATTTATAAATATAAAAAGAGAACAATAGTAGTGCAGAAGATAAGAGGCAATTTGAAAAGCTATTAGATATGCTACTAGAACATAACATTCAGCAAATAAATCACCTACCAACAAGAAAGGATAATATTTTAGACCTAGTATTTGTGAATGAGGTGAACTATGTTAAAGAAATAATAGTATATAACACGAGTATTTCGGACCATAATGTCATAGAATTAACAGTCCGTTCCAGAACATACGAAAAACAAAGAAAAGCAAGAGACGAAAAATGGGAAGGATATGGAAAATACAATTTCTATAGTAAGAATATAAATTGGTCAAAAATAAATGAAGAATTAAACAAAGAATGGGAAAACATATTTGTAAGTGATGATATACAGGTAAATACCGATATATTATATAAAATATTAGAGGAAATAGTGGAAAATATATACCGAAGAAAAAAGTAAGCATCAGTCACGAATTCCAAGAGACAGAAGGATCTTGTTCCAGAAAATTAGAAAGTGGAAAAAAGCTCTTGCAAAAGAAAAGAATGCATGGAAAGTGATGGAACTAAAAAGTAAGATAGAAAATGCAGAACAAAAGATTATACAATCAAAAGAAAATGAAAAATGGAACCTAGAAGAAATGACACTACAAAATATCAAGCAAAACCTAAAATTTTTATTCATATGCAAAAAGATGAATAAAATAAGAGTAGAAATAGGCCCTCTAAGAATTGAAGGGCGATTAACGAATGAAAAAGGAAATATGTAACATATTAGCAGAAAGATATAAGAGTGAATTTACACCTAGAATTGACAATGAAGATAATGATACAGAAATAAGAGATGAAAATACTGAATACTTATCAGATATAGATATTACAGAAGCCGATATTGTGCAGGCTATTAATGAAATTAAAATGGATCAGCAGCAGGACCAGATGGAGTACCTGCCATATTGTTAAAGAAAGTGGTTCATTCAATCGCAAAGCCGCTAGCAATATTATTAAGGCAAAGTATAGATACAGGCAAGATTTATGATGAGCATAAATTAGCATATATTACTCCTACTTTCAAAAGTGGTTCAAGACTAGAGGCAAGTAATTATAGGCCTGTGAGTCTGACATCTCATATTATGAAAGTATATGAAAGGGTAATGAAAAAATATAATGAAACATTTAATGAAAAATAGATTGTTCAATATAGGACAACATGGTTTTGTACCGGAAAAAAGTACACAAACCCAACTGTTAGTCCACCATGAAAGCATATATAAAAATATGATAAATGAAAAAGATACAGATGTGGTTTACCTAGACTTTGCAAAAGCTTTTGACAAGGTAGATCATAATATATTAGCGAAAAAATTAGAAAACATAACATTGTTGACAAAGTAGGAAGATGGATAAAGAATTTTTGCAAAATAGAAAACAGATAGTGATTGCAAACGATGAGAAATCGGATGAAGCTACGGTAATATCCGGTGTACCACAGGGTACGGTGTTAGCTGCATTGCTGTTTGTGATTATGATTGCAGACATAGACAGTAATGTTAAGGACTCAGTAGTAAGAAGTTTCGCAGATGACACAAGAATAAGTAGAGAAATTGCTTGTGATGAAGATAGGAACTCGCTACAAAGAGACCTAAACAAAATATATAAATGGGCAGAGATAAATAGGATGGTATTTAACTCTGATAAATTTGAATCAATGAACTATGGTGATAAAGTAGGAATGCTATATGCATATAAAGGACCTAATAATGAGACAATCACAAACAAGGAAGCAGTTAAAGACCTTGTGTGATGTTGAATAGGAATATGTTATGCAATGATCAAATAGCAATTTATTGGCAAAATGCAAAGCAAAAATGGGAATGTTGTTCCGGCACTTCAAAACTAGAAAAGCTGAACACATGATTATGCTTTATAAAACGTACGTACGTAGTCCACTTGAATATTGCAATATAATATGGTACCCACACTACCAAAAGGATATTGCACAAATAGAGAGTGTACAAAGGTCATTTACAGCTAGAATAGAAGAAGTTAGGACCTTGACTACTGGGAAAGACTACAATTCTTAAATTTATATAGTCTTGAAAGGAGAAGAGAACGCTACATGGTAATTCAAGCATGGAAACAGATAGAAGGAATTACTGAAAAAACATCATGGAACTAAAATTATCAAAAGAGCAAGCAGAGGTAGATTAATAGTGCCAAAAACTATACCAGGAAAATTAAGGAAAGCACACAGGACATTAATCCACCACGCACCAGCATCGATAATGCAGCGTCTATTCAATGCGCTACCAGCTCATCTGAGGAACATAACAGGAGTGAGCGTAGATGTGTTTAAGAATAAGCTCGACAAATATCTAAGATGCATCCCAGACCATCCAAGACTGGAAGATGCAAAATATACCGGAAGATGCGTTAGCAACTCTCTGGTAGACATCAAAGGTGCCTCACACTGAGGGACCTGGGGCAACCCGAACGAATTGTAAGGTCTGTAAGGTCTGTAAGGTAAGGTCGATATTTTTCAGGGTACAAATTTTCTTTTTTCGGAATGTTGACTGTGAATATAACATTATAAAATGCATAAAATATATTCATTAAAACGGTTTTTCGAATCATATATTCTTTTTTATTAGCTATAAAAAGATTTCAGCTCCATCTGGCTTTTTAATTTTTTTTGTTTTGCGAGACCATTAAGGATATGGTTACCCGTTAGTGTAGATTATGTCAAGTGATAAGTCATTTTACCTTTGACAAATATTACCTCTTAAACAAAGGATTAATTGATTAATAATATATAGAGTCGTGGTCAGTTTTACAGTCTACAAGAGCAAGACTTTAAAGATAGTCAAAAGAAATATAAAATAGATATGTACAATATGATCTAGGAAATGCAGGTGGTGAGATACTCGGTAGCATCTGAAGAGAAGCTCTATAAAAAAAAAAAAGAATCAATTAGTCCGGTAGAATCGGGTCTGCTGTCATTGCAATTCTGAAGATTAATAGACCTCATGAAAAAATTTAATATAGTTTACAGTTGAACAGGACAAAAGGCTCCGTAGTCAATACAAACGCGACAGTTCAATACCGATCTCTGCTAAGGTTTTTATGATTGCATATGGTATACCGCAACGGTCTGCATAAAATCCATCCTTAATTAAAACTATTTGAAATAGATGAAGACTGCAAAAACTTAGACTCAAGTTGAAGGGCGATATGTTTCAAAATCTTGGAAAAATAATGGAATCACTTTAGAAATACGAGGATTTCTGAAACTTAAAACAATATTATTATACACCTACATACACACTCACACGCACACGTGCACAACACACACACCCAAAACACATACACACACACAATATATATATATATATATATATATATATATATATATATATATATATATATATATATATATATATATATATATATATATATAATCTACTGGTCATCTTTTGTTCTGTCCTCTTAACTTCTCGATTTCTCCGCACTTTTAACTGCAAAACCTCAGACAAAATAACTTTTTCATTAGGTCATTAGCTTTGCAGTTTAAAGGTTGGAGAGAATTTTCTCATTATTAAGAAGAGCTACATTATATGAAATTCAGGATATTTCATCGCTTGGTATTCAAACACAAGCCACCTAGTTGACTGAAAATTAGAAAGATATAAAGACTATTCCGAAGTGCTTATGTGTTGATTACAGCAGTGACTTGACAGTCCCGACCCATCATGGAACACTTGGTTATAGCAATAGCACTTTGAAAAGCAAATACATCATAGCATGTCGTTTCATTTAAAACTCATTCTTCGAAGTAATACATCAATAAAAGGTATTGCCAATTTCATACTACGCTTCCTAAAATCAGAGTCCGTCAACATGTTTGGGATTGTTCAATTCCAGATCTATTATCAGTAGGAATTGGTTAATCAATCGACACTGATAACGCGCACCGAGGAAACTTTGGACTTGGTGTTTCCAGTGGCATGGGTACGATTCCCTCAGGATAAAAAAAAATAATAATACTCTCTTCAAATTAAAAAGTTGTTTTGTTTATTCTAGATGGAATTTTAAGAATCTTTTTTTGTGAAATATTTTTCATATAATTAAACATGAATATATACATTCACGCATGCAAACATAAATATACATGCATAAACACACACATATACGATATATATATCCAATGCAACACAAAGTAACGCGTGCTTGAGAATATCACTAAATCCACGTCAGAAGGCGAGTGAAAACCGATAGTTTGAACATGTACTTTCGTAGTTTATTCTACAATTTTGAAGTTCACACTGAATACCAAAGAAATTGACAGAAATTATATACAAAAACAGAAGGGGGGCGGTTACACTTTGTTAATCTGGTCACCATGTTCTTTAAACAAAAAAGACAAGGACAAAGAATCAAGGGATAATCCAGGGTGGAGATTAACATTCCTGGTGAAAGTAGCTTCAATGAACACAGTCTCTAGCAGATTTCTTTTCCGATGGTCGTTGACCTTGTAGATTACCGTTGACTTACCTCAGATCATTGCATGGCCTGTCTTAAGCCAATGATCCACAATGCCATTATTTGATAAGCTTCTTGAAATGGCATATTTGTGTTGGGAGCTTCTTATTTTAAGTCCTTTTGATGTTTGACCAATATAAATCTTATTACATTCTTTGCAAGGAATACTGTATACAATATTGTTTGAATTGGATGGGCTATTCTTAGTTTATTGCTCAAAAAATCATTATATATAAGTACTAAGTTAATATCAATAGTTTTTAAAACGGTCACTGCAGAAATGAAATTAGGATGAAATGTTAAACAGAGAACATTCTTAGGTTCTTTGTTAACACTGGTTGGATTGTAGTATGTCCTTTTTGCTTTATTTTTACAAAGTTCTAAAAAATATGGAGGGTAACACAATGAATCTCTTATTTTATCAATAATTTTAAACTCCTCTTCCAAAAATTCAAGACTACAAATTTTAAGAGGTCTGAGATACATACTGGAAACTGTTGACACCCTAATTTGTTTAGCATGGTTAGAGTAAAAATGATATGACAAATTATTCGTGGATTTCCCATATACTTTAAAACAAAAACTGGTGTTATTACTAATAGCTAAGACATCCAGAAATGGTATACAATTATTTTCTTCGTATTCTATTGTGAATTTTATGGATGGTAGAAGATTATTAAATGTTTGCAAGAAATCAGGATTATTAACGTTTTCTTTTACGATACCATGACAATCGTCTACATATATATCCCAAAACACCTTAGAGGGTCGATATCTTGGAATAAGTCTAGACTCAAAGAATTCCATATAAATATTAGACAAAAGTGGCGAAAGAGGGTTCCCCATAGCCATACCAAATATTTGTTCATAACAATTACAATTGAAAGTGAATTTACAATTTTTTTATACAAAGGGATATCAAATTAATAATAACATTGGTATTTAATTCTAGATTATACAAGTTCAAATGTTGTGATAAATAATGACGCCATCAATAGGACTTTAATAAATAAAGATGTCACATGAAAAGTGGTTAATTTTTCATTACTGGATAATTCAATATGGGAAAGTCTAGCACAAAAATCAAAATTTTTTGTAAATGGGAATTTGAAATAGTACCCAGAATAGGTGATAGTAATTTAACTAGATATTTAGAAAGTTTATAACTAATAATAGAAACGGTTGAACTGGTAATGGGCCGAATAGGAAAATGTTTTTTACGGGTTTTGATTAATCAGTACATGTACAGTAAGGATGGGCCAATCGTTGGTACTTTCGCTTTTATTGAACCGAATTCCTTTAGTATAGTTTTTATTTTAGAACTGAAACTTTATATAACACCAGCTAATGGGTCTTTCCGTAGTTTTTTTGTTAGTACTAGAATCAGATAATAAGTTTTCAATATTTTTAAAAAATAGTTAATTTTATCTTTTATTACAACACAACTGGATTTTTCGGCTTTAGTAATGTACAAACTTTTATCTTTCTTCGTTTCATGAATTGCATCTAAAAACCTTTTTGGGAAATTCACTATTTTATTATTTGAAGTAAGCCGAAGAAAAGACCTTTAACTAAATTCATTGAAGGTGATACAACTGTGTTTTTCTTTCCCAGTTTGGATATCTCTGAGATGATGTTTGTGCACGAAATGTCGTCACTAATAGAATATGATAAGCCACAGCCTAAAGCACATTCGAGGTTCTGGTCCAGTTCTTTGTTCGAGAGGTTTATTACACAATCGTCTTTATGTGTGTTATTCCAGTCACTTATCTAAGGCTATTATAAACTCTGTTCAGCAGCACTGTTATCCAGTCCGGGGGAATCCTATTCATGAAATTATACCAATTCGTTGTCAGTTTCTTGAAAATACTGAATCCGTACAAAAAAAAAAAAAAAAAATACGGAAAGACCCATTAGTTGATGTCATAAAAGTTTCAATTCAAAAATAAAAACTATACTAAAGGAATTCGGTTCAATAAAATAGAAAGTGTCAACGATTGGCCCATCCTTACCGGACATGTACTGATTAACCAAACCATTAAGAGAGATTTTTCTATTCGGCCCATTATCAGTTCAACCGGATCTATTAGTTATAAACTTTCTAAATATCTAGTTAAATTACTATCACCTATTCTGGGTACTATTTCAAATTCCCATTTACAAAACTCTGTTGATTTCTGTGCTAGACTTTCCCATATTGAATTATACAGTAATGACAAATTAACCAGTTTTCATGTGACATCTTTATTTACTAAGGTTCCTATTGATGACTTACTTCAATATTTATCACAACATTTGGGCTTGTATTAACATGATATCCATTTGTATAAAAGATTGTAAATTCACTTTCAACGGCAATTTTTATGAACAAATATATGGTATGGCTATGGGGAACCCTCTTTTGCCACTTTTGTCTCATATTTACATGGAATCCTTTGAGTCTAGATTTATTCCAAGAAATCTATTCTCTAAGGTGTTTTGGTAGATTTGTAGACGATTGTTTTGGTATCGTAAAAAAAATGTAGGCTAAATATTCCTGATTTCTTGCAGACAATTAATAATCCTGTACCATCCATAAAATTCACAATAGAATATGAAGAATATAATTGTATACCATTTCTAGCTGTCTTAGTTATTAGAAATAACACCAATTTTCGTTTTAAAGTATATAGGAAACCACGAATAATTTGTCATATACTCATTTTTACTCTAACCATGCTAAACAAATCAGGGTGTCAACATTTTCCAGTATGTATCTTAGATCTCTTAAAATTTGTAGTCCTGAATTTTAAGGAGAGGAGTTTAAAATTATTGATGAAATAGGAGATTCATTATGTTACCCTCCATATTTTTTAGTACCTTATAAAAGTAAAGCAAAAAAAGACATTACAATCCAACCAGTGTTAACAAAAACTTAAGAATGTTCTCTGTTTACCAATTCATCCTAATTTCATTC
The DNA here is from genome assembly GCF_040412425.1 of Macrobrachium rosenbergii. Lineage (NCBI taxonomy): Eukaryota > Metazoa > Arthropoda > Malacostraca > Decapoda > Palaemonidae > Macrobrachium > Macrobrachium rosenbergii. The sequence continues at coordinate 62,547,521 of NC_089781.1, read as the reverse complement.
CTGCAGTGCCCATTTGAAAAACTATTGATATTAACTTAGTATTTAAATACAATAATAAATTGAGAAATAAATTAATTAATAGCCCACCCAATTCCAACAATATTGTACAGTATTCCTTGCAAGAAATGTAATAGATTTATGTCGGTCAAACATCAAAAGGACTAAAAATAAGAAGCTCCCAACACAAATATGCCATTTCAAGAGGTTTATCAAATAATGGCATTGCAGATCATTGGCTTAAGACAGGCCATACGATGAACTGGGATAAGTCAACAGTTATCTACAAGGTCAACGACCATCTGAAAAGAAATCTGCTAGAGACTGTGTTCATTGAAGCTACTTTCACCAGGAATGTTAATCTCCACACTGGATTATCCCTTGATAATTGGTCCCTGTCGTTTTGTTTAAAGAACATGCTGGCCAGATTAACAAACTGCAGTCCCCCCACCCGGCGCCCTTTGTTTTAGTATACAAATCTCTGTCAACTTCTTTTGCATTCATTATGAACTTCAATATATATATATATATATATATATATATATATATATATATATATATATATATATATATATATATATATATATATATATATATATATATATATATATATATATATATATATATATATATATATATATATATATATATAGCCTTTTAGTATAATGCCAGATCGTTATTCAAGGATGAGTCGCCCCTGCTGCTGTATAAACGCTTGGCAAACAAAACGTAACGTGACACCTCATATCTATGAAGCAGAACGACTGGCATCCTGAAACAACGACCAAACAATATTTTTGGGCGCTATTAAAAATGAATTTATGTCTTGGGTTTTCGGTTTACATCTGTGAAAATAGCCTTTCTTTCTTTCATTTTTTATATTTTTGTTTCTGCTCCTTTTTTTTTTTGCTGCCTATGTGATTTGTCTTCTTTCCTTTTTTATGAGATATTTATAACACTTAAAAAAATCCCAAACAAGCCAGATGCAAAGAATAAACTGCATTACTAAAACTTAGCGTATAATAGTAAATAATTTTGCGAAACTCTTATTTATTGATTGCTATAGGATATCGGTTTTTTTTACAGTAAACATTTCTGCAATAAGTGAGAGAATGAGTTTTCTTCAAAATATTCAAATATGTCATTCAATCGCAAGGAAAGACGTTGTACTTGTCTCTTCTCACTGCTCTTAGCTAATAATAAAGAACAGTATATTCTTTAATGATTAACTTCTAAAAATGATGTATAGATAGAAAATATCAAATGTAATTATTTTTATTTGATTAGAAATGTAGTTTTTGTGACTATAGAAGAGTTGTAAGGAGAGAGCTTGTTTATAGCATTTTGAACATTACATCTGTCATTATGTTTTCATTTCTAATTTGATTTATTACTTTACCACAGCACAGTGGGCCAGCAGGTGGACAAAAAACAAAAAAATAATTGTCTTGTTTCATCAAAATATTATGAAATACCTGAAGTGGACAGGCGTTACTTAACCTGGAAGACTGTTTTATGTAACACCTAAGCTTCTGAAAACTATTGTATACAAAAATTTGGCTGAGCAACTTTCAACTATATCATTATAAACAACCTTTGGTAATGAAAAGGCACATACTGCTGAAGAAGCATTGGCTCAAGTAATCTTTGACTCTTCCCTAAGGAAGCAATGTTATCAGCGCTTAAGAGCTGGAGACACTGAAAGACAGACTCATCCCTATCCAGCCTATATGACTCGGGAAGCAAAAGAAGTATGCTTACCAACCCCTGCTTCTGAATGGAAAATTTCATATTATAGTGCATAAGTAGATTTCCAGGCTTTGTTTTACCACACAGTTAAAAGAATTCTAAAAATCACAGATTATGAAAAGCTTGAGCATTTTTCAGCGGATAAGTTATATCTAGACTGCAAGGTTGGTTTCGATGGAACATCCGGGCTTAGTAAATACTGTATGCACAAAGCTCCTCAGAAAATGCTGAAAGAAATCTTGCCGCAGAAAGCAGTCTATTTCTAAGAAGCATGGTTCCTCTTAAGATTATTGCAACTTCACAAAATCCTGGAGCTAAGGTTGTCATTTGGAGAAACACAAAACCATCATCACCACTTTTTTGTCGACCAGTTAGATTTAAGTTTTTAAAAGAAAATAAAGTTTTAGTTGACGAAAAGCATTACTTAGAGAGTTGTATATCAAATTTATAACTTATTGAGGTAACTGATAATTTGTCAGTATACCACAATATAAGTTTGACCATGATTGATGGTAAAGTTACCACAGCTCTGTCACCAGTCACAAATTCTATGCAGTCTTTCCTTTATGTGGTGCCTCTCTTAAAATCATAAATAATGTCAAAGAAGTAAAAGAGCGTTCATTAAAATAAGGCGCCATTAAATCATGGTTTGTCTGCCCTTCATGCATGTGTAACACCCTTTGGAAACAGATAAAATATTCCGTGTAGGAATATCATGTAACATGCTGATTGGTCTGCCTTCAGAAGGCGATGGGGGTTCGGCCCTTACTCCACTCCCTGACACTCACTCCGCCCTTAGGTCCCACACCCCTTCTCTTTCAACAGCGAGTCTTTTGCTGTTCCATTTCGCGCATTCTTCCCTCTCTCTCTCTCTCTCTCTCTCTTGCATTCCACATTAAAGAAATTAAATGGTTCGTATAAGGAAAACGCAATCTTTCCTACAAAAATAGATTTATTATTTAAAGCAACCCAACAAGTAATGAATAAACAAAGCAAAGATTAAAATGCATCATAAATGAAATTGTCAAGCCAAAAAATAATCCAACTCTAACTCAAAAGTCTAATCATGGCTAATGGCCTGCAAAGTCAAAATCTTCTCACATACCCCAACTTAAGTACTATTAAGTCAAGTCTCAAAAAGTCAATCCACACAGAGATATTATACTTTGCAAGGTATGCATTGTACTCGTATGTCTCTATAATCACACCATCATGACTACATCATATCATTGCCCACAAAGTCATCACCACAACCACCACAACCATGACATATGTCGAAAAAAATTAAGTACAAATAATAACAATTTCCCAAAAAATATGCAAGTATAAACATAATAAAAAATGCATGGTTAAACAGAACACAATAAAATAAAATATTGAAATGGCAAAAAAAAGTATATTGAACTTTGCACACAAGTTCGAAAATGTCTTGAAATATGGTAAAAAAACCATAAGTCCACAATTCACATAGAAAAAATCAAGAGTCTGGACAATACCTTATTCTGCCGGTTCTAAGCGAATGCACACACAACAGCAACGTCTTGACGATACTGCTTCAGCTACGGTAGTGAAAGACCGGACTAATTTTTGGGCAGAATTAGACACAAAATCGAGATTCTGTAACATACGAACTCATGTACCCACATAGCAACCCAGTCATATGATGGAGCCAATATTGTGTGCTCATCAGGTTAATTGCAGATGTAACGAAGTATTTGCTGAATGAACAATTTCACAACTGACGGCTTCGCGACAGTACCATCTCACAACCAAGATTCCTTCATCACATCTCTACTCCTGGCAATGTTAAAGCGGCCATATTTTCTGAAATACATGGATTACAAAACTTGATATACAGAAATGGCAAGCACACACTTCTGAAGAAAAAGAATCAGTTAATAGGAGGATGGAATTGATTCAAAAGAGGCTTTTCGATAAAGTAGGTTTGATTATTGGATTGCCTGGTTTTGGTACATCTAATGATTGAAATACTACCCGCAGGTTTTCCAGGAAATCAGAAGTTGCATCTGAAATTACAGGCTTTAATCGTTCCTTTATTCATAAGCTTATGTAATTTTATCAACACTGTCATGTGGTTTTCATGCTGATTTTGAAAGATTTGAGGACTTTTGCTTAGACACAACCAAGATGTCTGTGCAAGAATATAGCTGGTACTACATGCCCCAGATCTTACTTCGAATATTAGTTCATGAAGCTTCAGTAATCTGCAACTTCAATCTGCCAATTGCCGTATTATCGGAGGAGGCACAGGAGGCCAATAATAGGAAATTCAAGAAGTTTAGAGAATCTTTCACACAGAAAAGAATACCAAATAAAATATAATAAAGATTTACTGAGGAGAATGTTTTGCTTGCTCGATCCCTTAATACGTTCCCTTAAAAAAGTAAATAACTCCGTAAGATCTGGATTACCCAATGATGCAAAATGATGCAAAACATATAATAACCCATACTCTTTGAATTAAATTATATTAAAATGTCATACTGATGTCTGTATTTTCGTATCTGTTTACTTTGAAGGGGTAACTCATCTATATTCGTTTTAAATTAATATTACTATTATACAACCGTAAAAGAGACTGTCTTTCTTGTTCAATGAGAAAATTAGTAGTTTCTATTTTTATTTATATACCACCACTGCACAATAGTAATGTAAGGTTATTTACTATGTTCAGTGAATCAAATGTAAAATACTTTAAATGAATAAGATATTATACTGGATAGAAATATCCATATATATGTTTTGCTCCACATTTGTTACAGAAAAAATATGTTCTAAATTCAGCTTCTGTGTTATTTTCGCACAATATATTATATATGATACAAACAGAGAAAGAGTAAAAATCACTTAGACAATTATAGATTAGTGTCTAAATAATATTCTAAATATTATTAAATGAAAATCATGAATTTAAGAGAGATACATCTCAAAGTAATGAGCTATATATCATGCCATCAAACTGACATCTCCACAATTTATCCATCTCTCTCCTGTCTTTTGATGGTCATATTACTCTAAACAACATATAAATGAAGCTCTGAACTACTTGTCAGCAAGTCTTAACATATATTTTTAATTGCTGAACTTTCTATCTACTACTGCTAATTATGTCTTTCATAAATATTTCTTATGTACATTTTATCTACAAAAACAAAACGTCCAGATTTATCATATGTAAAATAAGTTAAGTACTGGGTTAAGCTAGAGTTAGAGCTTTGACCTTCTTTTTTTTTATTCATTGTCTTTAGTTTACCCTAATTTGCCATTTATTATAGTATCCCCATTAAGGCTTTAAGTTTTCTTCCTCCACGTTACTTTGGGTTTCCTTTCCTGTTTTGATCTTTGGCTTGTTTTTTCCTCAGAGTCCTGTTGTCGGTTTCCTTGGAGTATTCCGAGGTGTATTCGGAAGTCCCTGTGCCCTAGGTGAGCAGTCTAGTTCTGGCCTTCGTGTTGGTACGACAATTGGATTGCAGCAAGTTCGCTCCTATATTCTGCAAGAATTCACTTTACTCTAGCAGTGATAGCCGATTGCAACGTTGCTGTCTCCCCTTGCTGTAGCCTTGAGCCAGTATCTGCCTGGCGGACCTCGCCATGTGTAGACACAAGGCCTTTATTTAAGTTTGGTGATTGAAGAGACATGGACCTTTCGTGTGGGGGTCGGGCCTTTAGTCTGCAGATTTTGAAGTATACTGGGGATTACCTTCCCACTTCTTTGAGTCCCACATACGGCCTTTGAAGTGCTGTGGGGAACCCTTTTCCCCCTTGCCTTACTCCGTTACGTCCCATTGGATCAACAGCCAGCTCCTCCTATAAGGATCTTTGTGGAGATTAAAACTTATAGTGGCCACTTTATGTTTGTTAGGGCATCTTAGCTTTGTTAATTGTTAGGCTTCATTCTGGCCATTATTTTCTCCTTTCTTTCAGGACCCCCTTATTTTTGAGAATGTATGTTTTTGGTTTCTTTAATTAATAGTGTGGGTGTTTTGCTCAAATTATTATTATTGTATTCATAGTTTGTGTGAATGTTATTCATATATTGATGTATTTGTAGTGGTTCCGGCAATCATTTCTCTTTATTGTGTTTGTAAATATATTTTTACTTTTGGTATTTGTATTCCTCTCTGTTAATGTTTGCACACTGACTGTTATCTCACTTATCGTAGCTTTAACTCTGGAGAACACCCATTGAAATTCATTGTTCTTCTGCATAGTCTAGTACATGTATTATAGCCCTTAGAGAAGGGTCCTGACATTTTTCGCGACATTATAGCCAGGGTTGTCAGTCCTGTTAGGGTGTTCTCAGTATGCAGTATTACCCGTGAGGGTTCTTTGCAGAGGTCTAACACCTCTTTAGGTTTTTCATATTTTGTATTGGAAGTTGTCGGTTCAATATGGAGACTGCAGCTATTTTGGATATAATTAGTGGTGAGAGCTGGCAAGAGAGGTTGGTGAATCTAAATAAGGATGAGCTGAATATGGTTGCTAACTATTTAGAGATTGAATTTAACCCCTCTATGAAAAAGAATTTATTATTGTTAACAATTTATGCAGGGATTAAGTCTGTAAAGCCAGAGGGTGATAAGGAGGTGAAATCCGCGGCAAATGTAGAGTTGTTGGAAAAACAAATTCAATTGCAGACTTTGGAATTTGAAATGGAAAAATTTAGGGAAAATGAGAGAGAGAAAGAAAGGCAAATCGAGAGAGAAAATTATGGTTTGTTAACCCCTTTTCTTCCTCCCCTTCTTTCGCTGGTGTCGCTGTTGTTCCAGTAATCAATTTGATACAGGCTTTGAAGTTCATTCCCACGTTCCAAGAGCCGAACGTGGCGGAGTTCTTTGTCTCTTTTGAAAGGATGGCAGCTAGGTTGCTGGACCACGTTGGTACAAATGGGTTACCTAAAGTAATTCAAAGTGACAATGGCTCTAATTTTATCAGTAGATACTTCTGGAGTAAGGTGGCAGAATTAGGGATTAAACATGTTACCTCGTCCCCTATCATCCAGATTCTCAAGGTGTTTTGGAAAGGTTCCACCAAACTTTGAAGTCCATGCTGAGGAAATATTGCCTCGCTCATGGATCCGAGTGGGATAAGGTACGTACCTACTTACTTTTCCCTTTTCGTTCACATCCAGGTCAGTCATTGGGTCTGTCTCCTCTCAATTTAGTGTTTGGGCATAATGTCTGTGGTCCTTTTGAGGTCATAAGAGAAGTGTGGGAAGGTGACAGTCCTAAGGTTAATTTATTGGATTACGTCTCTGGTCTTGGGGATAAACTGACGAAAGCTTGGGAGTTTGCTAGGAAAAGTCTGGCGAGTAGCCAAAACAAAATGAAATATTATTTTGATCAAAAATCCAAACCATCCAGTTTCGCAGTAGGTGAATAGGCCTTGGTGTGGTCACCTTTGCCAGGGAATTTCTCAAGTGTTTCATTTTCAGGTCCCAGGAGGGTAATTAAAAAATCAAATGAAGTTAATTATTTGGTGGAGACCCCCGAACGTAGAAAACCATATCAACTCTGCCATATAAATATGCTAAAGAAATTTATGGATAAGGAAAACGCGATTCCTGTGACCATTGTCGGAAAGGGTGATAATAATGATAATAATTCCTTTTAAGATAATTTTGATAAAGGTAATTTCGTTGACATGGAGTGTTGACCTTGTTACAATCAAAACTCCTTAGAAAATTTTGATGGTTTAGTAACTCATTTGGATTTGGAAAAATGAATGTATTGAAAAGGTTAATGTATGAATATTAGGATTTATTTTCTGGTGTCCCTGGTCGTGCGTATATTTTAGAGCACGATATAGACATAGGTGATGCTTATCTGGTCAAACAGTCCCCACTATCGGTTGAATCCTGTAAAAAGTGAGGTGGTGGCTAAGGAAGTGGAGTATATGTTAAGACACGGTCTCATAGAGCCGAGTAATAGTCATTGGTCCTCACCGTTGGTATTGGTTAAAAAATCTGACGGTAGTTATAGGATGTGTGTGGATTAGAGGAAAGTGAACGGGGTCACCTGTTCAGATAGTTTTCCCTTTCCTCGGATGGAGGACTGTATTTATCGTTTAGGCCAAGCTAAATATATTAGTAAATTTGATCTTTTCAAAGGTTACTGGAAAGTACCCCTGTCTAAGCGGGCCAGGGCCTTGTCTGCTTTTGTCACCCCACATGGTTTGTTCCAATGTTGTGTAATGCCTTTTGGGTTAAAGAACGCTGCTGCCACCTTTCAAAGGTTGATGAATTCTTTGATTTATGGGCTGGAAGGTTGCGTGGTTTATATTGATGACATTGTGATTTGTTCTGATGATTGGGAAACTCATCTAAAACGATTTAAGGCTCTATTTAAGGTACTGAGAAAAGCTGGTTTACTGGTAAATGTAAGTAAATGTGATTTTGTTAGGGAGGAAGTGGTATACTTAGGACATACTCTTGGTAATTGTAACGTAACTCCCAAGAGAGCCACTGTAGAGGTAGCAGAGAGGATGCTATAGTCTGTTCAGCATTCTAAGATCGCTAGGGTGGGACCAGGAAAAGAATACAGAGTTGCCAGATCTATTTTTTAAATCTTACCCTTGAGGTTAATCTCTTGTTAATGGTTTTACCTGAGATCTATCATTTACTGTATTGCGTTTTCTAAAGAAACAACGAGTAATTTTTGGTTGTTCTTAATGATTTTCCTTTCTTTGTGTGCTTTTTTGAAATAATAATCATAGTTCTTATAATAACACCATAATGTGTTTAATATTTTAACACTCTTAAAATTTGTGTGGGTGGTTCTGCAGGAATGGCTTTTCAAGCCATTTGATTATTGTCCATATTCCATATTAGCATTTATTTATGGTTACATGACTGTATTTTTTCCTTAATACGAAATATTTTAAAGTGTTATAAACAGTTTACTTGACCTGGGAGTATAGATGTTGGCTGTGGGGAGATTTGATCCGCTTTGGCTATCCGTTGGGCTATCAATTTTCAGATCGAGCTGGCCATTTAAATGTCCTCGCTGACCACGTGTCAGGGAAACGGAGGTTTGGCAGCAGCGGCCAAAAATTATGCCATGTCTCTGTTTTTATGAAGATAAATTAGGCTTGTACTGCAAATATGTGAAGCCTAATACGTTTCGATGTTATCTTTAAATGAGTAACATTTCTTTTTTAAATTTCACTTGAACAAGCTCTAACAAAGCAAAACTTTTAATCATAAGACGTTTGACACCGCCGTATTCTTTTCCTGGCCCCACCTCAGCGATCTTAGAATGTTAAACAGACTATAGTTTCTTCTTGCCGCATGTGTCCAGAGATTCCTCGGCTTGATTGGGTACTATAGACATTTTGTTAAAAACTTTTCAGATAGTGCAGATCCTCTTACCAACCTTCTTAAGAAACAGGTAACATTTGAGTCCCTCAAAAAGGTGCTATTAAGCTTTCCAGTGTTCAGAGACCCCAATTTCAACATTCCCTTTTCTCTTGCTACTGCTACGGATGCAAGTGATGTTGGAGTTGGGGCTGTGCAACTGCAACAGAATGAGCAGGGGATATCTCATCCGGTAGCTTATTTCTCAAAAAAATTAACTCATCCTCAGAGGAAATATTCCACTATGGAGAAAGAAACTTTGGCCTTAGTTATGTCAATTAATCATTTTAAATAATACCTTTCCTCCACAGATTCTCCCGTCCTAGTCTTAATGGATCATAACCCTTTAACCTTCCTTAATCAATTTAAAGATAAAAACCAAAGGTTGGCCCATTGAAGCATATTATTGCAGGAATGGGGCCTGCAATTCAAACATATTCCTGGCAAAGACAATGTTTTGGCTGATGCTCTTTCCCAGATGGGGGTTTGAAGCCTTCAGCGGCTGGATTCACGAATTTAATCTATTCTCCCTAAATTTCATCGTTTAAGAATTTTTGTCTATTATGATTTGTTTGGGTGCGTGAGGGAGAATACTGTCGTAGTGTTTTTCTTGGATTGAGTCGCTGTGGTTTATGGTCGATTGTTTGATGTTGTCGATTGTTTTGTTTGAAGTTTTGACATTGTTAATAGTAATGATAAGGTTTATTGCAATATATGGTGATGGTGTACTATGTATTATTTTTAAGGTGTCTAATGAGGTGCGGAGTTTGGGTCCCCTGCCTGAGTGTGCGTTAGAGCAATGTAGCTCTATTATCATGTTAATATAAGATTTCAGGTTTACAGAAAAAAAAAAATTAGATTAATCATATTTCACAATTTATGAGTGGTTTTATCACTTGGCCTACGAGCCTATTGGAGAAAGGTACTTCTCCTATCTTTTTTTTGTGTGAAGTGATGTTTTATACTATGGTGCCGTTTGTGATTAAAACCAGAACAATTATGTTTATGTTTTATAGAATCTGTTCTGGAGAAACGGATTGTGAAGTGAGGAGTTTAGCATTATACTGTAATACTAATCCTGTATGTATTTTTCAGGTGGTGAAGAAAATTTTTTTTAAGTTAACCTTTTTGCCATGCTTCTCTTTGTAATGTTAAGCCTGGTAAAAGTTGTTGTTTGTTACCTTTTTCTGGTGTTTCTTAGAACCATATTTAAGTCAATTAATTGTTGAAATTTTGAGGAAAAAAAAATTTTTTTTTATAGGTGTGGAGGTGTTAGAACTTTACCCTTCTTTTTTTTTATTCATTGTCTTTAGTTTATAATAATTTGCCATTTATTATAGTATCTCCATTAGGGCTTTAAGTTTTCTTTCTCCACATTATTTTGAGTTTCTATTCCTGTTTGGACCCTTGGCCTGTTTTTTCTCAGAGTCCTATTACCGGTTTCCTTGGAGTATTTCGTGATGTATTCGGAAGTCCCTGTGCCCTAGTTGAGTAGTCTAGTTCTGGCCTTCGTGTTGGTATGACATTTGGATTACAGCAAGCTCGCTCCTATATTCTGCAAGGATTCACTTTACTCTATCAGTGATAGCCGATTGCAACGCTGCTGTCTCCCCTTGCTGTAGCCTTGAGCCAGTACCTGCCCGGCGGACCTTGCTGTGAGCAGATATAGTTCCTTTATTTAAGTTTGGTGATTGGAGAGACGTGGACCTTTCGTGTGGGGGTCGGGCCTTTAGTCTGCAGATTTTGAAGTATACTGGGGATCACCTTCCCACTTCTTTGAGTCTCACATACGGCCTTTGAAGTATTGTGGGGGACCCCCTTCCCACCTTGCCTTACTCTGTTACGTCCCATTGGATCAACAGCAGCTCCTCCTATAAGGATCTTTGTGGAGATTAAAACTCTTAGTGGCCACTTTATATTGGTTAGGGCATCTTAGCTTCACTAATTGTTAGGCTTCAGTCTGGCCATTATTTTCTCCTTTCTTCCAGGACCCCTTATTTTTTGAGAATGTATGTTTTTGGTTTCTTTAATTAATAGTGTGGGTGTTTTGCTCAAATTATTATTATTGCATTCGTAGTTTGTGTGAATGTTGTTCATATATTGATGTATTTGTAGTGGTTCCGGCAATCATTTCTGTCTTTATTGTGTTTGTAAATATATTATCATTTTACTTTTGGTATTTGTATTTCTCTCTGTTAATGTTTGCACACTGACTGTTATCTCACTTATGGTGACTTTAACTTTGGAGAACACCTGTTGAAATCCATTGTTCCTCTGCATATTGTATCCCTCTGTTAATATTTGCACAATGACAGTTATCTCACTTATGGTGACTTTAACTTTGGAGAACACCTGTTGAAATTCATTGTTCTTCTGCACTGTCTAGTATATGCATGATAGCCCGTAAGAAGGGTCCTGACACTAGAAAGTAAGTGAGGTTGGTACAATGACCATGGAAGCTAAGGTGGGAATATATTAAGGAATTGGTGAATAAACTCTCCTTTATAAAAGAGAAGTTTGGATGGTAAATGTAAATAAAAAATAAAAAGTTTTGAAGTGTTGGGCAATGGATGAGAGGAAGACTAAGACAAGGTTAGATGTATTTGGTGTAAAAGATGTTTTGGAAAGGAAGCGAACTGATATCCAGAAAGCATACACCAAATATAGGTGTATGTGGAAAAATGTGTGAAGGGAATTCGGTGTTCATAACAAACAAGGTGTTTTCAAAAGTGCTTTTAAAATTTTCAGAATTCCAAGGGCGGGACTATTTGGTAAGGGATTGGAGACGCTCTGCATCACCTTTTCAGTGACTGGGTTATGCTGACAAAGTTGTCTCTCTGAAAGCACACCTGTGCTTATCAAACAACATTTCGAGTTCTCATAATTGTCATGTTTGGTAGTTGACTATGAAGGTTAAAGTATATTATTTAGTTTTACTTAAATTCTCCATTGCTCAAAGTTTAGTCCAAAAGGCTAAATTTACACTTCTCTAGATCTGGAGACCATTTGAGCACAACTTAGGCTCTGGAAAGCATAAGCAAGCAGCACCATGACTCATCACACTGTGGGCACACAAATACTTAACCCAAAAATACTGCAGTCCCATCTGCTCCCACAAGGGCAATAATGCTAGAATCAACTTCAAAAGGTGACGACTTCAGAGTAGACCACCACTTGTGGTCATCATCACTGGAGAGCAAGATCTGTCACAAGTCAAAAGTTCTACGGCTCTCTCATAGACAACGGGAGATTGACTTTTGGGCTCAGTGAGATTGTGCCATGAAAAGTCCCAAGATACTGTTTCTCAGTAGATAATAAGATTCTTGTTTTTCGTGGTAGGCACGCTTATATGGAGCATTTAACCATGTCTTATCTTTAAGACAAAATTTTAGGAATTTAGAAATAATTCCTCGCTCGATATTAATACTAAGTTGGTCATTTAAACGGTTCTAGGTATTTTGACTCCCAGAACTTTGACCTCGGTAATTTCACTCCCTGTATTTTGACTCCCGGTAAACTGAAATCCGGTTTCGTTAACAGCCGGTAATTTGAAACCCAAAAATAAACAAATAGCGTATTTAAAAAGCGTATTTTTTAATACCTTAAGGCAATTACCATATTTAGGAAATGGAAATGACATAATTTGATTGATTCGTAAGTTGAAGGCTTAGTTTACATATTTTTTTTTTTATTCAAGGATATAAGTAACATTGAGCAGTCGCATCTAAGCTCCTGGTGATACAAAGACATTTTTTATAACCATGTCTCGTACCATTCAGAGCACCCGTGAAGGAGAGAAACTCTTAGATGATTTGAATTACATTTACGAAAGGGAGAAAACAAACGCTGATGGATGAAAAATTTATTGAAAGTGTGAAGTTAAGAGTGGCAAAGCACGCCTGTTAATGTAATGTAGGCGTGTTTTGCCACTCTTCACTTCACACTTCCAATAAAAATTTTTAACATTTAACATTTGATTTCTGCCTTTCGTAAATGTAACTTAAGTTATCCAAGAGTTTCTTTCCATCAGGGATGCTCTGAATGCAACGAGGCATGGTTATAAAAAATGTCATTATACGCCAGGAGCTCAGATGCAACTGCTAAATGTGACTCATATACCTAAAAAAAATAAGACACGTAAACTAAGCTTTCTACTTACGAAACAATTAAATTGTGTCATTTCCATTTTCTAAATATGGTATTTGCCTTAAACAAGTTAAAAAAAATTTCCTTCCTAAATAAGCTATTCGTTTATTTTGGGTGTCAGATTACCGGTTGCTTACGAAACCGGATTTCAGTTCACCGGGAGTCAAAATACCTGGAGTGAAATTACCCGGGTCAAAAAACCAGGAGTCTATATACCGGCCACCCATCTAAACATTTAGTAATATTATTCAGACTTCTATAAATATCGCTTCAGTTGAGTTCCATAAAATCACAGCGAATACCATCATGACTGGCCTTGGCCTGGTATTTCACGTATATCTCTTGAAAAGCTGACGTCAGGAACATGATCTCTCCATATTAACCTTAATCAGATTTTATCAGATGACCTCATCAACCAGCCTACTCTACTAGATAAAATCCCAGCAACAAGATAAAATCCCAGCAACATCTTTGAATACGCAGTCAAGACGGTTGGAAGACTGGTGTGTGGGTTCACTCATTAACTGCTTAGAACCAGAAATAGCGAAAAAATCTTAAATAGCAAAACCATGATTATTTGGGGCAGTAACTGAGTTCTGCCATTCAGTGTGAAAAATGTAACAAGACCTGGAGTCAGCTTCCTTAACTGCTGCCATTTGGTAAGCAAGTAGCCATAAATAAACTCATCCACATCTAGATTCTCATAGCTAGCAGTATAACATAAATATTCATTTGTCTACCACAGACTTTACCACCTGCGTTTTATGACATCTATTCTCATACAGTGGCCCATGAGGTGGGAAGAAACCCTCTCGAAAATACAACACCATTCCAAGGGCTCTTAGAATGGCACAATGCTTGAGGTAAATGGGGTTCTTAAATCCTGAGGTCAACAGTTCGGAAATATGTCGTAAATCAGACGCAAGAATTTCAGAAGAAAAGGGGGACATCAAAACTGACAGCAGTGGACATAGCTATATAAAATACATTTCTATGATCGATTTTGTGGACCATGACTGATTTTGTCACCAGAAAAAAGCAACAGTATGAAAACCAAGCCTAAAGGAATATTTTCAAATTTAGCACACAAAAAATCAGAGGCAACATATACATAAAGTCAAAATAGAAAAGTGTATGCCAATAAAAAGACAAAATTATCACAGGAATTGAACTGGTCACCTGGGAAGAACCACCACACCCAACAAGGACAAATACATCTCCAGATTGCTAGACACAGAAGGAAGGACAGTAATGATGATTTTGAAAATAAAGCCATGGGTTAAGGTAAAGAAAAAGAAAATGATTAGATAAAGCACATCTCGTTAAACCACCAGGCATCCTCGGCCGTTTTACTAAGCCTGCTCTATTCTTTGTTTGTAAAACAAGAATAAAATTGAACTGATAGAAAAGTGTACTAGAGCGTACCCCCAGGAGAGGGAACACCAATACAAGACAGTAGAAGACCCTAGGAGTGGTTCTCACCCAGTGGGGAATATCAGTTTCGCGGCGGTGGGGCAGAGGAGGGGGACGGATTTGGACCACAGATTGGAAGGTTCAAACTGGCTCTAGGACCACATAAAATGCAGTGTGCATCAGTCCGCACTACTGAGAGGTCACGCTGGGCTTTCCGCTAGCTTGTGTGTTTGTGTTAGTATTTTGTTGCATATTATTTGGAATGCACCTTTTGAGGCAGACAATTTTGGAAGGGGGTGGGGGATGACATTCTGACATGTGGTGAAAGGGTCCATGGGCCAAAAAAGTTGAGAACCACTGCCTAGGTCAAAGGCTGTTCCACTCTCAAAGATCGAAGAACAGTGGTTTATTTTAGAGTGGCCTTCTACAAGATGCCTACCAGGCTATCTTGATAATTCAGTTATGTCAAGGAAAACAAAATAATGTACTGTAGCTATCTGTAAATATAGTTCTTGCCCAAATTAACCATGGTGACCCATGCCCTAATAAACATTTTTTTTTATAATTATGCTTATGAAAACATGTTATGGGAACAAAAATTACATGCAGAGATTTTTATTAATGCAAGTGGTACATTTGCATAATAAAGATCCATAAGAAAGAAACAATAAATTAACTAGCATAACGAAACCAAAATGTTTTTGTTGGATGATATAAAATTAATTGTATAATTAGCCTATGATTTACCACTGTGGAGGAAAAAAAAGCAAAATTATTCATACAAGTCTACTTAATATGTAGAGGTTACTATTACAATCAATGAGAACCTTGACACTGGATTGTTTTGACCAGCTCCTCAAATCTGAGTTATCTTGATGATAAACTGCATCTTAAGTCATCCTCTGGTTACAGGCGGTTTCTGTACTTTGTCGTTGTGACTGTGAGGGCTGAAAATCCTGCCTCACACAAGAAAGTTGTAGCAAAGGGAAGGAGGGCTGTCAGGGCTTCACCTCCATGAATCGGCTTTTCTTTGTATAATGAGCTCAGTTTTTGGCTTTTGAAATTGTATTGAAGTGTTTCATCATATTGAATCTCGATAAACTGCTCATGTAGCTTGCTGATGTTTGCAATTTCTTCAGGTAGGTATTCAGCTTCAATGCCAAAAGGGTTTCCTTATTTAACTGTAGTTATTTGCATTTTCTGGAATGTAATGATCGAACTCTGTGATCAACTTGGGTATATGTTGCACAATAATGTTTTGGACTTAGTTGAGAGAAAAATCTTCATCCTCCAGAAGTACACTCAGAGAGGGAAATGATGCAGTCTTTCCATGCACGAATAAAATTAAAGCAGCTTTAATTTCATTCACCCATAAGTTTTCCTTTGAATGCTGACAGTTTCTCAGAAAGCCCAACTAATGTCCTATCACGACCTTGCATTGAAATGTTCAAGGAATTAATCTCAGCAAACATATCTGCACGACAGGCTACTTATATCAACCACATTGAATCTGAGAATTTTTTGGGTCAATGGGTGTCTCTTTTCAGCCAGAAAATCTAAG
This sequence comes from Macrobrachium rosenbergii, assembly GCF_040412425.1. Taxonomy (NCBI): domain Eukaryota; kingdom Metazoa; phylum Arthropoda; class Malacostraca; order Decapoda; family Palaemonidae; genus Macrobrachium; species Macrobrachium rosenbergii. Next base: position 62,531,280 of record NC_089781.1, on the reverse strand, counting down.
TCTCAGTCCGCAATTCAAGCAAACGCTGTAGTACCTTGCTTCTTGACAGCCACCTAACCTCAAAGTGGTGCAACAAATGTACTGTATATGTTCAGAACCAAAATCAGACCACATTTGAGCGAATAATCTAGAGTTGAGAGCCCTAGTTTTAATGAAATTAACAACTTGAATTACCTCCTGCATCACATTCTGCAACTCCGGTGACAATTTCTGAGCAGCAAGATTTTCACCGTGGAGAAGACAGTGAGCAAGCATCACACACGGATTTTCTTACTTAACTCGGGCAGTGAAGCCCTGACTTACAAGTGTCTATGTTGGGAAGATTTCCGACTTCAATTAAATGTTCTATGTCTCTATAATGGTGTGCTTAGATATTAATGAAATATTTTCTCTAATAATAATAATTATAATAAGAGTATTAGGGAAATAATAAGACCATAAACTTAAAGTTATAACCCTTGGGGACCCATTGAAATGGTTTGGCGACCCAACTTTGGTCGCGACCCTAGGGTTAAGAACCACTGCTATATAAAGTAGCTTTGCTACAAATACTAAAAAGGCTAATTTGAGACTTCACTCTCCCATGTTAATGTGAGCTTTATTGTTACTAAAAAAATAGTTTACTATATGGAAGAACAGGGCTAAAATATAGTCCACATAACCCACCTTTATGTAGGTCTAAGTGAATCTGGTAAAGTAGGCAGACAGATGGTCTCAAAATACACAAAATAAAGATTACTAAACATGAGAGAGAGTGGGAACTGATAGCAACCCCAACTTTTGCCTGTTAAACTTACCATCAAAACTTAAGGTTAACGGGTCTTGAATGAATACCACTCAAATATTCCTGCCTGCCCTATACCCCATCATAGAGAGTCACAAGGACTTGAACACAGATCAGCAAGAATAAGAAATAGGAATCTGGATGTCTGTTTGACCTAACTAACAATAGTAGTTCATCAAATACGACTACCTGGACAATTACACAAAATACAGAAGCAGTTAAGGTTTCACGAGTTTACTTCAAACAATTTTTACTCATCCAATTCATCAAAGTGAAAACTGTACTTTGTAGGTGGAGGGAAGTTGTACGTTTCATTATGCATATCTTAAAAAATTACACTTCTTTTTAATATGGTTCTTCTTCGAGGTCTGAAAGACAAACATCATTAAAAATTTGTTATGCACATAGAAAGTAGCAGTTTTAAAAGAGAATAACAAGAAGTCTCCAAAAGCACCGTTTTCTCGGCTATTTTGGTAATCAGTTGAAGATTTTGGGTGGCTGTTACTTCCAATGTTCATCAAACGAAATTATATTTAAGTAATTTTGCAGAAACATCAGACCGCAGCTGGTAATTAAATAGGAAAGAAATGTGGTTGCCTCTAAATGGGGGGATCATGATATGAGATAACTTTGCTTTAATCATGATGTGCTCTCTCTCTCTCTCTCTCTCTCTCTCTCTCTCTCTCTCTCTCTCTCTCTCTCTCTTTCTCTCCAATAAAAATTAACTTAGCAATGACACTAGTGGCGGATATGATTTCAGACATTCGATGTAATTTAATATTATTCCAGTTTCCTATTATATTGCAGGAAGTGCGAAATTATAAACAAATGTGCTCTGAGAGAACAATAGAAAGTTTAATTAACTTAAAGGAGGGAACCATTTACGTATCCGAGTATCACCGTCGTTTTTTTCTGGTAGGTATGTGGGGTTTAGAATTCTTGGGATGGTTAGGGAAACCATTCTTGATCTCACTAAGAAAGGATAAAAACATACCTGTGCAGTAAAAATGGTAATGCTCACGTGGTTTGCGAAATTATTTCTTGTCTCTAGTTCTCTGTCCTAAATGAATAATGTAGTACTCTCATACATTTATCCGTTTCGTTGTTTGACATGTAAAAATTATATTTCATCAGTTTCAAAATGGTTATTATTCGGACATTGCGAAACAAGTCTTAAACCATGCAGATTATCTGTAATAATTGACTAGATTTCGTTTATCGAAAAGTTCATCCGATTGAGCCCGAGATAAATCAACGAGCCTTGCAGCAAAGGAAGGAAGTACAGTAATCCAGCAGCATTGGATGTTATATCTAGGACAGAATAAGTAGTCCTGTACTATATTGCAATTTTAGCAGTCAATGGAGCTTTAGCTCTTAGCTCTATACAATGCCCATTTAGTCAATAATCTCGGAAAAGCAAAATAACCCTTTGGGCAGGAATGAATCTTATGCATTGGTTAGTTAATATTTTATAATGTGGAATCATGAAAAACTTGAGGATTGCATGAATTGATAAGTGTTGCTTTGGTGAATATTAAATAATGGAACATTTCATGTCAGCTTGAAACTTGAAAGATATTTATATATCTCACCACATTTTCGTAAGTGAGCGTGCTGTTTCATCTTTAATGCAAAATGCTTCAAACCTGAAAATAAATTTGTTAACGTTCCTGAGACCTCTTGAGTGGGATACTAACTTCATATTAAATGTATGTATGAGTAACGCTTTATTAAAGGAGATATCGATTTAAAGACTGAATACCAGGTTGCTTCCGAACTAAGGAACTGCACTCGTAGTTACTCATGCGAGCAACTATGTGTACATAGATAATAGATACTAAATAAAATGTTGAGGATTTTTGTTGATTAATAATTCTTATAGGTAACATCAGCTTCAGTGGCCTACCTTAAAGTGCCCTTTATTGAATAAGTGTTACCTTGTAATTTCAATATATTCTATGGCGTTTAGGATATTGTTTTTCATCCATAACAGCATTCATTACAGCATGAACAGGCATCGTCAAGTTTAAAGTATTATTTATTCCTGAATGTCGTGTGTCTACTAGATATGCTTTACATCAAATTGAAAAGAGGAATTCATTTAATTTGGAAAGCCATCTACAGCAGAGTGAAATGTATGAATAATTTAAGAATTATTCATCTCTTATTAATTAGAAATTCTGAAACACAGGGGATTGTATGATGGGGTTTCTTTGGGTGAATATTTGACAAACATGTCAAACAGCTAATGCTGAAAGGTAATAAGTATACATATTTCATTACCCATTTCGATAGTGAGAATACCAGCGTGTCTTAAGTGCAAAATACTTTAGATCAAGAAATTGCAAAATTAGGGTAAACTAATTGGTAACTTTTTCAGTTTACTAATATGAAAACTTTTCATGTTCTGTATTTCTTTATTTGCTCAAAAGTTCAAGTCTGTAAACATTACATTACAAAATCTTTTTCTGGTAAATTTGCATATCTATAAACAGTTTTTTTACTACATTGGTTTTACTGAAAAGTTGTTCTTGAATAAACTAAGTCTTTTAAAAAATTGTGTACTCAGCCTACAAAACTATTTGTCCCCGAGAAGGTGACATTCTATTACAAGATGCCATTCTTGAAAGATAAATGCATAATTTTATTAAAAATTAGGAGATGACAGACTACCACTAGATGCAATCACCTTCTTATGAATCGGAAACTGTCAAAAAAGTAGTAGCCATAGTGCCACCAAGTGTATGGTGGTTCATGTACAGTATTACAACTACTGTATATTTAGCCATAAGGCACCTATGCTATGAAGTCTGTAACATTAATGCAGATTTTAAGGTTTTTTAAGTTATATTTAGAAGTAACTTTGTAAATGAAGCAAGAATAGCAGAAATTCCTTAAAACTAGACTTATTTTTCCCTCCGTCTGACGTTTTAACATTTTTAGCGTTTTTTTTGTAAAATTTCACACACACATTATATATATATATATATATATATATATATATATATATATATATATATATATATATATATATATATATATATATATATATATATATATATTTTTTTTTTTTTTTTTTTTTTTTTTTTTTTTTTTCATTGGGTTTATGGTACTTTTGCAGGCCGGCAACAGAAACTTTATTTAATTGGCCTTGGAGTTCTGACTTTCGTAAAGGGAAACCGTAAAAAACAAAAAAAGGGGGTGAATTTAGGAGTGGAAGGCTCTTCTTCATAAGAAATGTTACGTAAACACTTGGGGTAAATTAAAGAACTATATTTACAAAAGAAAGCCTTAGAAAGGAAAATGGATAAGTAAATTGATATAGGGCTTGCAATGCCTGAGGATCCTTCTACTGGAGTCTTGACTAAGTGCAAGGCACAGTCCAAGATGAGTCCACTGCGAATAGGTCCCTCTTAGGGGAAGTGGGTTTCTGGCGAAGAATGACGAGGGACGTTCACACTGACGATGCACGCTGTCCCTCGAGGATGACTGGAGTCTGGAGTCGGACGGGGGAAATGAACGGTCTCTCAGCAACTGTATCACTCATCCGCGTGTATGGCTGTCCCCTCCTCTGCTACTGCATGGCTCCTGCTCACACGACTAACTGCTCTTGCTTACTGCTGTCCTTCCCTCGTAAGGCACGCGGCCCGGGGGTCGGTGCCATGTGCAAACGATGTGTCATTTTCCAGGTGGTCAACGATTGGTTTCCTCTTCCCAGGCTTCCTGCGGATAAAAACAACTCAGGCAGCTTAATTTGCCTTTAGAAAGGTTGTTTTAAGCAACTTAGTTGGGCTAAGCTGCTTAAAGGAGTGGCATTCAGTCTCCTATCTTTGCCCTTTTTTATCCGTGTCATCTCAATATCTGTTCCAGGTAAAAAGAAGGACAGATCGGAATGTTGATAACTTTGCTCTGATATCTAGGTCAACACGATCATCAGCGGCGGCGACTTTATTCTCAATAAACAAAGGGTAAATTAGGTGGGGGAGGCATATATATGTAGCGACTTCTTGTAAATTATAATATATGTGTATACGCTATGTATATACTTTTATATTATAATTATATATATATATATATATATATATATATATATATATATATATATATATATATATATATATATATATATATATATATATATATATATATATATATATATATATATATATATATATATAGTATAGCAGGTATTTTTAAGTCAGCATTTATACAGGTGCACCAACTGGTTAAGCTGACTAATTGCTGGCCTATGAAAATGTAGCTTTTCATGTGCAAGAACCTCTGTCCATAGCAAGTGGTTTTTATGTTGGCGTTAAACATTTCTCGCACATAGAAACAGCGAGGGTTCGTGCGATGCATTGCTTCCGGCTATGACCAGGAGCATGGGAGTAACATGATCAAGTGATGAAAGCTTCGTGTGTGTTCAGAAGACTAGTTCGCGTGTGGTCAGGCCACCGGTCATGGTAGGTTTGTACCCTCGTAACGAACATTGAACGTGACAGCGACGTCACACTCTGAGGGAGGGGCTAACAAGTGGATGTATGTATTAATGTGTTCTTATGTGTTTTAATAGAGAGGAACTGTAGAATGTCTATTCGCTTCATTTTATGGCCTGATAGTTATCGCTCGTTTTGGAGTTATTGTGAGGGGATGGCTTCCCAATGGCTATAGAAAGTGAGTAGGACAGCTTACTAACACTTGTTTCTTTTTCAGACATTATTCAGAGACCACGTTTTGCATTGCAGTGAACCTCTCTTTTCTTTGAGTATTTTATCATTATGCATTTTTTTTATTCCGTGTTTATATGCTTTTTTTTATGCACCATAAACCAGGATTTAACAAAAACTGTTTTGATCCTTTGAGGATATTGAATACTGGAGAATGGTGTATTTTACCTGACTATGTGACATTTATTTTTAGAGTGATCATGTCCATCTTATTGATATACTATTTGGTGACAGGAATGCCTGTCACTGGTGATTTTTGGTCTGGGAATTTTGATTTGATTGATTTGAACAGTACCGCCCTAATTTTTAGTTGTAGTGTCCTTCGATTTTCTGAGACACCATAATTTATGACACTTAGTTTTTGTTGTTATGCTTTCATTAAATTCCAAATAAACTCTAGTTTTTATAACACAACATTTAATTCAATGAGCCTTAGTCTTTGTTCGATGCAAGGCTACCGAGAGGGAGGGAGAGAGAGAGAGAGGTAAGATATATATATATATATACCGAGATACCTAACGATATATATATTCGAGACTGTATATATATATATATATATATATATATATATATATATATATATATATATATATATATATATATATATATATATATATATATATATATATATATAAACATATATTATATATATATATATATATTATTATATATATATAAATGTATATATATATATATATATATATAAACAGTCTTTAAGCTACAAATCGGGAATATCCCCTATGAGGAATTATCACAGAGGGAGAATTTATAAGTGATAAATGGACGGACACTCTCGACGGGTAAATAAAGTACACCAGACTCGAGATTAACTTATACCTCTCTTGATAGCTCAGTGGTAACGTCGGCTGGAGTTGCTGGATGCGTATCTGTGTCGCGGGATCGAGACTCTGCAGTGCCCGTCCATTTATCACTTATAAATTCCCCTTCAGCGATATTCCCATCGGGGATATTCCCGAGGCAGCGTGGATTTGATATTAAGAGAAATTTGTAGTTTCATGATCGTATATAAATCACAGTGTGATAAAAATGATATATATATATATATATATATATATATATATATATATATATATATATATATATATATATATATATATATATATATATATATATATATATATATTTATATATATAAATGAAAATGGCTGTCTGCATGTATGTGTGTGTATGTTCCAGCATAACTGAAACACACTGAGAAATTTCAACCAGACATTCTAGTAAGTATACCTTAGTTTTACCAGACCACTGAGCTGATTAACAGCTCTCCTAGGGCTGGCCCGAAGGATTAGACTTATTTTATGTGGCTAAGAACCAGTTGGTTACTTAGCAACGGAACTTACAGCTTATTGTGGAATCCAAACCACATTATAGCGAGAAATGAATTTCTGTCACCAGAGATAAATTCCTCTAACTCTTCATCAGCCATCCGCGGGAATTAAACTCCGGCCCATCGATTGACAGTCTGAATCTTTCAACCAGACATGGTATACATATGACTTACTTATCTGGAAAAGAGTACTGTTGGGTAAGACATTACTAGCACCAAAGGGCACCAAAACAGGTTAGGCTGGGAAAGGCTTCCCTGAAATGTGGTGGTTCTGCCTGTGGACTTAGTAGCTAAATAAACTCCACGTATTTATCATACCTCATTTCGGTATACATATGACTTACTATCTGGAAAAGAATACTGTTGGGGTGAAAAAAAATGGCAACAAAGGGGGTGTGGGTGGGAAGGGGGTGACTTGTAAAAATAACCAAAAATGACAGATATTAGTTTCTAATCCATAGTTTTTGATGTAGCTGAGATGAATGGTGACACTCCCGATCCCCTTCAAGTCCAAGTTCAGCCCTGAAAAGAGTGGGATGAGTAAGGGTGAAGTATAAAATGTCAAAAATGCTGGGCAATGTAATTGAAGCAACAATCTTGATAGGAGAGGGAGACAGTGTATGAGAGAGAGAGAGAGAGAGAGAGCGTGAGAGGGAGAGGAAGTGGGAGAGAGAGTAGAGGGGGTGTTAAGGAGGAGAAAGAGGGAAAAGATTGAGAGAGAGAGAGAGAGAGAGAGAGAGAGAGAGAGAGAGAGAGAGAGAGAGAGAGAGAGAGAGAGAGAGAGAGGGTTTATCAATTGTCATTTAGAGTTTTTCTGGGTAGAGGTTGATTAGTTAGTATATATATATATATATATATATATATATATATATATATATATATATATATATATATATATATATATATATATATATATATATATATATATATATATATATATATGTATATATGTATATATATATATATATATATATATATATATATATATATATATATATATATATATATATATATATATATATATATATATATATATATATATAGAAAATATATATATATATATATATATATATATATATATATATATATATATATATATATATAGATATATATATATATATATATATATATAAATATCATATTTACGTATTTATATATATATATGTGCCATATATATCAAGTTTTATAATATATATATATATATATATATATATTCATATATATATATATCAATATTTATATTTATATATACAAATATATATATATATATAAGATTTTTGATATATATATATATATTGAATATATATATATATATATATATATATATATATATATATAAATATATATATATATATAATATATTATATATATTATAATATATAGAAATTATCAACACACAAATGTTGCGAAATTAAAATTCACGTCGGGATCGAACCCAGGTCTCTCAGGTATGGCCCAGTGGATAACGCCATTGCTTTCCACTTGAGAGATGGGTTTGATCCTGACGTGAGCCAGAAATTTATTTATATATATATATATATATATATATATATATATATATATATATATATATATATATATATATATATATATATTCTGTACCAATAGGGAATCAGTGTTAAAATTGTCAAGAAAAGACTACCTATGTTTGGCAAAATGATTTATCCTTCAGATGTATAATGGTGAAAAATATAAGGAAGAAGTTAGCATTTCACGTATTTAAGGATAACATGTGCCACCTTTCAAGTTTTTAAAAGGAATAGGTATCCGAATAGGTATTCATAAATCATTATCAATGTTTCCTTTAGGTGAACAAATAGATGCATTCCCTTATGGTTTTTGATACAAAGAGGTTTAATTGAAATCAGTAAGAAATTTCTACAGGTTATTAATCAATTACCGGTTTAAAAGGCGAATGTTGTCACCCTGAAATGTTGCGAAATTAAAATTAAAAGATACAAAGCAGCACAACACATTGAAATATAGATTACGCTATGTTTTACAATATATAATTATATATAGATTATAGAAAACAAATGTTCCTGTCCAAACTCCCTCAGCCAGTTTTAGGTAATCGCTGTTAAAATTGCGGTTACGTAATTTAAGCAAAAATATTATATCCCCTGATGAACAAGAAAATCCATTTAGAGGGCGCCTGAGTCTCAGGCGATAAGTTTTTTTTCTTCTTTTCTTACTATAGTAGTCATATAAAACCAGTTATCTGCCTTTAGCTGCTATGTTATGCATATGGAATAAAGCAATTCGTCGGCTGAATACCAATGAGATTCGTTAAAGGGAGTTTAGGGAGCATTTACGTCTTATGCAAATTTGTGCGAAGGTCTAACAATACATGTTACAACAGTAGGCCAGGTTTTGTAGTGGAAGCTTTGGTGAAAATTCATTAATTTAGCCATCGATGTGTGTGGAAAAGTTCTCAGGCATGTTAACTGAAACACAGACCTTTTTTAAATCCATACAGATTTTTTTATTATTCCATAGCAATATTAATACTTAGCAATATTTCACATACATATAATTACAGTACTCACACACACACACACACACACACACACACACACACACACACATATATATATATATATATATATATATATATATATATATATATATATATATATATATATATATATATATATATATATATATATAATTTTTCACTCGCATCGGGATCGAATCCCGACCTCTAGAATGAGAGGTCAGGGAGCTACCAATTGACCCATACAGGTCATAAAAAAATGTGGAACTTAAGTTCGAACCCATATCTCAGAAATTAAATATATACCGGACCGACGGTAGCAAGTGAAATAAATGGAATCCTTATCCCGACTTTGTGTCCTTACCCAGAATTTTGAAGAGGGATTGAGAGCAGAAGTGAGAAAATATGAAAAAATCCAGTATCGAAGAAGTAAATGCCACAAAGGCGATCGTCTACAACAAAAGTTGTGAAAAGAAAAGCTCTGCCCAAACACAAACACACACACATAATATGTGTGTGTATACACACACACACACACACACACACACACACATATATATATATATATATATATATATATATATATATATATATATATATATATATATAATGTATATATATTTCTAAAATTTACATATTTATTGTAATCTAATAAAAGAAAATGACATTTAAGTTACCATAATAAAGTAACTTACATAAAGTAACTAGAATATAATATGCTCAGACCTATGATTAGTAGTTTCATATTTCGCGGGACTTGTTTTCATTCGGAATTCGAAGCTAAAATCTATTTACAGTTCACCAGCCTCGACTACACGTTTTGGTGATTTCCCCCTCAGCTGACTGGCATTAGAACTTGCTTTCAGTTTCCACCTTTCCACGAGTCTTGAGACCTTCCATAATTTAAGATGCAAGTCCAAGGCTTCCACTGGGGTTGTACTTACTGCTCCTTAGCTAGAGAAGAACATTTCGTTGTTCTAGTTCCTGAGTCTGTATTTAACAAACTCTTAGTTGTATCTTATTAGCTACCCACTTTATTTCCGCTCTTCACATAATATACCATGTGGACAATTATTCCAAATTGCCTATATTTTCTCCATATGTTCATTGTCAAAAAAAAGCTTTCATTCTCACACTAAAAAGTGTTAAACGGGCACTCCTTTCGTTTTTATCCCTTTTGTGTTCCCTTAAAACTATTCCTCTGGACCACATATTTCGCAAACCTGCTACTTTACTGGCTTAATCCTATTTTTGAATTCTATTTCCTCTCATCCTACCAATATGAGTAGGCCTATCATTTACTCCTCAATACCCACGCGTTGCAGATGTATAATGAATCCTAAATCATTAGCTTACATAGTAACGTAACAATTATTCTCGTTATTTTACATTTCTTAAAATGCAGCTCATGCAACAAGCTGTCGTTTAACAAATGACAATTTCTTATCACCAAACGTCAGAGATTTCATGCTATACATTCTAAAATCTCGAGAATCATAGCTGCTTCACTGCACGGACTCTGACACAAAAAAAAAAAAAAAGTAAAACCTATTACATCAGATCGTTGTTCAAACAATAACTGAACGTGTAGCTCAATAAAAGCAAGACAAGGAAAGGCGATACGTGACACACCGTATTTGTATTGCATAGCGTTTAGTCTTCGTGTATATCAGCCAAAAATATTTTAGAGGAAAGCCAATATTGGATTTCTATCCTCTGCTTGCTTTTCAAAATGTATCCCTGTTTTTTCACTCTTTTTTTTATGTAAAACGGTTCCTACTACCAGTGCCCTAGAACTATTTTATTTTTATTTTAATCTTTGAAGACAGTGCTTTCAGTTTTAATTACTGCTTAAACGTCAGTCTAGCAAAGGGAGGCAAGAGCTCTTCTTGATTAGAAGGGAGCTGAAATTAACGTTCCAGTGACTTAGTTAATTACAGAAAGCGTAGTGAGTCGTATTATTCATAACTCAGGTTCACCTGTCATAACATGAACAAAATGAGAGAGAGAGAGAGAGAGAGAGAGAGAGAGAGAGAGAGAGAGAGAGAGAGAGAGAGAGAGAGAGAGTTACTTATTTATTTTATTTTTGATGTATGCAATATGAAAGGAATGCTGCCGTAGCCAGTAAAAGCTTCGAGCTTGGTAGATAAAGTGTTTCGGCTCAACAGTAAAATCTTTCTTTGATACCACATTATGGACCATTGTACATCCTTTACATATTAATATTTTAAAATGGATATCTAAAGTCATAATTAAAAGTATCATAAACTTCCCCAGGAAGTATATTAGGAAAAATAAGAACTTGTTTAAAGAAACAGCTACTATCACTCTTTCAGTAAAAATTTCTTTAGATGATAATTTTACACGCTCACGCATATACGCACATGCAGATAATGTTCCTTTTGTTTACAGGAATGATTTAATATCATTAGCCCATGAAAAGGGCTTGGCTGTTCATTTTGTATTCATAAGACTTCTGGTAAGTTGCTTATGAATTATTATTGGCCCAAGTTGAAGGCAGACGTGAAGAAGTTTGTGAATAGTTGTGACGTCTGTCAGAAGGTCGATAAATCAAATCAGTCTATACCAAAAGTGCCTTTATGTCCTATTCCAGTTGTCTCTGAACCGTTTAAGGAAGTTATCATTGATGTTGTTGGATCATTACCTAAAACTCGTGGTGGAAATTAATATATATTTACTATTATGGATAAGATGTCTCAATATCCCGAGACAATACCACTACGTACGATAAAAAAGTATCAAAATTGTTGATGTATTAATTGACTTCTTCACCAGGTTTGGGATGCCTAAAATAATTCAATTAGATTGTGGTTCTAATTTTGTTAGCAGGTATTTCAGAGATAAAATGGCAGAGTTAAATGTTAAACATGTAACCTATTCTCCGTATCATCCGGAAAGTCAGGGAGCTCTGGAGAGATTTCATTAAACCATGAAATCTATGTTAAAGAATTATTGTATGATCCATGGTTCAGAGTGGGACAAGGAATTGCCGTATTTGTTGTTCGCCTTTCGTTCTGCCCCAAGTCAGTCTTTGGGTTTTTCGCCTTTCAGTCTGGTATTAGGACACTGTGTTTGAGGTCCTCTCGACGTTGTTAGATAATCATGGGAGGAAGATGTCCCTGATATTAATTTATTGGATTCCGTTTCCAATTTAGGAGACAAGTTGACCAAGGCGTGGAAATTTGCACGTGAAAATTTATTGTGTAGTAAAAAAAAAAATGAAGTACTTTTTTGACAGAAGTCTAAAGCACGAGACTGCGGTAGGCGATAAAGTGTTGGTTCTATTGTCCATTCCCGGTAACCCCTTAAAAGCTTCCTTCTCAGGTCCTTGGAAAATTTTGAAAAAAAGTTAGTGGTGTTAATTACTTAGTAGAGACTCCTGAGAGAAGGAAACCGTTTCAGCTTTGCCATGTAAATATGTTGAAGGCATATAAGGAACGGGAGAAAGTTGTTCCTGTGGCAACCATTGGGGAGGCCGTTGTTTCTGATAACAATAACCTTTTTTTCTTTATCAGAGGGTGAAAATGTTGATAATTGTTTGGATGGAATTGAATGGCTTTCAGATAATAAGGGTTCCTTGAAAAATTTTGATAATATGGTTTCTCATTTAGGTATGGAAAACAGAAGTCTCTAAAGAAATTGGTATGTAATTATAAAGAACGTGCCGGGTCGGACATCTGTCCTTGAACATGACGTGCATGTACTGTAGGTAATGCCACTCCCGTGAGAAAATGTCCTTACAGGTTAAATCCTTTCAAAATTGAGGTCGTAGCTAAGGAGATTGATTACATGTTGAATCACATTTTGATTGAACCCAGCAAAAGCCCGTGGTCTTCGCCTGTTGCATTGGTAAAAAAACCTGATGGCGAATTTAGGCTTTGCTTTGATTGTCGTAAGGTAAACGAAGTCACTAAACCTGATTGCTATCCGCTGCCGCGGATTGAAGATTGTATTGACAGAATGGGTAAGTCGAAATATATTAGTAACTTCGACTTGCTGAAAGGTTACTGGCAAGTTCCTCTGTCTAAACGGGTGAGGGCCTTGTCAGCATTTGTAAAACAGCAAGGGTTATTTCAGTGTAAAGTTGTGCCTTTCGGGATGAAGAATGCTGCTGTTACTTTTTAGAGGTTAATGAATAATTTCGTTTATGGATTAGAGGGGTGTGTCGTCTATATTGACGACATTGTGATTTTTAGCGATGATTGGGACACTCATCTGAAACGTATTAGAGCATTGTTCGAGGTTTTGAAAAAAGCTGGTTTGGTAATTAATTTAAAGAAGAGTGAGTTTGCTAAAGCAAAGGTAGTACATCTGGGTCACGAGGTTGGTGGTGGTAAGGTTGCTCCTAAGCAAGCGTATGTTGAGTCAGTTAAGAAAAGTTAAGTATATCTTAGTTTAACCAGACCACTGAGCTGATTAACAGTTCTCCTAGGGCTGGCCCGAAGGATTAGATTTATTTTACGTGGCTAAGAACCAGTTGGTTACCTAGCAACGGGACCTACAGCTTATTGTGGAATCCGAACCACATTATAGCGAGAAATGAATTTCTATCACCAGAAATAAATTCCTCTTATTCTTCATTGTCCGGTTGGAGATTCGAACTCGCGACCAACAGAGTGGTAGCTGAGAAAGCAACCCGCTCGCCCAACAAGGAACTGAGTCAGTTAAGAATATTGAAATTTCTAAGTGTCGGAGGGATGTCAGAAAATTCCTTGGTTTAGTAGGGTATTATCAGAGGTTTGTGAAGAAATTTTCTGATATTGCTGAACCTCTGACTAATTTGTTACGTAAAAGGTTGTATTCGTTTGGACTAATGAGACGTAAAATGCGTTCGAACAATTAAACAGATACTTATTAATTTTCCTATTTTGAAAGACCCTGATTTTGACGTTCCGTTCTCTCTTGCCACTGATGCAAGTGATGTCGGTGTTGGAGCGGTGTTGTTACAGAAGGACGAACAGGTAGTTTCTCCCCCTTGTGTTCTTTTCCAAAAAGTTGTCTCCCGTCCAGCGCAAGTATTCCACAGTAGAGAAAGAGACCCTTGCGGCCATGCCTTAGTGTTGGTGGTTAACCATTTTAAAGTTTATCTTTCCTCCACAGGTACGCCTATTAAGATATTAACCGACCACAACCCCCTTGTCTTCCTCGGTAGGTACAAAAATAAAAACCAACGGTTAATGCGTTGGAGTCTCCTGCTTCAGGATTGGAATTTGGAATTTGCCCACATTCCGGGTAAAGATAATATAGTTGCCGACGTCCTATCTCGCAGCATTGAATAGGGATTGTTTCGGAGGTCCATGCTGCTAAGCTGGTAATCTCTGTATCGTTCTAATTACGGTAAGTGTACTGGCGGAGTGGGTTTATGAATGCGTAAGTAAGATGAGCATATAGTTGGTGCGTATTAGATTTAATGGTAGTTTTCGTTCTTTTGTTTGCGGGCGATGTATTGATGCATTAGTTATTAGATTTTAGGATAAGGTCCATTCAAGATTGAGGTTTACGGTGAACCGCTGTGGTCAGTAGTTGATGACCAGGTTTATTTTTAGGATAAGGTTTATTTTAAGTTAAGGGAGGTCCCGAGTTTAGATGATTATGTTTTTGTTACTAATCAGGTTCTTTTGTGTTTTCAGGCTTATAATTACGCTTCATTGACTTTGTGTGTAGTCGGTTGAGATCCGTGCTGGTCTTCTCTGTGTCGTTCTGGCTAGGTATGTGTTGCCCTGATTAGGACCCTCTACAGTTGAGTGTGATAAATTACTAATATATAAAGACAGTGGAATGTTCTGGACACTATAATAGTGAGTGCCTTGAATCATTGAAAATAAGACAGGGTTGTGTGTGAAAAGAGTGTATTGGCCTAGACTGTGAATACAGAATCCGGATTAATATTAAATAAGAGCAATGTGAAGCTCTCAGGTTTTTGGTACACATACTTAAGGGGTTTAGAGGTTTGTTGGTTTAAAACCTCTATTATGTAAAATTAAGGTGTTTGTAGTAATATTTTGTACATAAGTATATTTTTGTGCTCTGCTGTCCATAGTACTTGCCACCCCACTTTCCGAGTTTCATAATTTTTGGTTATTATGCCATTTTTGTACTAATCTGGTATTTCTGATGAAATGTAATGTTGTTTTACAGATATTGTATTGGGTCTTAAAACCTGTAGGTTACTTTTCTACATTATTTTTGTGCTTGTGATTTCATGTTTTTTTATCTCACTGAAAATTAATTTTTGATTGGTCTTCAGTTTAATGTATTTAGAAAAATGTGTATTTATTTTTTTATTTCTCTTAGGGGGAGGGGGTGAGGAGGTGTCAGTATGCTGCTACTAGTTTCATTTAGATGAATACTTTATTTTTTTTATATTTTAAATTTTTGTTTAGGTATTGTATTCAGGTGTTACTTCTGTCTGTGACATATGTATTAAATTTAAGAATTTTACGCAGTGTTTATTTTGCTTCCTGAATTTGTCTTGCACACAGTTTAATTAGTGGTACGATTCCACCTATTGTGGACTTCGTATCGGATTTGTGAATACATTGTTTAAGTATTTCTAGTGTTTATGGTATAGTGGAGAAGTGTCCATTACAGTATGTATGTTTTCAAATAGTCGAAAACAAGTATTACTTCAAAAAGAAAATAACACCATAAAGACGTGCTTCCCACTAAAGACAACGAAGGCCTGATTGGATATTCATTAGAAATTCTCCCGCCTTGTAATTGAATTAGCTTTACGAGTCTCCGGAGGAACTGAAATTGCTCGATCGGCTATGTAGTTCCTTTTTAGCTTCATTGTTTTCCTATTTTGCAGAGTCTAGAAGGAATAAAAAATGGGCTGAGTTTTAATTACTTATTGGTAAGATGAATGGTGAAATAAATAAAAGTATTTCATGTATAGGAGTTCGTTCATATGCTGATTTCAGTATTTTCAATATTTTTCTTGGTTTCACAGCTATTGGAAATATTCGTTAGTTGGGAACTGATCTGTGTATGAAAAGATATAAACAAATGTGAGCCTACACAGGTCAGATATTTCACCGATTAACGAAAAAAAAATTTAAACTGAGTTTGGATTTTTTGCCAACTTACAATTGTTATAAATGGTATGATTACCTCCAAAAACATTTAGATGCGTGTTTAGAAATTAATAGACCAGAAGGGAAATAGTTTATGACTTATAAATAAACTCATTATTAACGAAAAGAATGAAACCTTTCACACTGCGTGCCCTTTTTAATTGCTTGAGTTACTTTGCTAAAGAACTAAATGAACCAACCTCTTTCATTTGACGCAAGCTGTTCTGTGTTAGAGAGAGAGAGAGAGAGAGAGAGAGAGTCTAGTAATGCTGTCGGGGCTAGTAAAGACGAATGAAAAATTATGAGTTCAAAAGTGAAGGAAGTTAAAGTAATCACTTTCATGTTACTGTTGTACTCAAGTACTTTCCATCCACGTCATCAACCCATTCTTAAACACTTGGTGTTTGAGGGGCTACTTAAAGGAAGCAGAGATGCTTACAGAAAGCTACAGAAAACGTAAGTGCATGTTTTTTTTTTTTTTTCCTTTTGACGGATGCGTCGCACGATACAATGAGTAGCAAGTATAAAAAATACGAGAAA
>NC_089781.1:62501787-62509287 GCF_040412425.1 Macrobrachium rosenbergii | reverse complement strand
TGTAGGAAAATTCCCGAACTCTCCGAAGCGTAACGTACTGATCTTTTGTGCTCTGTTATTCTTTGCGAGAGCGATCTACCTGTCTCGCCTACATAAATGTCATGACAATTACTACACGGTATCTTGTAAACTCCGGCTTCTTCCCTTTTGTTATTTAAGTATACGTTAACGAGCGAACTCCCGATGGATTTGGGATAATGGAAAATGTACAAGTTTGCTAGAAGGGTTGATAGGGGACTTCCCATGCTACAGCAAACTTGTACATGGAATATTTCGAAACAGAACTTTTGTCGTCTATCAAACCCCATAACATGATCTGGCTTAGATACGTAGATGATATCTTTACTTTCTGGGACAATAGCTGGGGACTTTAAGGAATTTTTAATAGGCTAAATTCGCTAGTTCCGACCATAAAATTTAAAACAGAATGGGAAAAGGACGGAAAACTGCCGTTCCTAGATGTACTGATCATAAGAAAACAGAACAGGTATGCATTTACAGTATATAGAAAACCCACCTTCGCTGTCTCCTACATTCATTTCTTAAGCTACCACGACGTCTCCGTAAAATCATGGTAGGGTGCAACCTATTCCTCAGAGGACTTAGGATATGTTCAAATGAGTACCTGGATCAAGAATTTAACACGATCCGCCAACACCTAACGCAACTGCTCTGTCCACCACACATTATCGAGAGGGCTATTAATAAAGCAAATAAAATATACTACAGAGGTCCCACTCACAACAGACAAATAGATTTCAACAACAAAATAAAGCTTCCATACGATGAAAACATCCAAAAGGCCACCGAGCAACTCAGTTCTGATAATCCTTTCATTTTCCATTATCCCAAATCCATCGGGAGTTCGCTCGTTAACGTATACTTAAATAACAAAAGGAAGAAGCCGGAGTTTACAAGATACCGTGTAGTAATTGTCATGACATTTATGTAGGCGAGACAGGTAGATCGCTCGCAAAGAATAACAGAGCACAAAAGATCAGTACGTTACGCTTCGGAGAGTTCGGGAATTTTCCTACATATTAGAAATACAGGGCATGCCATTAACTGATGGGGCGGAGTTGGTTTTCAAGAGTAGCTGTCCGTACAAAAGAAAGATGCTGGAATCTGCTATCATCAATCAAACCAACAATATGAACCTGTCAGGAGGACATTGGAAATCGGACGCCATTGACACCTTAATCCTTTTTGAAGAAGATGACCCAAGAAACGCGACCGCCAGATCCATCGCCAAACGGGAGCTAATGAGGCCAAAAACCACTAGGGAATTTGTTCCTCCTTCTTAAGAAACGCCACCTCCTTAACATCGGAGGCCTAAACACCTTCATGTTTTTGTATATATACCATTGTAACTTTCCACCTGTCCATATTCCTCCAGTGAACAGGGGCACAGAAACAAGTGCCTGAAATATATGGTTTCAACGTTTAAATAGTGTTTTATGGGCCTTCTATTTTCATATATATATATATATATATATATATATATATATATATATATATATATATATATATATATATATATATATATATATATATATATATATATATATATATATATATATATATATATATATATATATATATTCAAAACATAATAGGTGGCCATAGAAAATAATGAATTGAATTTCAGACATCTGCATAGGAGATGTTCTTTGTCCCAGCGTTTAAATAAAAAACATCACATCATCTATATTTTTGCGGCTTCTTTCTGGACCCATCTCCATGAACGCAAAATAACTCTGTGGAAACAGTTCTTTGAATATCAGTATTTTTAACATAGCTGGTGTACTCAATGATTCATTTCCCGCATAAGATAAATTAGGATTCAGTTATCATACCTTAGTTTATGATAAATGCTCATTAACCATGCAGCATACGTTTCGTTTTATACTGCTTTGTCTTGTTAATTTCATTTCATTTGCAATATAAATCTTCTTCTTTGTTTCATATCACGAAACAACTGTATTTTATTTTCGTGTCTTTCTTTTCGACCATTCTTTATTTCTCGTTCCTATTCAGACTCGTGCTCCATTTACAGATTAATTCTAAATACGGGCACACGCGAGTAATAGAATTGCCTCCAAAGAGAAGCGCTGATTTCATTTTGTAACCTTAAAAGCTTTTGGAACTGATAAAGATGCTCCCTTTCGCGAACGTGTCTCAGAGATGTGTCTCGAAATGGAAGATGTTATTTTCACTTGACCTGAATGAGTATAATCCACGATGCTGCAGACTAAAGACGACTAAACATTTTGATGTTAAATCTAAGATAAAAACGTTATGTATGTTCTTCATTATGAAAAATATATCTTAATTCTCAGCGTCCGACCGTTTTAATCATATATTTGTAACTTATTTTACAGAAAATACTAATAAAACTTTAATTTACTTTAATTAAGTTTTGAATGGTCCTTCACGCTTGAAGATGAAAAGATAATTTTTTATATCCTCTATAAGGCCGACAATTTTAACCACTACTCTAAGAAAGTGAAGTTGTACATAAGAAATAGCATCCCATTACCTGTATACATGTGAGATGAGCTTTAGTGGTCTCTGGGGAGCTATGGCTCAAATAAAAACCGTTATGAAGACTTGGAAAAGTTATGCTTTATTTAAAAAAAATTTTGAAAAACACATAAGGTACTGAATGGTCCGTTAACTATTAGAGTATTTTTCATGTTAGATGATGTAAAGCAATTTAAAGGATACAAAACTGTATTGTTTTTTTATTCAAAAGATGAACCCTACTCATATGGGACAACCTCACAGGGGCCAATGACTTGAAATTCAAGCTTCCATAGAATATGGTGCTCACTAGAAAGTAAGAGAAGGTAAAGGGAAATACAGAAAGAAAAGATCTCATATATTAAAAAAAATAATTAATTAATTAATTAGATAAAAATTTATGAAAATTTAAGAATAGCATTATGGTAGCAGTGCACTGCATCTCCGCTTGAACTTAAGAAATTCCAATCTCACGACATCCTGAGGGAGACTGTTCCACAGTCCAACGGTGTGAGGAATAAAGGACCTCTGGAACTGAGAAGTTCGACAGTGAGGCACATTTACTGCATATTGGCGCTGCTGTTCAGCGAGTTTGGTTGCTTTGGGCAGGAAAAGGGGGATCAGAGATAAATTGTGAATGTAAATGATCTTTATTAAAATACAACTAATGAAAAAGTGACAAACAAGAGACCATCCGCCGATGGTACAAGTCATAACTGCTAATATTTGGAAACAAAAACCTACCACCAGGAACCCTATCAAAAAGAGATAACATCTCTGGCAGAAGCAGACATCTTCACCGGAGAACAGTATTCTAGTATAGAAAGGACATATGACCTAAAACAGGTTGCATCTATTTTATCACTCAAATAAATATATGAGGCGTTACAAACAGTACATAACTTTCGCGCAGCATTTGCTGAAACTTTTGCTGGATGTTTCTCAAAATAAGTCAAAAGTTAAACCTAGAATAGTTAAAGCTTCAGTCACATTCAGAAAAGTTACATCCTCCTAAGAGGAAGATGGGGTGAAAATCAATACGAGAACTGCTAATCAATAGTATTTTCGATTTACTGGAGTTCAGCCTCATATCCCACCGACTACAACATCCACTGATCTGGTCCATGTCCAGATTGAGGCTGAGGGCAGCTTCATTTTTCATGTGGAGATTTGACTACACCCACAAGTGTAGCATCATCGGCATACTGAAAAATTTTGTTTCCCAGGTCAACAACCATATCACTTGTATACACTGAAAATAGCAATGGACCAAGAACACTACCTTGTGGAACTCCAGACACAATAGGTCTTGGTTCACTAAAGATCCCATCAACAGCAACTCGCTGCTACCTACCTGTAAGGAAATTATGAAGTAATCCTAAAACATATCCACCCACTCCAAGATTCTTAATTGAGTATATGAGTAAGTGCCTTGTGATTTACTAAATCGGAAGCAGCACTAAAACCTATTTGAATGACTCTGCACTCAAAATACTTATCAAGGTTCTTTTGCAAATGGCATGTCAAATCTAAAAGAGCATCGCAGTTCCTAACTACTTTCTATATGCATAATGAGTATTAGCTAACAATCCTTTAGACTTCACATACTTATATAGTGACTTAAAAATAATTTTTTTCTGCAACTTTGTAGAGCACAGAGAGAATAGAAATTGGCCTGTAGTTACTGCAGTCTGCAGATATGCCACTCTTTGGAACAGGCACTGTGTTACTAAGCTTGCGCTTATCCATAGATACTGCGTTGACATGAAATTCTATAGAATCTACTGATCTTGGGAGGCAACAGACTAGAAACGTGACTATAAAACAAATAAAAAAACACCATAAGGATCTTTTCCACCACAGCTATCAAGATTATCCAGAATTTTCTTAAAACCCTAGAGCAAAATGCAAATTTGTAAGAATAAGTTCAGGATGACAAGTAATAGGGAGAGGGACATCCTCAGCCGATTGCTTAACTTCGAAAACTCGGTGAAGCAGTTCAGACTTTTCCCTAGGGCCAGTAGTCAATCTACCATCATCTGTTAGTAGTAGTGGGGTCGAAGGTGAGCTTGCTCCAAAGATAAATGATGCCAATTTGGTCCACCACAGATGAGGCTGAGTAATTCCTTTAAGTTCCCTCTTCAAGGAGTTATTGTAATTCTTTCGGCTGTATGGTAAGTTTTATTTGCAGCACAGCAATACTCAACAAAAATAGCTTCATTTTCATTTGAATGATTTCGTCTCTATGTGTTGAATTTTGTCTATTTGTCATGGCTGGTCATTTGTCTTGAATATGATGACCTTTCTAGGAACATACCTTATTAGAATAGCCA
Source organism: Macrobrachium rosenbergii (assembly GCF_040412425.1). Lineage (NCBI taxonomy): Eukaryota > Metazoa > Arthropoda > Malacostraca > Decapoda > Palaemonidae > Macrobrachium > Macrobrachium rosenbergii. The sequence continues at coordinate 62,504,431 of NC_089781.1, read as the reverse complement.
TCAGCAATTCATTTCACTTTTTATGGTCAGGATTTAATATATCATCTGAAATATTAAGTGCCTGGCAAGTTTCAATAATGCCATCTCAGTTGGCTGTAGATTTCAGCCTGAGCTTTTTTCCAATGGTGGCATTAGGGATATATTGATTGAGAGATATGTCGATTTCAATGGTGCAGTGATCAGAAGTACCTACTCATACATATTCACACACCTTAGACTCGATAATAGCTGGAACATCTGTGAATATTAGGTCTAATCTATTACCAGAAATATGTGTGGACTCTTCAATTAGCTGGACAAAATCTGAGGACACGCAGAACTCAAGAGCAGACCGGCCATGTTGATCTGTGGAATTTGAATTTAGCCACTAGCTGTGCTTTGCATTATAGTCTCCACAAATAACGAATGAAGTTTTGAATTTTAAGACTGAGCCATACTAATCCTTTCCGAGAAACAGTCATGTATAGAATCGTCGATATTCGGATTGCTGTAAACCGCAAATATGTAAACATTGTAGATTTACTGAAAACTTTAAAACAAAGAACTTTAGGGCAACTACACAAAAAAATTTTCTGGCGATAAATAGGTCATCCGGACTTGGATGTTATGACGATAAATAAAATCAGGGCCATCAAACCCAGGCATTAAAATCTCAGTATTTGACTTGTTACTACTTACAAGGGTCTCAGGTAAAAACATCAAATCGTAGTTAAGGGCACAACTCTGGAGATCAAGAAAATTTTACCTTCAGCCTCGAACATTTGAATAAAGTACTGTGCAGTTTTCTTTAATGTAATGAGTAACAGACCCAGGGTTTATGTCTATGTCTCCCAAAAAATTAAAATTAACTACATAGATTCCGTAGCAAAACTAATAAATAGACTCATAACAACAGTTACAATTCAGAAATCAACAGAACAATAAACAAAAATTCTACCAACAACAGCAGCACTTGCATTATTTATAAAAATTCTGTTGAAAAAATATATAAACATGACCAAATATTGAAAAAAACGCCGGAAGCAACTGGTCTACAAGGTGGGGACGGCATACTTTGTAAGGAACATAAATATCTGCCAGGTTGGGGAAGGACAGTCAAGGTGGATTTAAAAATTATAAAATACTTCGAGGGGAAAAGATTAAGTAAAGATGAAGGACGTTTCCTGATAACCCACCAAGGAACTTTTGCTTTCTAATCAGCCTGTGCTATACTGTGTATAATTGAACATTAATAGGTGAATGTGCAAAAAGATGTCTATGTAGCATATTGTAGCCTGCTGGCTGAATAATATCTAGTTCAGTGATATAGTGGCTACATACATACCGGAATGTTAGGTTTTAGGCATTCCCTAAAATTTGTGGCCTTTTGACCCCTGTTAACGCCATTACAGATGAATTTGCATATCAAACCATACTGCTCTATAGAGTGGCTCAAGACAAACATTTGGTAGGGCATTCACTTCACCTGTGACCGTTCAGTCCAAAATTATGCCAATTGTGTTTCCCTATCCCAAAAGTGGCAGAGGCGAATTTTGGCGCCACGCCCAACTTCAACACCCTCCAGGTTGTGTGAAATCCCTTTATTATCAGTGATAACATGAAAAAAAAGGAAAATATAGATCAAATGCTACAACCCACTTGCAGTTTTGTCAATTTTCAGCTGGGAGGTTGTGTTGCAAGGTGAGCTTATTCAGGCCAGGAACCGTAAGGTATATAGGGTATCTTGCTGAGATTGACGGAAAGTTTTTATAGTGAAAATAAAGCATATGTTAGATATGTTATATAGTCTCCAAGACTATTCTTTTATGATAAAAGGTGATACAAAGAATTATTTGCATTTCATATGTTTAAGTGAGAATTATTAAGCATGTGAAAGATGTGGAAACACAACAAAACTTAACAATTTAGTATAGTATATAAAAGGGGTCAAACGATTTTGAAACCATTTGTGCGTGTAGAAAGAAGAGAAGGATAATAAATTGGTAAAAAATTCATATGATTCAGATGGTTCTGGGACAACAGGAGGAAGAGAAGAGCATAGTACAAAGAGTTGGACAGATCAAATGTAGAGGGATGTGAATTGAAAATCCCTTAAGAAAATATGAAGATAGGAAAATAAATAAGAAAAAAAATAACACATATAAGACCAAATATCAACTTAAAAATAGAACGAAATTAAACAATAAAAATTATCTCATCATTTTAAAATATTCTAAAATAGTGCACGCCTAAGAGAGTTAAAAATGGATGAAATCCAAAGAATATATATATTATAAGAGTGTAGTACTAGCTTTTGGAAATTATAAAGAAACATGAAAATGAGAAATGATTGATAGGTAAAAGAAACTTTATAAAACTTGTAATGAAAAGATGGGTAGCGATGAAAAAGCATTATTTTGGGATGAAAGGAAGAAGAAAAAATCAAACCACTGTACTGGATAATAGAGTATGGAAAGAGGAGGTAAACAAAATGGGCGGCATAGAAAATATATAGATTGAAAAAAAAAATGAGAGACAAAGGATGAAAGATCGATGGAGCTACCAGAGCGAGAGGGAGTCGCTTACCCTTGGCCGATGCACAATGATACAAAAGGAGAAGCATGAAATGCAATTCGCATAAAGCTTTCATTCACATGAAAAATAA
>NC_089781.1:62449287-62499287 GCF_040412425.1 Macrobrachium rosenbergii | reverse complement strand
CTTGAAAGTTGCACTGACAGAAAGTACAAATGACGTAATATCGGAAAATGACTACTCTCTCTCTCTCTCTCTCTCCCTCTCTCTCTCTCTCTTAATTATTATATGCCTTTGTTTGAATTTTCGTGCTCTTTCCTTCTATCCTTTCCTTGAAATTGTGGCGCGTCTTCTTCTGTTTCATATGTCCTTTTCTACTGTTAAGAACGAATATATATTTACTTTTCCTTCGTTTCTGTTTCCTTAGGTCTTCTGTTTTTTTTTTTTTTTTGATGTTTAAATAGGGCTTTGAAGAAAGTTTTAGGCCTAACACTGAGAAACGGGTGAGGAGAAGTTTTGCTTAAAACATAAGTTGTAACTATGAGCAGCCTAGCTAAAAAGTTTTCTCATATAGAATCGTTTAAAAGTTCCGACCTTCGAGAATGAATTATTTTCATCTTTTTTCGGAGGTACAAATAAGCTCTTATAAAAACAGTTATTTCTCCCAAAAACAAAAGAAAAGCGCCTTGTCTGGAATAGCTAATAAAAACGAGTTATGGCAATCGAAGAATTCGTATTTAGATAAAATACTATGTCAAAGTGACCGTAATTTTACGTCACACAATTACTACACAGAGATGGGGAGGTTACAGATATTTTTAGCATTAATTATTCAGTCTCGTCGAAATTCCTTTTAATTTTACCCACTGCGGCTAAAGATAAGAGAGAAATGCCGAACGACTGATGATGTCAAAACACGAAATTCATAATTTTTATGATTATTTAAAAGAAAGAAAATACAGCTGGAGCCTCCAAATTTCCGGAAATGATTGTCGCATTTGAAGTTATAATTCATGTTAAAAAAAAATATAAGATTAATTTGTAGTAACTCCGCTTCCTTTTCCTAACCAGATAATTATATATAACTTATTCCTGTTTTCTATCCTAGTGTCGTATCTATTTTTTTCACGTCAGTAGCTAAGGAGTTTACGACGGATTATTTTTTTCTTAAAAAGAAACCTATACCCTGCTTCCCCCAGCAGTGGGTGGTTCAAGGGGAACACGAAACAAGAGATACTTACTGGTAGACTCATCCCGTAGCTTTTCCAACTGGGCTGAACATTATGCAAATAACTTCTACAGTGTTAACTAATTTCCTCTCTCAAAAGACTCATCAACACCAAATTGTCGTTAATAGATCATCTTCGTCTTCCACCATTTTATTGCACATTCTGTCTCTTTTCCTGGAGATTAAGACCTTTTCACTCCAGTAGCTTTTTCCCCGAGGTCTTCCGCCTTTTCTACCGACCAATACATGCGAATGATAGACAGTTTCAATCAATCACTCGATTCTCTCTCTACAGTGAAACCTTTTCATGTAAGTTACATTTTCCACCACTTCTTGTCTCACTACATTTCATTGCTATTCAGCCCTTGCTCCATATAAGCTAAGCAAACAACTTCATCAGCTTCTAACATCCAGATCTTCAATTTCTCTACAGTTACTTAAAATAACATTCTGATACCATCTTTGCTTCTCAAACTACGACTCACTTCTTCCAGAAGCCTACCAGCACCCATTACATGTACTTCGAATTTCTGCTTCTATTCTTCCATAATTAATTTTCAGCCTTTTATGACTCGTTTTTCTCGTTATTTTTACCATCGTGACTTTACTCTGGCTCACATGGATGAACAAAAATGAGAAAATGAAACTTTTTGGAGTAATAAAAGTGAGGAAGGGGGGCCCAATAATGATAAATTATATAAAGAAAATAACTTCAATGCATCAATGATTTGAATAATCTTTTTCGTCTAGTTGCCGGGAGAGGCTGCAACGCAGAGGGCGGGTGAAGAACATGGCCATCAAGGACCCTCGAAGCCCTTTGTACTCGTTAAGGTAATGTAAGAGCACTAAAACAATTAAGGAAGATAGGATGAGGATGGCTTAAAAAGATTATCGAAGGACTGTTTTCTTATTTCTGGAAAAGTCCAGGGTGACAATGATTTCGTGATTTCAAAATGTTGCGCCGCATGACCGTGGAAAAAGAGGTAGATATGTAAGAAGCACACAGGTACTATAGAGAAAGCGTGTGGATGAAAAAACGTCAATACAGGGGGAACAAAACTGTGTGAAAGATATCAACATTCTTTTCGGTATGAGGTTATTAGCCCCACGGCCTACTCTACTTACGTGTTAGTGCCATCTGGAGTATGTTGATGGTCACAAAACCAAGGAGAGTGTCTATATATATATATATATATATATATATATATATATATATATATATATATATATATATATATATATATATATATATATATATATATATATATATATATATATATATATATATATATATATATATATATACTGTATGTGTGTGTGTATATATATATATATATATATATATGGGTTCCTGGTGTGATTTATATAATATATATATAAATTTTATTATTATAGAAAATTGAAAATTTTATTATTATAGACTGGGGTCCAAGATTATGAACAAAAAGGACCACTACTGGAACTCACCTTAGAATCTTCCTTGATTTACGTAAATAATGAAGGTCGCCATTTGGAATTAGAATTCTTTTACAATGAAAAGGGGTTTATTTACAGAGAATGGGGCAAATATGTGAGACCAAAAAGGTAATAATTTACAGACACTAAATCACATATGACAGATCAATAATGCAGTAATTTAAAGACTCGCAATGTAAATATGAGGGGCCACAGCTACAACAATTCCCGTTAAACAAGTGACTCTGTTATGCTAAAATGCATCAATTCACAGACAGTAATAGTACATTGGAAGGGGGTGAATTCCAGGATAATGGCAATTAGTTAATCAAGATGATTTCTGTGCGGGCAACGGATTCTTGTGATCAGGCTGCAACCAGGAATGGTTGTGAAATTTGGATGGCAGTCATGAACGGGTCCTGGCATAGATTTGCGGACAGGACAGGGTAGGATGGCTCCTGGAAGAGAGGTCCGGAGTTAGTACAAACATGGGGGGGGGGAAAGGAAACCTCCCTTGTTACTAAACAAAGCTCCATGAACAATCTTACCTTCTAAATCTTAGTTAGCCCAATTGAACACTTTAACAGGAGGACTTAATTGTAGGTTATGAGGATACTGAACAAATGCGCTTTAACCCGAGAACTGCTACAAGCCCCTTCAGCGGCTGTGTGGGCGACTGCTATAAGCCTCTTCAGAGCGCCATTTTCTATCTCTACCCCTAAGTTCCCTCTTGACATTATTTAACTTTTATTATTTTTTCTTGGCAAAACTATTTGTCTGGTAGAGGTTTTAATGTTTAGAACTTTATTTTAATCATATATATTATGTATAATATACCAAATTCCCCATAGATCCAAATCTAACTTTTTTGCAAAGGAAAAAAGTGAAAAGTAGTTCTTTTCTGTCAAAACTTGTTTTATATTAATATATTAGAATGATGCAAAATAAAAAAATCCTATAAAACAACATACTTACACAATCATATACTTTCTATCACAACGCAATGTACTGTTCAGTAAGGGAAATAAAAGACTTGGCAACTCCCAAAACCTCCGTCAGTATGCGGTTGCCTAGCGTAAATTATGGCAACACTCACGAATGTTTTTGTTTTTCTTTTGAATATCTGATGAGTGGTTGTTTAAAATAAAGGGTAGTTAACATTACAAATAGTATTAGTTATCGCGATAATAAGTGTTTGTTTAGTATTAGTTATAACTACAGTTCTATTTTGATAACAATGAAAGAGACTTTCACTTGGTTTTCTGTTTTCGGCTACTTTTCACTTTTTGTCGTCATGACTGGGCGTTCTCGGAAAAATGAGACTATGGCCTCTTCTAGCAAGGGCTCCGAGAACACCAAGACAAAAAGGAAAATCTGCTTCCCAGAAGAGACAAATATAAAGAAAAAACACCTACGAAGTAAATAAAAAAAATATGTATACAGTAATGTTTCTATAGCGACGTGAAAGATCATTCAATTTTCGAGAAGTGAAACAATTCTATATTCTAGGATTTAAAAATATTAAGTAATCTTTATTATCATTACACTCAACGATATTATACAGTATAAATTATAATTGTTACATGTCAAACAAAACATCATATGGTGACAAGAAATGTAGTAAGAAAACTACGCTATCCTCTACCGGGCCCAACAACGACCCCGTTATACCCAACTACCTCCCCACCCATGGGTGAGGGCAGACAGACCCGACCCAACCCCCATAGTACGACCGCACCACCGATTCATCAGGCAAAATGCCACGTCGCGCAATAAAATTAACTTTGAATGTTTATAACAAAATAACAAAGAGAAAGAGGCAAAAAATATCTTGATGATACATGCACGGAGAAATTACAAAGGCATTGGTAAAGATATGTGTCAGATTCTGAAGAGTAGCATTTTTGTCAAGATAGCCGCACCACAGGACTGTTCTAAAATGACATTGACGCATTTCTCGGGTTAAAGGATGAATGGGGATGGCGCAGCTTACACAAAGGGAATGCCGGGGTAGAAAGGAAAGTGTGAACATCTTGGAGATGTACTAAGAAAGGATTAAATAGACAAGAAAGGGGAACAGTGTGTATTGGCACAGACTAACTCTCAGACTTTACCTTATACGTATACGAGCTCAGGATATATAGACAGCCGCCGTCTGTTGTCGTCCGCCCAGCACCCAGGGAACATGGGAGAAAGCGTGTGCTTCTCAGCAGGGTGGGACGTCTCTGCCTTCCTGTTTCAAAATGGCGTGCTGCAGTGTTTGTGCATCTAGGTGTCTGAAAGAATAGTCTGTAGCCAGTCAGAAATTCAAGGGAAAATAGTCTTATGGATTAGAAGGTTAAAGCTTAAGATTCTGGCCTCCCTTTTTGTGGCTTGCACTCCTAACACCTATAACCTCTCTGAGCTGAACTTTGAAAAAACTACCCCAGAAGGGGGGAATCTACGTGTGCACTGGTAGCAGGGGGGGGGGGTGGAAAGGAGAGGGATCTATTGTGTAGTAGGCCCAGGCATTTCCTGAAGGCTAGAATGGAATGCGTTCTGGGTTCAATATAAGTGGAAAACATCATGGTTTTGCCATATTGGCTTGACTATAAGTTAACTGAGATTATGGAATTTCATTAGGAATCAATTAGATGGCAATTAATTAGGAGGGACTAATGTAAATCTGTGACAATATATATATATATATATATATATATATATATATATATATATATATATATATATATATATATATATATATATATATATATATATATATATATATGTGTGTGTGTGTGTGTGTGTGTGTGTGTGTGTGTGTGTGTGTATATATGTATATATATATATTTTTTTTTATTATGACGCTGCACAAGGTCAAGTAGGGTCATAATCTCATATGGCATCTGTTTTAAGAACAGCATCATATTATCTTATACATCACTAGGATTCCCTGGTAGCGATGGCCCGCCGTTAGGTCAGCACATTCCTTCTCCCTCGTGGACTCCTCTCCCTGTAGCTGACCTCAGACAAAGGAATTAAACACCCAGATACAAAACTAGACTTTGTTTGCAAATTTAACAAAAGTAATTCAGCAGAAGCTACGGTCATGAAATGGAGTGATTCACACCCCCTGTAAATGGAAATCATAACTAGAGGAAATTCTGATTCACAGTCAATCAGATTAATGATTCTAAATCAACCAATGGTAGTGACTAATACCTTGGTCACCAAACAAAGTAAAAAGGTCATAATTATTCTAGACCAAAATATATGTCATTGAGTATGTAAAGAGCACCACTTCCAAAATATTCGTCCTCACAGGGCGAACCCAAAATTCCTGATAAAAGAAGCATATCATATATTAAAACCTGAAATGGTATTAAAAAAAAATCAACAATCAAAATAGAAAATGCACAATGGAGAACAAAATGGGAAAATGCATAATTGAGGATCAGAGGAGTTTCACTGCAACACAAACTGGGTATTTCCACATAATGTCTGAAAAGATATGTGTTAATGAGTTATCTTACTTTCTATGGCCGCAAATAACGGCTCTCACAATGGTGGTTCTTATCTATTAACACTGCACAACAAGCAAATCATACCCAGCCGCAGATCGAAGTCCATAGCTATTATCTGTTCTTCTCATAATATACCATTAGAGAGTGCACACATATACGCACTCACTTAATCACTTCTCCCCGGAAGCGTGACGACATCGGTTCAATGTTCAAAGGGTATAACACTTTCATCCATCTGTCAGTGTCTCCATGCACTTAGGCCATGATCAAAAAGCACAAATGAATGCATCAGATACCTGCTGTATCTAACTGTGGAAACCTCCAATGTTAACATAACTGCACCTGCCCCGGATGAACTTTTGACAGGCCAGCACATAGTTCGTCAACAGACTTAATAAGAGCTCGGATCACCTACCCCTGGGCACCCCCACCCAAATACTATGCATGTCCAATCGAAAGTTCAGTAAGTGTCAGCTCCAAAAATCATAGCAAACCATGTGCACTAGAAATGAAAATTACTTGTCTCCTATGCACAATTGTTATTCCAACAAACAGTTCATTGTAGAACGCATCACTTCACATCTAGCATTCTTGATGGTCTAAATATTCTGGACGGCTTGCAATTGTACAAGCCCATGATTCTCTTCACATCTTGAATTCTTTGTGATCCAAGTATCCTGAATGGCTTGCGACTGCACAAGCACATGTTGAAATGCTGCGACCACGAATCCTTTGCACCAAACACATGTCTCCCAGTAAGAACGGCGACTTTTGAACATCCTGCCCTACATCTCTCAAAAAAACCATGGATCCTCTCATGAAGGCGCAGGCATAACGTAGACAGCCCCCGTATCTAATTAGCATCAGTTGAGGGTCATACAAGTCATTTATAAGGCGCTGCTGCTGCGAGGAAGTGGTGTATAACGTAAGTTGGTCATGTCAACAGTCAACCCAAGTGGTACCTAGTCTCCTGACTATGCCATACTATTATTGAACCATTAAAATCACCAAGGAAAGGTCTTACGATAAAACTATGAAACAATTACAAGTTACTAACTGGAATTTCCACAATCAATCCCTATCAGGTACACTAACTTTAAGATACTACCCATACAAATTCTTCCCAGTAAAAATTACCAGAGAACCATACAGATATACATCCGTGAGGTAAAATATCTCCCAAAATTCCCCTTTAGAAGCAGCAACAACTGACGTAACCTGAGTTTTAATTTCCGATGACACATATTCCGCTCTTTACTCAATATTCAACAAGGTAGTTTGACAGGAAGACAAAGCTATCATAAAATCTAAAACTCCCCCATTCTATCAACTTGTGACCAATAACCCATTTCAAGAAGTCCTTAAAGTCTTATAACCTTCCAGTAATTACAGTACTCATAACTATCCCACAAAGTCATCAATTTTACCTTGGTTAGCAAATATTGCCGATAACTGCTCAGTTCTCAGCAAATTAGCGATTGACATACTAGCAATCGCTCCTATGATCATAACAACTACAATTACCAATGGCGCAGCCCTCTTACTTCTTCTAGAAGAGATCTGAAATATCGAAACACCTAAATTTGGAAGCCATGTTAAAGTCTTCCTAATCCTATAGTGAACCCTAACCGATTTTCCAAAACCGGAACAGATCAAACAGATTCCGTCCGATACTCAACTTACCCCCCAAAAAATCCTAAGCAACAGCATTTTATTCTGAAACTCTATACTCGAAGATATTGAGTCAGACGACTACTACACACCATAATATTCTTACATGACAAAATAAAGGCCTAACCTCACTATGAAATTAGCCCATGCCACGACTCCGAAAGCCATGGGAATACGGGACTTCAGCATAAAAAGCAAAATAAAGAACCTATAAGATACCCGATCTCGAAACCGGAAAAAAAAAAAAAAAACAGAAACCCAAATATTTACAAAGCCCTATGGTACTTTGCACCTAATTTTAAGTAAGTATTGCAACACACAAGAACAGAAAACTGAACTTGGACAATTAAAGATTTGTATAACTCTACAAACCAACGTCCACTCCAGTTAAAAAACTGCAAGTCACGCCCATTTAAAACCCATGATAAAAAACAAAGAGAGAGAGAGAGGGAAAAAAATTATCATAACCATAGTACAACACATGAGATTCCTATTAACTTGTCTTTTTAATTTTAGATATATATGTCAACCGAGACACACCTGTATTCTCGTCTAGAACAACAAACCTATTCCCCTTCTTTACTTCTACAACACGAAAAGGACTGTCAAATTTGGGACCTAGCTAATAATTCAACTGATTCCTGATATTTATTTTCACAAAAACCCTATCTCCCACATCAACTTTAACCCTATCCACCTGTCCTGCTATCTCAGTGTAAACCCTGCATCTAACCTTTCCTGGTATACTTTACTCTCCTAGAAAGAAAGTAATTTCTCTCACTCATTCCTTCAGAACCTTTCCCTAACCAGTTATATCTTTCACACCTTGGTGAGTCACTCAATCTCACTTTTGTAATAACTGCTGCAAATCACTTGTAACCCCATCATATACTCGCGTCTTTTAAGGTATCATCCCCTTAATTGGCATAATTACGTCCTTAACAGTAATCCCCACAAACATTCTCAAACCTATCCCGACCCTTTACACTCTTACATCATTCACCTCTGCTAACACCACCCCCGCCCCCCCTTTTTTTGTCGTCTACAATCAACAAATGCTTAAAATATTTATTTCATTGACACAGGACTGAATTCACTTCACACTTCAGGCAATATATCTCCATTTAAATCTTCTCTTCTGAGATCCATATGCTAATTTATTTTCATCTGTGCATTGAATTCTTTTAGAATGATTTCTAATTTTCACTGAAGTCCTTGTTCATTTAAATGTCTTCTTTTCTCACTCACCTTATCTTGGTCACCTACTCATCCCTCTGCATTTCAGGGCATAATTTTTCCATTGTTTCCCAGTTGCTAATGCAATTATCTATTGTTATTTTCACTAGACTTTTCAACTCCTAATCCCACCACTTACTATTTTTATTGCCTTTTCCCACTTTCCTAGACTCATAAATATTGAAAGCAGATGCTTTACCCCGTCATGGATTTTTATGCTAGTACAAGCTTCAAGTACTCGTTCAAATTCTAGATCCCTAACCCTAGCACACTTATCACCATTTTCCCCTCCTTCACTCTCCCCACTTCCTCCCGAACTTCACTCTCTCTTAAGATTTGCTTTAACACTTCTCTTCTCACATGTATATCCATCAAAATAAACTCGTACATAATCTAACGAACTCTTTTCCTCACAAATTGTCTTTCTCAAGTATACCCTTATATATCTTTCTTTGGAAAACACGCATTTCCAACAGTCAAGGACTTTTACAAGCATATTTTCACAAGACCCCATTCCCATTTACTCAAGAAACTCCGTGTCTGTCCACAGAGCTGTCGTTTTGGTCAGCTACCCTTTGTATTTAATTCACCTAACACAACTTTCCAATTCTGCCCCTTATCCACTTACTTCCACCCCCTTTTTTCTGTCACTCTCCATTTTACCCATTCAGTCCTTGAACTAACGCACTTGTCCTCCTTCACCCGTCCCAGAGTCTCCCTGGTTCTACGAGCACTACACTTCCCCTAACTCTTCACCGCCATATTACCACAGACACTATACCATTTTTTAGTTCATTGAGGAAAGTTGGCAAAACAATCACTCTATATATTGCAAGTTATGTATACATACAATGTTATGATACATAACTCCTCTCTGGCTCTAGTTTCTTTTGTATAAACCTTACTACATTCCTTTCATTTTAGATACTTGAACCACTCACTCTCATCCTTGTCTAAACGCAGAATGCTTTTATGCTGTGAATACCTCTGCCATCGACTTGCTTTCTTATTCTAAGCTTTGCCAATAATGGGGGTATTAGTAATAACTTAAGGCTGAGTCTATCACCATTAAAATCAAACAATAAATAGCTCTTCAACTCAAATACTTCACTGAAACATTACCTCTTTCCTTGACACACAGTGCTTACCACTCGCGTCAGTCATCAAACGACGTTTTCAATACCTTAAATAAGTATCTCGCTGCTGTCTAACCGGGTTTCATCCTCATTAGTGCTCTTATATTTTCAACAATAAATTTCTCATCTTGCTGACACATCCCCTCCACCATGCCGTCAACCAGTCATCAACCCATGCCCTCGATAAATAAGCACTTGTAATCCCAAGAACCATTTTCTTCTTACATTTGTTCTGCATCCATTACTTTTTAGAAGGATAACTCCTTTGCCCAATGGGAATTATATTTAATAAGCATTTCTCCAGCTTAGATTCGGACATGAGCCGTTACTTTAGATATAACGATAAATAGTCGACGGAATTTTTTAACCACACGTCTGTAAGCCTGGTAAGGAAAGATCCATAAATTAGTTGGAGTTATTCCATATGTGATTATTTCAATATTTATATATATATATATATATATATATATATATATATATATATATATATATATATATATATATATATATATATATATATATATATATATATATAGTATATATATATGTCAGTTATTTGTAAGGTATAGTGAATTGATTTTAAATGGTTTATATATATATATATATATATATATATATATATATATATATATATATATATATATATATATATATATATATATATATATATATATATATATATATATATATATATATATATATATATATATATATATATATATATGTATATATATATATATATATATATATATATATATATATATATATATATATATATATATATATATATATATATATATATATATATATATATATATATATATATATATATATATATATATATATATATATATATATATATATATATATATATATATATATATATATATATATATATATATATATATATATATATATATATATATATATATATACATATATATATATATATATATATATATATATATATATATATATATATAAAACCATTTAATATCGAATTCACTATACCTTGCAAATAGCTGACATCCTATGGGAATAACTCCAACTAATTCGTGGGTCTTCCCGACCAGGCTTACAGACATGTGGTTAAAGTCGACTATTTATCGTTATATCTTAAGTAACGCTCAGTTCCGAATCCAAGCTGTGTAATAGATTCATAGAAAAAAAATTATACCAATAGATTTATGAAACAGAATTCGTGAGTTTAATATATCAGGCAGTGCTCAATGGTGAATATCTAATTATACGGTTTTATAAAATGCCGTCCTGTTCTTTATTTATTTGTTTCTTGTAACATCTTTCTTTGATATGCTATGATACCTGACAATTTCTAAAATTGTCTAATCATTTATGTTTTCTCGAAATTTAAAGCACAAGTTAATAAAAATTTTGAAGATAATATGTATTTTATCTGAAAAAGACATGATGATTCAAAAGCAGAGATAACGCATGAAAAATAATCTGTATTTTGACAATGGACAATGCATGCGAATAACTTCATCTTTCTTCAGCATCCCAACATACGAGGTCACTGATGAAGTAGAAGACTCCGCCGAAACAGAATTGTAATCATATTGTGTTGGTGGGAAGGTGATCCAAACCACCTATATTACTATCCACAAGCTTTCGATTTAATCAAGGAATATTGTAAATTTTTGGAGTAAACAAACTGGAATAACCTGCAAAAGGAACGTTTCCAGTGTACATAGCTACGAATTGATGCATCAGAACAATTTACTCAGTCCACCTGGCACTGTTTGACTACGAGTTTTTCAAAACTCAAATCACATGCATGAAGTCACCTTTTCAGAAGCAGCAATAACTGCATTCACACTGTGAAAGTTTATTTAGAGGCTCACGATGGAACCCTCTGCTTCGATGGGATAGTAATGGTTTATTATTGTACTGTTGCTCTTAATACAACGAAGTTATTAGAGAATTGATAAAATAATTTGTTTCTTCTTGCAACACTTTTTAGTTTGGGCCCTGAACCTTTTCAATAGCCCTCATATGTAGATACATACATACATGAACGTATATACACGTACACCACACATTATATATTATATGCACACATATAATATATGTGTAGTGTGTGTATGAATGTTTATAATCACTCTTACTTATGATTTATATTTCTCACATAACACAGAGAAAAATTAAATGCTGGGTGTAAGTCCTGACCGGTTTCAGCTTTATTTCTAAGCCATAAGTGGGATTAATACGCAAAATATATGCTTACAATGCAACCCTCTACTTCGATGGAAGAGTAATGCTTTAAACTACTCCTTGTTGGCCTAAATGCAATGAAGTTAACATAGCATAGAATTGATAAAAGATTCTTTTTCCTCTTTAGGTATGGCCTTAAACCTTTTGAATGGCCCGTATAGATACACACACACACACACACACACACACACACACACACACACACACACATATTATATATATATATATATATATATATATATATATATATATATATATATATATATATATATATATATATATATATATATATATATATATATATATATATATATATATATTGCAACTAAGGAAACTTCCTTCCAAACAACCTCACAAGCCTTAAATAATACTAAAGCAAGAGATATAAGAATAAAACTCCTTTTATTAATTTGTTAATAAAAGAACTATAGGTATCATTCGCCCGTTCACCAATTCTCTCCCTCTTCTCTATATGGGTAAGCCCTTAATACTTCCTCTGTTCAGAGTGACTGCCAAAGATCCTTATCCTCAGGTGCAACCTTCAAAGATGCAACTCCTCACCGGAGGTGGACAACTGACAAAGGAGGAAAACAAAAGAGGGAGAGCCCGGCCACAGCAACTGAACATGTGCCTGGCTGCCATAACACCTAGGAAGGTGATCTCACCACACGGCCTCGCGGGGCCGACCACACATGCGTGAGCCTTTAGAAAACAGAGTAGGCATTAACTACAATGCCACCTACCAGGATACCCAGGCATAATCCTCTGAAGCTACAAAGGCGACATGGACTGGCAGTTTGGCCTGAGAAGTGCCAAGAACTTAACGCAGTACACTTGCTGTCCTTCCTTTTGACTGTCCTCAAACCAGCAGCCTTTGTAAGTGGCATCCCTTCATTTTCCTCCCTCCATCACCGATGCCCTATTGGATAAGGACACCGTCACCCTGACCAAGGTATTGTACCGGAATAAGGTTTCTTTTAGTGAGTCACGATCCTGTTATTCCTCTGCCTGATTTTATTTTCTGTTTCATTGTGTGAGTACCTTCAGTGAATTTGTGTTGAAGTGTCAAGTGTTAACGTAATTGTGCATTTAGTAATTGTAACTGAGTTGCTTGGCACCATCCGTGTGTTCCCTCAGTTCCCTTTGAGTGCATTATTACTTCTTGCAAGTAACTGTCTTGCATCTCATTGCAGATTGGCCTTGGCTGTGGAACCAACTCTTCGGCTCTCTCTCATGTGCAGTGGCCATATGCCACCCCTTCTTCTACCCCTCTGTGATGTTCCTTTCTTGAAGACGACATCGGTATAGAATATTTATTCTGTGCAGGATCCATTCACTTACCAGGACATTGTTATTACCTGCCCCGTAATTTTTTATTCTTCTGATCTGTCTGTGTTACGTAAATATAACTAATTAAGAGAACCCTTTTAACTGATTCTCCTACAGATCTGCCTTAACTAGTCTTATCAGTCAGATTTTAGCCAAAACACGGTAGCTTTCTTGGTAATGTAAAGAACTCCCTGTGATCATCCGTTGCAGCCCAGAATCCCAGTATCTAAGGTGACATATATATATATATATATATATATATATATATATATATATATATATATATATATATATATATATATATATATATATATATATATATATATATATATATATATATATATATATATATATATATATATATATATATATATACATACACATATATATATATATATATATATATATATATATATATATATATATATATATATATATATATATATATATATATATATATATATCAACTCCTACAGATTGATTTTACACATCTATAACCTGTAAGTCCTGACCAGTTTCAGCTTTATTTCTAGGCCATCACGAGGGATTAATACATTGCTTTATAATTCACAAAACATATGCTAGAGGGATGGTACAAAAAACATAAAGACTGTTACAAACCAAAATTCCATACCTCGTAGGTGCCAAGGGGTGGAGCCACACACTCATGTGTCTACAAATCTGATTATACGCTGTTCTTACATATATACTACCATCCTTAAAACTTAAATATTTTGCATATTTTTCTAAAAATTAATGGGTCAAATTTATCCATACTTGACATATTCATATTCTTAGAAAGACTTTCCATAATAAAAACAGACTCTGTAATGTTGCATTGTCAGAATAGACGACTTTTTTTGCCCCTGACTTGTTGATTGCAAGATTGTTTTCACTAACAATTTAAAAAATCCACGGTTCACCTGTACATATCTTACACAGTTTATTATGCTATTCTATTCTCTTGTCCAATGTTTTTCAAGTTTGACAAATATTAAAGTTATCACAAGATTTACATGGAATTTGATATACATATCCTTTGGTATTTTCGGTCATATTGATTATAAGTACATGTTTCATTGTTTTATTGTTCTTAAATGCAACATTAACCGCAAAACTCTTAAGCAGCTTGGGGATATCTTTCAAATCATTAGTATACGGTAGGGCAAGCAGGTTTTATGCATTGTAATTTTTTTTATATATTTTTTTTTTTTTTACCACTTCTACTGTATTGTCAGACTATAGCTTGCTTGTATTCCTAACCTTACCTATTTCCGAAACAGTGTACTCTGGTATATACATGCCGCAAACATCTCTATCAAAACCTGATGTCTTTTCATTCTTAGACCTTTTAATTACATGCTTACATTATTGATGGTCTGTTGCACAAGGATTGCCAAAATTTAATTAATTCCATCCATCCCATGCATAATTTACATTTGCATCGTCAAATTACTTACTATGAAGGAATATGTCTGTATTTTTCTTCTTCCGGGGCCACTCATTATGAGATTTTCCCTGAGTGCTCATTCATTTGAAATTAAAGTTATAGGTGCATTTAAAAAATAAAAAATGCCGGTTTTTAAAATCGATTTTCACACTGAAAGATTAATTTGCTTATCAGCCTTCCTCCCGCCATACATTCACTACGGTAAAGTCTTCATTTCATTAAAGTAATTGTTGTGACATACCAAGTAGACTTTAGTAACCCCACATTGTTTACCTCACCCTGTCATTGATTAACCTCCATTTTTTAAGCCTTTTCTTGTGTTCTGTGACAGAGCTCATTAATCCATAATGTTTTATATATATATATATATATATATATATATATATATATATATATATATATATATATATATATATATATATATATATATATATATATATATATATATATATTATATATTTATATATATTTGTTTTCATATACCCTTTGAATTATATATCATATATTTTTATTCTGTTTCTCTATCTTTAAGTCTATATATTTATATCTATACATGAATGAAAGTTTTATATTTATTTATTTATTTATAACCATAACGTTCCTTTTATTGATTTCAGCCCTTTTGTGTCAGAGGCATCCATCAAAAATTGAATTACGCTCTCATTCTATATTTTTATTCTGTTTCTCTATCTTTAAGTCTTTCCTATATTTCTTAAATCTCCCTACATGAAGCTTCCGAAAGTTGCTTGGCAAAGTTGCTTATCTTGGTTATACTTATAACCATAATTTCAGTTCTTCCCAAATTAAAAATAGATTTCAGCTCTATTTTGTGTCAAGCCGGTATCCGACAAAAATTGTTCAGTCATCTTTCTTTTCAAGGCAACAGCTACACTACTAAGAATAGTCTTGTAAAAGTTCCATCGTTATTTCCTATTTTTCAAAAAACATAATGAATATTCTTTCGAAAAAACTAATTTCCACTATTTAGCCCCAATTTCAGAACAAGTTTCCATTAGAAAAATAATTAGATTAGTTTAATTATTATTAAATTTCTTTTTTTGTGGAGGTTGTGCGCTCATTTCGAACTTCCTGACAAAGGAAGCTCATTACGTTTGGAAAGGGGCATTATGCTCGTGAAATCCTTCAGATACCCAGGAAAGTATTTAAAAACTATTCAGACTAACGTTTAAAAAAACCTTCATTGTTATCCAAGTTATTTTCGATGTAACAATATCATATAAAGCATGTATGAATCAATGGGGATATTCTAATAATGTCTAAAATATATATACATCTGAGCAAATATATATATATATATATATATATATATATATATATATATATATATATATATATATATATATATATATATATATATATATATATATATATGTATGTATATATATATATATATATATATATCTATATGTATAGAAATAATCAACTGCAATCACGTGTATAACAGAAATAAATTTATGACTCCCATATATATATATATATACAGGTCTTTCAATTGAAAGGTAAGGATATATGTGATAATATATATATATAGTCATCATATATATATATTGAAACCTATATATATATACTGTACACTAGAAATAATCAAGGCTATTACGTGTGGGCAGAATATAAATTTGACACATTCTTGTGTTGGTCAATTGAAACGATTAATTTTCACATCAATGATGTTGAATTCTATTTATGCACTGACTTTTTGAGGCAGAAATAATCTTTAAACATTCTTGTGTGTTTGTCAGTCATTTTAAGTTAATTTGCATAATGGCCTTATCTGTTCTTGGGTGGTGTAGGGACCAAGACAAGCAATGATTCTCGGGAACTAATCTTTCATCCATACCTATGTTCCGTTATGAATAGCGTGAAAGTCCACCAATGGTCTTAGTAGGGATTTTTAGTCCTTCCTTGTTTGATATTGCAAATAACGTAGAGAGAAAATAAAAAAGCAAGTCTTGTTGTTTTGAATGTCGAGTGGACATGGTGTACTAGAGAGAAAAAATTAAATAGCAAGCATGTTTAGATAAGAGCAAGGGAGAAAGTAATATGAGGATTTTGTGGTTAAAACTGAGTGTAACGAAAAAAAAAGAACTGAGATCTTTGGATAAAAAAAGAAAACAAAAAAAGATAAATGTTTCTGCGAATCTGAATCTGCATCTGTCTGTGGTTGGTGAATAGGAAAGGGTATTTGTAATAAATAACTTGAAGTATGGCTTCAGTGTTGGTAAGTACCAAGTTTTCCCATAAGAAATTTCATAAGTATAATTTGCAAAGAAAAATGATGAGGAAAAGATTGTATGTTAGTACAGACTTGATAGCAAACAGTCTTGATTTGACCAATGATTGGAAATGTATATAAGCATCATTCAAAATTGATTCATGATTAAACTGCAGAAGAGGTAAAAATGTTTCTTTAAACGTAATTTAGATTATTGAGTGATAACAATAACGAAATCTATTCTAAGCCTAATAACCTGGTAGCTGAAGGAGTAAATAAGGCGAGTAAAAACTTCCATAATTAGGTAAAGTGGTCAGAAGAGACTGTGGGTATGAAATGAGAGGAAGATGGAATCTAAATAGTCAGAGATTATTGGAGGTGGTATTACATGGAAAAAAATAGATCATTTACAGTTATACACAATAACAGAAAAGATAGGTAAGAACAATGTAAGAGAGGAAAAGATGACAAATTATGACAATAGAAAACAGAAATTTAGGGAGAATAAGATTTTTTAGCGAAGTATATAACTAAGAAAAATTTTACTGGGCAACTGGATCTCAAAGTAGAAAAATTTAAATAATATAGAGACTTGCTGTCTGATATAAATGCAGTACTAGACTAATTTAATAAATATTTATTGATTTATTAAACAAAGACTACATAAGGACGGAGTAATGAATGACACAATAGTTAAAGGGGTTATAGAATGCTGAGGAAAGGATTTAAACATGATTATTTAAGACCTACAACGGAGGGCAATTAGGTCGTGGATGGATGGTAAATCACCAGGAGTTAATAATATCAGAACACGGTGGGTATAATGTGGCTGTTCAGGGTTTCAAAGGTATATCACAAGAAGGAAATGTTCCGAATTATTATTATTGTTATTATTATTATTATTATTATTATTATTATTATTATTATTATTATTATTATTATTATTATTCAGAAAATTAACCCTATTCATATGGAACAAGCCCACAGGGGCCACTAACTTGAAATTCAAGCTTCCAAAGAATATGGTGTTCACTCGAAAGCAGTAACAGAAGGTAATGAGAAATACAGTCTAATGGTTTGAGGAATAAAAGACCTCAAGAACTGACAAGTTCGACAGTGAGGTACATCTACTGCATATTGGTGCTGCTGCTCAGCGAATCTGGTTACTCTCGGCGGGAAAAGGGGATCAGGAATCAAATGTGAATATGAAATATTTCTGTTAAAATACAACTTACGAAGAAGTGACAAACAAGAGACCATCTGCCGATGGTACAAGTCATAACTGCTAATATTAGGAAACAGAAACTTACCACCACGAACCACTCTTTCTAAAAGAGATAAATCTCTGACAGAAGCAAACATCCACACCGGAGAACAGTATTCTAAGAAAGGTAGCACAAATGACTTAACACAGGTTGCATTGATTTTATCAGTTATAAGTACAGGAAGACTAACAAACAATACCTAACTTTCTCATGGCATTGGCTGAAACTTTCATTACATGTTTTTCATAAGTAAGATGTGAGTCAAAAGTTACACCTAGAATAGTTAAAGCTTCACACTCATTCACCAAAGTTCCATCCACTCGAAGGGGAGAATTTTCAAGTACAATTTACCTAGTGGGATACACTTCTTTTTTTTCAAAAGTTGCTGGATATGGGCTCTTATGTACTTGAAAAGAAATTTTATCTTGGATCTATTCTCAACCACTAAATATTAGCCAACATGACCTTTTAAAGTAAACTTATCAATGATAAGTAGCACAAAAACAAAAATGAGAATTTATTTTATCTTCAGTCAACAGAGGCGTACTTGCTGTCAAATCTAATATTCTTCCCTAAATTACAATATTTATTATCATGATAAAACAACCTGATTTCAAATCAAGAGCTCATTAAGATTTACATCTATCTCTCTTTGCAATCTTCTGATATATTTCGTAGATTATTCATAATCGTGTTTCCCAGGATTAATAAGGACAATCTTGCGCATGACGTCTTCTGGCTGCATCAGGCTGAGGTTAAGGTAAAGGAAAGTCATCAGTCAGTATTTGACCTCACCAGAGTGAAGAACACGGAAACTCTCTTAACCCGGTTTAAGGGACTCTTCACCTGGTCAGTCCCAGGATTAATTCGACCAGCATTAATATATAGCACAAAATTTAAACAGATTTTTCTTATCCTTTTTCACATTGAATGATGTGGGTTGCTGATGATAGTTTGACTGTCATTTACACACACACACACACACACATATATATATATATGGGTTGCTGATGATAGTATATATATATATATATATATATATATATATATATATATATATATATATATATATATATATATATATATATATATATATATATATATATATATATATATATATATATATATATCTATATGTATATATATATATATATATATATATATATATATATATATATATACCAAATATATATAATGTATAGGAATCATAAATAGTGACTATATGTGTGTGTGTGTGTGTGTACACAGTGTATGTATGTATGTGCATTATATTAACCAAAGAATGTAAGAAATCATAAAGAAACAAAACAAACCTGGTCATTTTGGTTAGGCCTACTGCATTACCCAAATAACAATAAAAAAGACACAAGGAGGATTATATCAATCCTTTAATTCAGGATTATATCAATCCTTTAATTTAGCAGTACCTGGAGATTGACGGGACCTCTCTCACCTAAGGTTGTGAAGGAGAGAGAGTGAATGCGTGTGGGCAAACAATTACCATAGTGACCCTTCATTTCTTTGTTTCCCTGGTTTTCTTCTACGGTACATACCAGTGACGTCACAAACATGCGCAGAAACACCGGGACGGTCTAACCCTCTACTCTATTAATCCTGGGTGTTTCCATTTTCTTCTATCACAGAAGTTGTTATCGTAAATTGTCTCTGTTCTATGTCCTCTTTCATGTCTCTTTCTCAGCCATTACTGTACTCTCCCCTTTATCTAAATTATTATTTTTTTTTTTTTGCAGGAGGATAACTGATCTAAGGGTCGTGTCCAATACACTGTGTCTGTCAACATAAAAGTTTCCTAATGGTCCTCAAAGAAACTTAGCCGTTACGGAATCAAATGAAGATTTCTTTTAAAAATGGTTTTCTCTCTTCTTTTCAAGAAAAAGAAAACTGAGACTGTATAACACGAAAATATCTGAACGTTGAAAAATTTATGTCACTGAATTAATTTTCAAAAGATAAGATTCAATTTGCATGACGGTGAAGACAAGCAATTTGTTTTCCGCTTTCCAGGCGTTCCTTGCTCACTGATGTTAAGTTTACATTGATTTATATCTCTCAGTTATTAAATAGCATTAATCAAGGTAGTATGACTTTCCAAGACATCTCTGCTCAAAGAAATGTTTTCAGTCTACCTTCGTCATCAAGAGTGTATCGAAAAAAAAAAAGTCGTAGTGAGTTAATTCTAAGTGAAATATATATTTCAGATGAAGAATTCAAAAGAAAGATCATACATAGATAAACCAAAGACAAAAAGAAAGGGAAGCCACCCCTGTAAATAGAAAAAAAAAAAAAAAATCTCCACGGTAAATACCAGCAAAAGTTTCGCTAAGCCTATGAAAAAAGGGTTCCATGGTTATAGAAAGTGGTTCCCAACTGGGGAAATTCCCTGGGGAAAAAGGGGGAAATAATTACACTACATACTAACTAAAAAAATATCAGATGTATTTTATCATGAGAGAGAGAGAGAGAGAGAGAGAGAGAGAGAGAGAGAGAGAGAGAATGTCTGTTGCAGATGGGTGGCACTGTATCTACCAGGTTCGGCTAACGTTCAAACATGAGCTCTGAAGGGAGGGTGGAAAGGAGTACACTCACAGGCTCACAGTGCATTACGAAGTCAGTTAGCAGGAGCATCTCTATGGCTCTGCGGGGTAACTAACCGCTCTCTGTCTAACTATTTGTTTATCAGTATATTTTGTCTATAATGGAAAATAAATTAGTAAGTCGTCACAGTGTTTTAACTACTCTTTCCTCATACACATGAAAGGGGAAATCTGGAGGGTTGCACTGGGTGCAGGGGGAAATGACAGGAAAAGGTTACTGTTATAGACAAATAAGGATAAACGTGTTTGTGCGTTTTTACGATCATTTTGTAAGTACTCAGCCTCAAAGTATGTCGGAGTATGTTAAAGAACATGGCACTGTCGATTAATGGCAAGTTGTCTGGTATGCATGTGGCTCTTTAATACATGACATATGGGACAGAAAATCAAATCAAACTGCTTGAATAGCAATTCATACACTTGTCATTTTTACGACTTACAATAGTGATGGTAGTGTTAACAAGAAAAAGTACTTGACCGGTAGCTGTGCAATTATTGTGTTTATTTAAGCAAAGTAAGTTTTTTTAGCGTCGAAGCACAAATTAGGGTAGCAGGTGGAGAAAGATGAACTTGAGTAAAACTTGAGACTGTACGGGTTTTACTATATCAACGGTGGCATTCAGCCTACTCTCTGTCTGAATTCATAAAATAGATTATAAATGGAGGTAACGTGAGCTACAATCGTTAGCATAATGGACTAGTGAACTGTTGAAAAGGTTAACATTTAAAATAGTTACAGTTCGTGCCCAACAGTGAAGACTACAGGGAAATGAAACTATATAAAATGGAATATTGAAAAAGATCTATTGCTAGGTTATGTTTCGTAAATTATAACTACCACTGATAGAAATGTTCAGTCATTTGGAATCTTTTAGTATAACTAATACCAATACTCTAAATTCGTCCAGCATAATGGTATACGAATTGCGTAAGACACTCTTGTGTATAACATTTTCTCATAAAAGTAGTAAGAATTAATCAAGAAAACTAAGAGATATACTTCAGCACGATACACTCATATATTGTTTTTCTTTTAATTTCAGGGAGTGAGAAATTTTATGTAACTTGCACAAAATTCTGCATTTACTTATGGTAATGATGAAGAGGTAAAACAAAATATGCTCATTTAAACTATTACTGAAGTATCTGTACTGCACTATCAAGTATGTGGGGCTTTTTTACTACGACATTGGTATAGCTGGAATGAAAAAAAATTGACAGGTCAACTTTTGAATTCTGGTAATCTTTTGAGTTTCTTAATCTGAGAAGATCACGAATATTCCATGCAATATATTAACAAAAGTTTTCAGGTAATAGGGTTACACCAACTAGTAAACAGTTATTGTACAACTATAAATATGTGTGTAATTAAGCTAACCTCACTACCACAAGATATTAAATTAGATTAACTTAGGTCCACCGGTTTAACTGGTTCCAGTATAAGGAAAAGTATCAAGGTATATAAAATTATTTTTATTGTTCATTCATAGAAGTATAGTTTGATAAACATCTCTAGATTAATATCAGGCGAATTACTCGTACCTAAAAAAATTACATAAATCCTGCCGGAGTTAGCAGGAAACAAAAATATTTTATACACTTACTGGAAAAAATTTAATAATTTGTAAACCATAATTCAGTTTCATGATCGCTTTGCCAATTTAAAATCTTTAGATCAAGTTCATCTCTTACATTTAGCGAATGAACTAAAGCTGTAAATAAGCACTAATAACAGAACAGAAAACTTCAATGGATCTTTTGTGTTTTCACTTCGAACACAAAAGCTCTCTGTAACTTAGACAGTTGGCTTACAGAACACCATATTGGTGTTTTACATATCCTATAATGATGACTAGAATCCCTTTTCCCAAACCCAGTATAACTTAATTTTGTTTTTCTTAAAAGAGATTTTGCAAATGTGGAAAAAGACTATGCAATACAGTGCTTGTTCCAAATGATTATAGGGAAGCTAATTGCAGAAAACATGATCGCTAGATTAAGCTAGACATTTGAAGATCTAAATATTTACATGTAGATCTATATATATAAAAGAGAGTGTTTGTATATTTGTTTGTCCACTATAGAAATCCGAACCGCTCGACAGACCCAGACAAAATTTTGTACACGGCCTCTAAGTCACTCCAGAAAGGTTTTACACCCAAAACCAAACCCCTACCCCGTGACAGACATACAAACACAGACAAAAACAAATGAAATTTTGTTTTACGTCACCTTTTCCTTCAGTGTTACTGGGTTAATTCTCGTTTTTCTCATGTCGCTCCACCTTTTATTCCATGTTCTGTCAGGAATATGGTAAACACACAACAATAACTCCAAATTCCCTATAACAAATTTTTTTATCAGAATTGACATGAATTTTGATCATAATTTATGATAATTATTAATATAAGTGGTCAACATATACCTCAGTGCTTGGTTGTATTGCTAAATTAAATATTTTTGGCTTTGTTACAAAACATATTTCATAGCTATAAAGCAATGAACCCAAACCAGCAGGTCCAAAGATTTTCTCACCAAACACATACACATACCAGTTGTCTTCCTCATTCGTGCATGTGTAGTAGCTGCTAGCTCAGCACAACGTGCAAGATGTATGATGACATTATATAATTTTTCTTTATTACTTCAGTTGCGAATTTTCTAATTAATTCGATCGTTTCTTCTTCGTTTTTACCTTCGGAATTTGTTGTAGCGACTACTTCCGTAGCATCACAATGGCGTATATCGTTATAAATTCGGTTGAAATGAGGTTTATGGGGTGTTTTGGCAACAACACTTCACTACATACTTAAGGCCGGTGGGTTGGTCTGTTGTTGCACAAGAGACAGACCTTCTCCCCTCCCACACAGACACAGAAACACACAGACACACCTGAGTACGAATTGTAGAAATACAATCATTTTTATTTGTCTTTGTTCAGTGGAGATGCTTTTTATTCTCTTCTGATAGAGGAACGTAACTTCCTCTCCCCTTTCCCCCCCTCTATCTTCCCCTCACCCTTCCATTCCCGATTCCCCTTCTCTCTTCCCAGTCCAGCGCCATGTTTTTAGGGTTCAACTCAAATGTGACCATTTTATACGTGTAATCAATGGAAGTTGTCCCTTAGGAAGTGCCAAGAATATAAGTAAATAGTCATAAGTTAATATAATTTCTATGAATATATAGAGATTATGCCGAATTAGGATTTGATATTTAGGATTAATTGATTAAGTTCGACGGCAAACTTCCAAAGCACATGTGACTCGGATATTATTTTAGTTTACGAAATTCTCTTAAAATGTAGCTCTGAGATTGTCATGAATGCTTACAGAAGTGATACCAAAGCTATATTTTGTTGTCTATTGATACAGTTCCAAGATTATCCTAATTATGAATAATAGGCTCTGCCTTTACATAGGCTATATAGGCCTAGGCTACCTGTTGAAAATTTGAATAGGCCTAGCCTAGCCTTTGTCATATATGGACTACATATGTTTAGTTTAGGCTATGCCTGTAATATCCCCTGGTATGCTCCATACGAATCTCATTACACTAGTGAATTATTTTGTCTCAACATACAGATGAACTTAAATTATACTCATTTTATGCGTATCTTAATAATTTCATTTATACAGTCTCTATTTCATAACATACGTAATAAGTGATTGTTGGTGCATGTTTATTCAATTATTGTTAGGCAATATGTAATTTTTGCAATTTTTTTGCATTTTTCAGTCAAAACCGTCGAGGTTACTATCATACGTCCAATGTCTGCTTATGATTATTAAGAATAAACTTTTGATGCACCAAAAAGATGCATTTTTGACCTTGGCCTTCCAATTGATGTTTTAAAACTAGGAACATAATTCCTCTTACACTTTGGGTGTAACAGTTTTGAATTCTTGAGAAGATAAGTTTAAGCTATAATTTCGTCGATTCATGAACTGTCGCCAGTGTAACCCTGTAACTCAACCAAAAAGTCTTTGGGTGATGAAGAGATGTCTACAGATGCAGGGTTGGCTCCTGATGTGCAAGATCCAATTGCCTCCAGATGAAAGGAATATGGAATAGCCAAGGGAGCACTTACTCCTTTAGTAAATAATACAGACAAGATACTCAAAAAACAGGAAAATCTTTTGAAAATTAAAGAAAAGGTAAATTTGTTGCCTGAAAGAGTGCAACAGTTTGAAGAAGCTCTTCAGCACTACGTGACTCTACTAAGAGACCCAGGTGCTATAGAACAGGCTACATTAGTTTGTAAAAATGTTCTCACTGAAGCCAAGAGCATGGGTATGTTGGAGAAGAGACAGATGAACGAGAGAATGAATTTGAGTTTAAAAAAACAGATGAAGACTTTGGCCTGTGACAAACATCTCACTGCCCCTGACTTGATAGTACTTGAGGAAGACTACCATAAGATAACTCAGGTCTTGGCAGATATAGAAAGAGCCAGAGAACTGGAAGAAAAAAATCCACAAGATGAAACTTGAAGCCTAGAGGTCTAAGCACTGGCTGCAGGAGCTGAAAATGCAGAATGAAATGCAGCTGCAGAGGGAAGGGCAATTTAGTCTGGCAAGAGAACAGAAGCAACTTACAACAGATCATTCTGAAACCGAAAAAGTGAGTTCCACTCTGAACAAACCCCTTATGTCTACCCTGGGACATGTCAATGGTGTAAGAACTATACCTGCCAGGAGTACCCCGCAAGAGAACTCAGCCAGAAAATCAAGATTGTCATGGGAACCCCTGGGAGTATCATCAGAAGAAGATGAGCAGATGAGTTTGATAAAGACTGGTTGCAGGAGTTGTTGGAGAAGTGTTAAACGAGTCACAAATACAACAGCAGAGCATTGTAGACTCACTACAGACATTTGATGGTGATTCCTTGCGATACTGACCCTTCATAAGAAGTTTTCATACCACAGTTGATGCCAAGAACATAGATTCTACATTGAAATTGTCCTGCCTGTTGCAATAATGTAAAGGTAGTGCCAGGAGAATACTTAATTGTTGTGAGATCATGGACCCAGAAGATGGATATGTCCAGGCACTGGAAATTTTAGAAGATATCACAGGCCGGCAAAAGGTGAAGGGATCAACAGAGCTGAGAGAATTTGTTGATGATTTGAAATGCTGTCAGCAGACCTTAAAATATATGGGCAATGAGAGTGAGTTTGACAATGCAGCAAGTTTACAGACTGGTTGGATTGTAATATATCTTTTTTGCTTTATTTATCGATAATTTTAAATTCCTTTCCAAAAATTCAGGACTACAAATTCTAAGAGCTCTAAGATACTTACATGAAAACGTTGACACCTTAATTTGTTTAGCATGGTTGAATAAAAATAACTAAGAATATATGACAAATTATTAGAAACCACGAATAATTTGTGTTTCATATATACTTTAAAACAAAATTTGGTGTTATTTCCAATAACTAAGACATCCAAAAATGGTATACAATTATATGAGTATATAGGAAACCCACGAATAATTTGTCATTATTCATTTTAACTCTAACCATGCTAAACAAATAAAGGTGTCAACATTTTCCAGTATGTATCTTAGAGCTCTTATAATTTGTAGTTCTGAATTTTTGGAAGAGAAATTTAAAATTATTGATAAAATAGGAGATTCATTATGTTACCCTCCATATTTTTTTTGAACTTTGTAATAACAAATATAACATAATGTATATATATATATATATATATATATATATATATATATATATATATATATATATATATATATATATATATATATATATATATATATATATATATATATACAATCCATATATATAGTATATTAATATATAAAGAACTTAACATAATAATTGTTCTGTGCATTAGTAGAATTACTAAAAAGGACCCTAAGAATATTCTCTGCTTACCACTTCATCCTAATTTCATTCCTGCAGTGCTCATTTTAAAGACTATGAGTAAGTAACTTAGATATCATAATATTTTGAGAAGTAAACTAATTAAGAATAGCTCGCCCAATTCAAACAACATTGCATAAAGTATTCCTTGCAAAGAATGTAATAAGATTTATATTGGTCAAACATCAAAAGGACTTAAAGTAAGAAGCTAGCAACACAAATATGCCATTTCAAGAGGCTTATCAAATAATGGCATTGCGGATCATTGGCTTAAGGCAGGCCATGTGATGAATTGGGATAAGTCAACTGTAATCTACAAGGTCAACAACCATTGGGAAAGGAATCTGCTAGAGACTGTGTTTATTGAAGCTATGTCCAACTGGAATGTTAATCTCCATCCAGGATTATCCCTTGATCCATTGTCCCTGTCATTTTTGTTTAAAGAACATGGTGCCCAGATTAACAAACTGTAAACCCGCTCCCCTTCAGTTTTTGTATATAAAGCTGTGTCAACTTCTTTTGTATTCAGTATGAACGCGTTCTTTTTGAAAATGTAGAATAAACTACGAAAATACTTGTTCAAAGTCCCAGGTTTCACTCATCTTCTGACGTGGATTTAGTGATATTCTCAAGCACGCATTCTTTCGTGCTGCATTGGATGGGGATGGGTACAAATATAATTCTAAATAATTCTAAATAGATTGAAAAGTGGAATAGAACAAACTCCTGTAAGGTAAAAGAATTTTTAAATATATTTGCACCCATTAATAACTATAGATTTGTTTCTCCAATAAAAAAAAAATCAAATCATAATAATACTAATGTAGATGATGAATTCCTTTGTGCTTCTGTTTATATTAATCGTCGCTGCCAAGGTTATTCAAATGCAGGAGAAAGTAACTTCTCCTACTTTTTTTTAAGCTCTGAAAGAAATAGGAATGAAGCTAAGTTTGCATCCTTATTTCCAAAATAAGTACACCTGATGACCAAAGAATTATCTAATCAAATGGAGGTAACGAACTTCTCATACAAAAATCTCTGAGTAATGAGCCATTACTTTTTATCATTCTTAATTTCAGGATTTTTAAAATTTAAACAGTAGAAAACGTATTATTATACATTGCTCTCTTTGGATTATCAATAGCGTATTTAAATTTAGTGTATACAGTAGATACACCAATATTTCTACATATTTACTTCTTTTTATTCTGGCCACCGTTATTTCAAGTCAACATTCTTCAGAGGTTTAATTGTATATTGTCTTAAATATATTGATGATCAAATAGTTGTAATAAGGACCAAAGGTAAAAAACTTATGTACTGAGAATGGCAAAAAAAAAAAAAAAAATCTTTCAGATAATATCAACAAAGAAAAATAACAGAAATAGCTACATGAACCGCTATCTATTAAAGCTTTAGAGATTTTACGTACCTGCTTAAAATTAGTATTGAGGTTGAATTAGCAAATAACTATAGTATGAATCAACGTCATGAAGAACTCTCCTGACATTTCCAAAAGATGTTTTTATCGTATCCCATGCAATTCAGGTAATTAATTCTATGTTGATCAAACTTGTCCCTCAGTTGAAAAGATAATTATACTGAACAAAAATGTATAAGTTATAGACAGGTTAACTTTACAATTTGGATCATATTAAAGTGATATTTATGCATTAATTTGACAGGTATTAAAAACTGTCTATTCCGGTTGTCAAAATTTTAAAATTGAAAATTCAATAAGTATATAGTTATCATCTTAAGAATGCTTCAACTTTATCTATTTATTTCAATATAAATATGTAAAATTTAGGTATTCTATGATGTGCACTTAAACCTGGTTCAAACGGAAACAAAACGATACATGTTTTCTATTCCACTGCGAAAAAGTTAATCAAACACCAAGAAGGAAATGTTTATGCCTAACTCTCGCAGTCTCTTCCTAAAAGGCTCCACTTTATGCTTTATTACACACACACACACACACACACACACACACACACACACACACACACACACACACACATATATATATATATATATATATATATATATATATATATATATATATATATATATATATATATATATATATATATATATCTGAGTGTGAATATATATCTAGTTTTCGTCCTCCTTACTTTCAGCGATTCAGGATTGTATACCTTTTCACAACAGCATAGTTGTGTATTCTCGCCATGTAACCAAACAACCACAAAAGACTGCCAGCCATCATTTTCACCTGTGCGTAAATTCTTCTTTCTCTTCTCTCCTTGTTTTTCTTACACCGCACAAACAATGAAAAACAATTCTCTCTTCGGTTCCCACCTGCTATTCCTCAATTTGCAATAAACGTTGACAATTCACTATAACAAAGGCGACTTGCAGTAGCTAAAGCTTCATGGACTCTAACTTTTTGCCATTAGAAACGTTGCTCTTTACTTTTAAACTTTGGTCACTGCCCGTGGAACCTTCCTTTTTTTATCAGTCTAATCACAACTTAAACATTTGTGAGCATTAGCCCAAACCTCCATCCATAGAACATTTTTTTTTTCTAATCACAGAAACTTTCTTTATAATTTCATCACTTTATTCACTAAAGTATTTATATAAAAATAAGACGAAAGTGCCGGGCCTGACACCCGCTTTTGCGTACACCAAAACATTATTATGTCTACACATTATAAGCACGCAGCCTATATCATAACACCTATAACCATGCCCAACAAATTTCCTTGTACAGTATATTATGTACCCTCCTCATTACATTTACCCTAATTACAACTTGACTGTTCAGCGCCTCATTGCTCTACCAATGTCAGTAACTTCAACTGTATTAGTTAATTTCTCAATCAACAAGTAACTTTGCACTTTCATTTTTTTGTAAAAAATATTCACTCTCGTTTTTATACTCACTTTCATCAACTTTCCTTTAATTCTCTAATACAATAATTCTTCCTATCCTCTCCTCTGGAAGTCCTTTTCCATCCAGAGATATTTTACATACCATTGTTATAAAATTTCACAATACTATCAGCGTGAAACAGCCGTATCTCACTTGTAATTCTATTATCACTAGCGGCTTTTCCTATTTAGGCACGTTAATTGTTCTCTTTGTATCCCTAACCATGAAATTTAAAGATTCAGGAATTTACAATGCTTGGTCATCTCTTCTGTCTTGCAGGTGCAAATGAAACTTTTTCTTTTTTACAAAACTCTTTCCTTGTGCTCATCCATCACTTCAACTCCTGTCTACGCACAAACAACGACAAGAATTCAGTGCTATTAATAGCTTTTTTATGTAGTATTTTCATTAATCCTTGCCCATATTCCCACTGGTCTTTCCACCTTATGCCATTCTAACCTCATGATTAATATTAGAGGCGCAGTTTGAACCCTCTTCATATGAATATTTCATCCGACACCTTATCCAACTACACAACATTACCATTTACGACGTCATTTAGTTTTCATGATATTCTCTCATCAAAAACATACGAATATTAGCAATATGAAATCATGTACTTCCAGTAATGTAACCCCTCTTGCCAGCGATTTTAGTAAAACCCTCTTCAGAATTGTTCCCTCCAGAGAATGCAAGCCTTGCTCCATCATCGCCAACTTAATCTACTACTTTGTGTTCAAATCATCCAAGGCAAGTACCCTCTCTTCGCCCAGAATTCAAGTCACATACATTTCTCTCTACCAAACTTTTCTTTCACTTCCAATCTTTTCTGTCACCTACCCCTATATTTATTTACTTTCATCATTCGTTGGCCAGTAACACTCAATTTCGTGTGACAGTCCATGTACTGTACCTTTTGTGTTTTTTTCTCCTTCTCCTAACTAGACGTACAGGCACTCTTTGTCTTCATTTATACATACCCAGGATATTGCCACAGGACTGTTCAAGGGTGTCTCTATGTGGTCCATGCTGTCTAAATACTTTGATTCACTTTAAGTGACGGATTTAGTTCGAAAAATCTGTCGTTTTAAATTTCAATGATTTTCCACGTAAATCATACAAAATTATTATTCTTATTTCATGGACTGAATTACAAGTTTGTTTTAATTCGATAGTTAGCCACAGCGAGCTCTGAAAGTTGGGCCTTAGAAACCAGTAAATTACTATGCAATCTTGGGAAACTAAAAGCACAAAAGATTATCCCTTTGCTGTTTTATTCTTTGTGCTAATGTTATAATCAATGGATTTTTCATTTTCAATAATAGTTATGAAAGCTAATCTTTTGTATCATTTTCTTATTCAACATTG
Organism: Macrobrachium rosenbergii; assembly: GCF_040412425.1. Classification (NCBI taxonomy): domain Eukaryota; kingdom Metazoa; phylum Arthropoda; class Malacostraca; order Decapoda; family Palaemonidae; genus Macrobrachium; species Macrobrachium rosenbergii. Next base: position 62,467,965 of record NC_089781.1, on the reverse strand, counting down.
CCCATTAACAATTATACAGGTGTATATTTTTCCACGTCCCAAAAACTACATTATGAGCCTTAAACCCTTAAGAGAAATGCATTATTGTCTTCATATGTTTAGAAAGCAATTGAACGCAACTACTTTTCTATTAGAAAGAACACTAACAGTCAGCAGTTCTTGCAACATTATTTATTGCCAAAAAAAATGGTTACTCAATATTTGCCTCATAAGCTCTAGTAATCCATGAACATAAAATATTCATATTATATTAAATTTCATATAAAGGTTCTTAATAGCGGACTATAAATATTTAAATTTCCAAAAGGTATTTTCAAACGTTTTCATGCTTCTACTTTTTTGTATAATCCATGCATATGGATTATACAATGTACCTTGAGAAATATCTCTCTCTCTCTCTCTCTCTCTCCTCTATATATATATATATATATATATATGTATATATATATATATATATATATATATATATATATATATATATATATATATATATATATATATATATATATATATATATATATATATATATATATATATATATATAATATTTTTATATATATATTTCTTTTCAATCATTTCTTTTCAATCATTTAGTGTAAAGCCGGGTTTTCAAGAATTTGTGAGAATAAGATCAATTTTCTGTCAGTTATCTTTGAAGTCTCACTACTCTGTCCTGAGGCTGCAATAAACCATTGTTTATTTATCCAACAAAATCTTTAGAAGGAGCGAGAAGGAGAGTGTGAGATTGCTGGTGCCAGTGAAATATTTCAAATCTCCTGTTTTGTGGAAAGACAATTTGAGCGAGGCTTTTTGACAGACGGTGGTTCATATTTCAATATATTCTATTATTTATCACAGAATCATTCCTGACATACTCACACTTTCATCTTTATTTGAAATGTTATTCTGAAGAATATGCATTATTAGATAAATTTTATTTTTAGCAGCTTGGAACTTTATTCATTGATTCATCTTAATCTCTAAATAGGTTTTTCACGTTGAAATATGATCTCAAGAACCAAAGTTAATATTTGCTTCTTAAACATTTGGGATTATCTTTCTATAATTTTAATCATATTCTTTACACACACACAAAAAAAAAAACACTTTTGCATTTCATATTCATTAAAGCATATAATTTACCCACTGTTGTATCAAAAATTTTCTATGTTGTTACATTTCCTCAATTTATTTTCTCTAAATTTTACATTTATTGGTCTTTCCATCCAAGCTATCCCTTCCATGAAAGGAATTTCATTACATGGGCTTTTACTCGTCTTTTTTTGCAGGTTTGCCTGCCATGTATTCAGCAAGAAACAACAACAATAAATTGTTGGTACTACTATATCATTCAATCTGTTTCTGCTTTCTTTTTTATTACTGACAGCGTAACATTTAATTAATGGCGGCTCTTCGACAACAATGCCTTTCAGTAATGAAGAGAGAGTTGGAAGATTATTTGCAAAATGGTGAATGTATTGCTGAAATACAACTTAATGCTTCCATTTATCCAGCTGGAAGAGTTTATTAGAATTCACCTGATGGAACCCGTATATTGTTCGATATGGTATGCTATGGCATTTTAATGGCAACACAAACTGGAAATCCCTATGCATTACAACCCACAATTTCTTCCCTTGTCTCTACTGAATAAATTATTATTATTATTATTATTATTATTATTATTATTATTATTATTATTATTACGATTTATTAGTACAGCGCTACGCGCGCTAGAAATGGGCGCTGTTGTCTCCCCTACCCTCCCGATCCCCTATCTACCCTGCCAGCACCCGAAGAGGACAAACAGGTTTGCAGGAGGGGGGTGGGTGTCTCCCCTACCCTCCAGTTCCCCTACCAACCCCGTCCCCATCCGGGGCGACGAAATCAGTTTGCAGGGGGTGGGTGGTTGTGTCATGTCTCCCCTTCTGTCACCCGGGGGAGGACAAACAAGATCAGATCCACTCGGATTTTATTATTATTATTATTATTATTATTATTATTATTATTATTATTATTATTATTATTATTATTAGTGAAGAAATCCACAGTGGTGTAAGAGTTAATATATATTAGAAATATAATAAACGAGGGCTTTCGAGAACTTGCTCGATTCTCCTCCACAATCTGACTGTAACATTAAAGCAGTCAAGGAAGTATTTTTTCAAAACTTTTTACTTCCTTGACTGCTTAAATGTTTTAGTCAGATTGAGAAGGAGAATCGAGCAGGTTCTCGAAAACTCTCGTTTGTATACATATTTCTAATGAATATTTACACTTACACCACTGTGGATTTCTTCACCATTTTAGTGACTCATGATATTATTATTATTATTATTATTATTATTATTATTATTATTATTATTATTATTATTATTATTATTATTATTACTTAAAACAAATTTTCTTACACTTTAACATTTTTCGCAGATCTCCTGTTTGAGACTATAACTGAAAAGGTTTTGCTTTCAGAAATCCAGATCCTGCTGGAAAAATTGTATAAATATACACGATTATTTCTGTAAGTGAGTAATATGCAAGTAAAAGTAATGTTCATTATATCCAGCAGCTTAGCTTACCTATGGCCAGTAATTAAAAAGGGAATGTACGGTAAATGTTATAGCGAGTGGTAATTATATCAGCCGTTAATGCTGGACCTAAAAAGTTACGCCTACTTCCTCTTCATCAAACATTTTAGGAAGCTAAGCTCTTTAGACTTTCCAAGTAACATCTTGCTCCGCAAGCGCACAGCATGTGTGTGTGTGTGTGTGTGAGAGAGAGAGAGAGAGAGAGAGAGAGAGAGAGAGAGAGAGAGAGAGAGAGAGAAGGAAGGCGTGGGAGACCAGGATTCAAAAAATGTCGGGACGCATCAGAAAAATATTGCTCTCCTTTTTCCTTATCTATACTTCGTGCATTGTTTCTACTAATAAAAGCATGTTTTTCACCATATGTTTGCACCGCGTTACACCGACTGAAATTACAAAGATGATCCGAAAGTATAATTTTTATGCTTCTTGAACTATTTAATAACTCACGTCCTACTTTTGTCTAAAATTTTTATATCCTCTGTATATAGTAACTATAGTTCATTCTCTTCCCATGTACAGGAGTTCATCAGCGTGTAAACGCGTGACGAAAATGAGCTCGACCTGATCTTTTAAGGTACTCTGATAGAAAAGCTTTCCTGTATAAATCTTCCAAAAGACTGAAATCGATTTATTTGCGCGCCAACACTTTCAAGAACTCCTTCTGCGTTCAACTATGTCCGACTGAAAAGTGAGCTGCTTGCCAATTTAGAGTAGATTAGACGTGAAAAACTTGCTTTTGTCTACGATGCTATCATTTTTCCATTTTTAGACTTTGCTTAACAGCTGCAATACCTGTATCCATGACCATTTACATTTAATAAAAGTTCTCTCGACAATTGAAAGAAATGATTATTGGCTGTTTATTATTGCAAGTAACTAATGAAAAAATCAAAGTATTTTAGCACCCTTAGACAGTACATTTGATCAGTCTTCAAAGGAAACAAAATTACCGTATTTTAGGGGTCCAACCTCTGATTTCTTTTTCATTAATGTCTTGTTCCCCAGAGCACAATAAAGGTGAGAAGGAGAAAGAGAACGCGAGAGTTTAGGCATTCACAATTTACATTTCAAAGATGTTGCCTCCATTTTCATTTATCCACATTTGTAATAAGCTCAAAAAGCTTAGATCTTTTGATTTTCAGAGGTTCAGGGCAGTTCAGTTCTTTTCAGTCTTTCGGCATACTTAGAGCAAAACTATCAAGAGCCGATTATGAATATTCTTGTACCTAACATCGAAACGGTGTATGTAAAAAATCACGAGATATCTCTCGGTCGGTATCACACACACACATAAACACACACAGACACACAGACACACACACACACACACACACACACACACACACACATATATATATATATATATATATATATATATATATATATATATATATATATATATATATATATATATGTGTGTGCAGTATATGTATGTATGTGTGTATATATGTATGCACAGATAAACACACACACACAATTCACATATATATATATATATATATATATATATATATATATATATATATATATATATATATATATATATATATATATATATATATATATATATATATATATATATATATATATATATATATATATATATATATATATATATATATACATATATATATATATATGTATATATATATATATATATATATATATACATATATATATATATATATATATATATATATATATATATATATATATATATATATATATATATATATATATATATATATATATATATATATATATATATATATATATATATATATATATATATATATATATATATATATATATACTGTTAACTGTCAGGAACAACGAAAGTTGTTTCTCAAAGTCGAATATTTTCAAGAGGGAAACCACAACACGCGATATGAAACCTTCCGTTTGTCACAATCAAACATTCTTTCAAGCCAGTGTACCAAAATGCCACGCACCAGGCTAGACATCATAAATATGGAGTATCACGTACAGCCCTTGCTTGTTCAGCTTTTACAAGCGGGTATATGGGATATGCTTGCACTCCGACCGGGTATAGCAAAAATATGAATTTTCCAGAGGGAAAATACTTTGACAGTTTTCCCGTGTTAGTGTTTCTCGTATAACGACATATTTGTAATATAGCCTTTGATATGATGAAGGTGATGTCATTCACAACCCGTTTACCAGTATCTGAGAATAATAAAAAATAAAACAATAAATATCACCTTAAAACAACGATTTCAATTGTTAAACCTTTAAAAATTACTTATGGCGTTTTCAACACACTTAAAAGTTGACTGGATAATAATAACAGAGTTTTCTAAAATATATTAAGAATGATTTTAAGTATACAGGACACTGAAAATGTTACTTTGGAAATCAGGAATGACTAACCTATTATGAAGCCTTCCACACATTCTTATTACATTACAAGTAAATATAATATATATATATATATATATATATATATATATATATATATATATATATATATATACATATATATATATACATATACAGTATATATATAGTTGTAATTTTAAAGTTGGGGTCTTGCTGGATCAATGGGGTATACTAGGATGATACGCAACTTACCTCAATTAAAAATCTGGACTCTGGCCTTAGGGACAGCTAAAATTACAAACAACAAAATATGCCTAAAAGGCTACTTCAAAGGGGAAGTGGTTAGATAACTCTGGGGTTTAACTTAATTCGTTATATTTACAAAAGAAAACCCATCAAAGGAATGACAGCGTAATTCTTGGGTAATGAGGCGAAAGCAAATAACGGTAATTTCCTGGAGGGGTATATTAGGTTCCGGCTTCAGAGTTGTTGATAACAAGGCAGCGAGGGCCGTTACACACACGAAGTGACACAGTTCCACAGATGGGTACTCCTATCCTGCAATCGAACATTTACAGTTACTAAACAGGACTAACACTAAAGTGAAGGTATCGGGGAATTGCATAGAAGATGCCTAGACTAAACTCGATTCCCGTGACTCGAACATCAAGCGATTACGTTACTCTTCTCATAAATGCCTCGCAAATTAAACAGCACAACATAAAAAGCAATACAGGTCTCACTGTAATTATATCGCAATATGAAACGAAAGGAATACAGTGGGAGGAAAATAGTGAACATGGCTGATGAAAATCCTTAGATCCTGGTACTTTACCTTTCTTTAGAAGCTGAAGCTATCTTCTCATGATGAGGAGGGCAAGCAAATTAATTCACATCAATAGTTCCTTTGGATACAGCCCGCCACGTGTCCTACATAGGCCAGTAAATGGAGCAAGGGACGGAGCTTTATTCTCTGTGTCCGTGCCGGCGATTCTGAGAGTTAGCTTCTCTGTTCAGGGTCCTTTATAGCTTAAAGAACTTACAACTTTCTCTTCCTAGGTGGCGCTGTGATCACTCTGCCCACGTGGGAACTGCAGGCAGCATGGCTTCAAATTCAAAATGGCAGAACGCACGCGGTCAGCCCACCAGCTGGCCTGCCTTGGGCGACAATTAGCTCTGGTCAGGTACATAACTGGAATTTTAGGGATTTCCGACAGCATTTTGGACAAGAAATGGGTTTAAAGGGGTTTTCCCCCAAAAAGGCAGTGGAGAGAGGTTTTAGGGGTGAATTTCTTACTGCGAATCATACTAAATTTATCTTATTTAAGTACTTAGTCCTTTTACTTTAAATTAGTTCGGGAAAACGTGGCATAGGAGGGAATATTCTTAATATATATATATATATATATATATATATATATATATATATATATATATATATTATATATATATATATATATATATATATATATATATATATATATATATATATATATATATATATATATGTGTGTGTGTGTGTGTGTGTGTGTGTGTGTGTGTGTGTGTGTGTGTGTAGGTTTCGTTAAATTTGATGGGTTTTGCTGTTGGTCAGCTTTTATTGGATTTCCCAATACTTACTGAATCTTTTATGTTCTTCCAAATGTAGTTGATGGATAAGGAAACGAAGATTAACTCTATTCCATTTACTGGAAACAACACCCCAGCTGTTCCGACACTCGTCGTGACCTCTTCAAAGTATGCTACATGATCTTTGTGTTCTCTTGTTTTATTACGTTATGAGGTGGAATTGTAGTGTCCACAAACATTGGCAGTATATTTCAATATAATGAATTGTATTGAAATGTACAATAAAATACTTCATATACTTAAATTTGTGCAAAAATATCAAACTACAATAAGATTTACAATAACAAAATTTCCTAAGTGAACTGTACTGAAAAAAAAAAAACCATGTGTTCTGGTTGTTATGGTAACTAACAAAAAATGTAAATAGGACTGGAGGAGCGTAGGGAAACGGATTAAGGGGAGAGGATTCGGGGTAAGGGACCAGGGGTTTTTGTATTCATTACTATTCTCTTGGGAAATTTTATGTTAGTGTAAATCTTATGGTAATTTGTTATTTTTGCACAAATTAAAATACATGAAAATTACTATATTGCACTTTATTGCAATGAAATGTACTGTCAATGTTTATAGACTTACAGTTCCGTCTGCATAATGTAATAAAACAACAGAAAGCAAAAATCATGCAGGATATTTTGAAGAGGTCATGACGAGTGACGGAACAGCTGTGGTGCTGTTTCAAGGAAATGGAACGAAGAGTTAATCATCGTTTCTTTATCCATCAGCTGCATTTCGAAGAACGTAAAAGATTTAGAAAGTATTGTGAAACTAATAAAAGTTGACCAACAACCAAAAAGCTATCGAATTCAACGAAATCTGCATACAAGAAAACATATACGCTAAAAGCATGTGCATATATATATATATATATATATATATATATATATATATATATATATATATATATATATATATGAATGTCTTTTCCTGTAATACCACAGTGTAATATCTAAATATAAGAAGGCCATAAAACACTATTTAAACGTTGCAACCATATATTTCGGGCATTTTTTGCTTCTGTGGCCCTGTTCACTGGTGAAGCCAGTGTCCGAAATATATGGTTGCAATGTTTAAATAGTCTTTTAGAGGGCCTCCTTATATTCAGATATATATATATATATATATATATATATATATATATATATATATATATATATATATATATATATATATATATATATATATATATATATATATATATATATATATATATATATATATATATATATATATGTATATATATATATATATATATATATATATATATATATATATATATATATATATATATATATATATATATATATATATATATATATATATATATATATATATATATATATATATATATATATATATATATATATATATATATATATATATATATATATATATATATATATATATATATATATATATATATATATATATATATATATATATATATATATATATATATATATATATAAGGTAGTTTGAAATTAGAGCCTCCATTCTACAGCATAAACTAAAATTGATATGGACAAAAACAAAAGTAATTCAGAGTATTTATTTTGTATCTCTCTCTAAGTATTTAATATTTTGTGTGGCCTCCATCTGCCTGTACCAGAGCCTGCATTCTTGAGGGGCATGGTTTCAGTAAATCGCAAAAAAGCTGAGACTCAAACTCCATTTCCCTGAGCACTTCGGTCACCTCTCATCACAAGTCGTCGAGGCTTGGTATACCATCATAGATCACCGTGCGTGCTTCAGCACGATCCTTTAAGATACTACCAATGTTTTCACAGACATTAAGGTCAGGGGAGCTTCCTGGAAGAAATCAATACTACTGTTTTGAAGCAGCTCCTGTGTCTGAAGAACCTTGAAACATGGTGCCTTAACATGCAAAAATGTGACTTCTTCAACAGATAACACATTTTCAGGATCTTTCAGGAAAGTAAATACTCCACCAGTAAGCACAATTTTTCTGAAGTATTTGCCATTCCGTGACTGTCCTTTTTCTTTGATGATCCACATTAACCGTTTGGCTGTGAAACAGAGAAAAATTCCCAAACATTCAGGAAATTTCACAACTTGGCGATAGCATACGTCATTGCTGATATCATCCAACTCTGCAGCCCAAATTATATCATTTTTATGATTTGGCTTCCTGACTGTGTAAATGAAGAGTTCATCTGATGCGGCAACATGAGAAAGTCAGCTTCATCCTAATCTTTAAGAAATGAACCACAAAATCAAGCACGGTCTTCTCCCTGTTACTGAGTGATGTTGGGCTTACTGATTACATGAAATGGCTTGATACCAGGATTTTTTCAACTCATGATATACAGCACTATAACTTCTCTCCTTTCCCCTTTCTGTTTCTAGTTCAAGCGCCAATTTACATAAAGACTTTCCTTGTCTATCCACTGCGTCAGTTATGGTGTCTTTTGACTCCTGAGAAAGAACTTCAGGCCTTCAAAGATTCTCACTCTTTTCGCGATGACAGTCGTATGGATTTTTGTTGCAGCCTTTTCAACAAGGGATTCATCTCTTTTAATGTATTTAACTATTCAGGAACGTGAAATGAAGGATGCGCCAGCATCCCTGGCCTCTCTAAAGGTTATAGCTCGGATTCTGTGGAGGGGAGCCTCTAATTTGAAACACCCAGTATATATATATATATATATATATATATATATATATATATATATATATATATATATATATATATATATATATATATATATATATATATATATATATATATATATATATATATATATATATATATATATATATATATATATATATATATATATATATATATATATATATATATATATATATATATATATATATATATATATATATATATATATATATATATATATATATATATATATATGTGTGTGTGTGTGTGTGTGTGTGTGTGTGTGTGTGTGTGTGTGTGTGTGTATGATTATTATCACTTTTGTACGTGATTCACTTATCACACATTACCACAGGTGAAAAATACGAAATGGGGTGTAGGTCCTGATTGGTTTCGACTTTATTTCGATGCCATTGACGAAGGACTGATACAGAGTATGAGAAGTCACAAATATATATGCTACAGGAACAGTACTGACGAACATACACAACTGTTAGAGGCTATATATCCCCCCTCAGACTGGTGTCGAGGTAGGAGTGGCCTTGAAAACTGCTTTGGCTAAAAATCACAATATACTCTCAGGGGACAATGCTGATAAACAGACCATACGCGACCTCAGATCCACACCTGACAGGTGTCAGGGAGGCAGAGTTTGGAAACTCATTAGCACTACTACCCTTGTACTGTGTTTACAAATATGATAATCCTACACCCCGTTTGTTATTTTTCACCAGTGGTAATGTGATATATATATATATATATATATATATATATATATATATATATATATATATATATATATATATATATATATATATATATGTATGTATGTATATATGTATATATATATATATATATATATATATATATATATATATATATATATATATATATATATATATATATATATATATATATATATATATATATATATATATATATATATATATATATATATATATATATATAATATATATAAATATATATATATATATATATATATATATATATATATATATATATATATATTTATATATATTATATATATATATACTGTATATATGGTATTCATTCTAGATTTAAGTCGGAAAAAATTTTCCAACAAATACATGCTATTTACACCAAGCTTCACAGTGTCGTAGGATTTTTCCTATTTTTATTCTTGCTTTAGTTTTCTGTAAAAGCAAACCACAGAGATGGCTTTTTGTCTGTCCGTCCGCCCTGAGATCTTAAAAACTCCTGAGGCTAGAGGGCTGCAAATTGGCATGTTGATCATCCACCCTCCAATCATCAAGCATACCAAATTACAGCCCTCTAACCTTAATAGTTTTTATTTTATTTAAGGTTAAAATTATCTATGATCGTGCGTCTGGCACCGCTATAGGTGCCAAAAACACAGGCCACCACCGGGCTGTGACTGAAAGTTTCATGGGCCGTGGCTGAGAGTTTCATACAGCATTATACGGTGTACAGAAAACTCGATTGCGCCGAAGAAATTTCGGCTCGTTTTTTACTTGTATTTTAATGTTTCGTTCGCTCAACTTAAGAAATCGTCTGCAAGTGTTGTCATATGCCGATATGTGCCGTGCAACTCAGCACTACAAACTACTGGGTTTCGAGTGTTTCCATTCCAGTATTTGATTGACTGTTATTTTGTTTCCGAGTCCCACCAGAACTGTTTTTATCCTGACTGATGGGAAGAATAAGATAGGCACTAGTAACTCAAAACACTAAGATGGCACCATTGCGATAACTCTACTTGATTTAAAAAGAAAGAAAAAAAAACTCACAACGCAGTTCAGTCAGGACATGGCCACAACCTACGCAGTCTCCCATACAATGTCACTGTCGTGTGATATGAGCTTGCTTGACTGGATTTTTCAAGTTGGGTCAGGAAAAACATTCTTTTATTCAAGTACTATTGTTTCACTATGGCCACAATAGGCTAGCAGTCAGTGGATGAAATCAGTAGCTCAAGCTTAAAATAACTTTTGATGTTGCTAATTCATTTAGCAAAAACTGCAATGCTGATTTATTTGCAAGTTCCCGGGTGTCCTTATTTGAGAGTTAACGTGCGCATCCAATGAGCTAATCATTATAACTCTGATGAACATTGGGTTTACCTTCCCATTAAACACTTTTATTTTTTTATACCTGAAACAGAAATACTAAGGATCAATCTGTTTATTGACGAATCATCTGTTGTGTCAAATAAAATAATTATATCAGTAAGCTTCTTATCCAGTTAAGCTGATGAAAAGAAAACTTGTTAGCTGTAGAAAATCTGTTGGCGGAATGAAACGCTTTGGAAAATTCAGAACTCCGAATACGTGGCAGAAGACAAGTCTTTCTTATGGGTTTGAAATGAAAGATGTATTTCACTTTCATAATTCATATGGCAACTTTTTTTTTATAAAAAAACCAAGATAATACCTGTGTTGCCAGTCATTGCGCTCAGAACTATTCACTGAGGATGCTTCTATATATTTGAGGCTCATTGTACATGTACACAACAGGTTATAATACATGTTAACTTCTCATCTAGTTGATTTAAGCTTAAAAAGTATATTTAAAGTTAAACCTTTTTATATTATCGAAAAATATTCTAGTCAGTGATAATTTTGTAATAGTTCCGAGAAGTTTCTGATTTACTTATTTTTTTCCAGAGACATTTATAAAGGAAATTTATGCATGTGAGAGGTAACCAGGATAATTTAGAACTGAAAGATGACATCACTCCGCCTAATTTTTTCCCCGAAAAGGTATAGAGAACTCTATATAAACTTGAATTAAATTATTCTGCTATTAAATATCCGAGGTACACTTCCAAAATCTTCGAAGGGGAAACAGAGAAATTATAAAATAAGACAAATTCTGTCTCCTACTTTGTGAAATAACCGAAATATCCTAAAGAAGGATTAATGCACAAGAGAAACATATTCTTGGATAACGAGCATACAGTAAAATTTTAAGAGCAGTTTGAAGGAGGCGATTTACTGTTAAGTGAATGAACGCAATATGTTAAAAATGAGTTTCAGAACAATGGTCAAAATAGAAATGAAATGTACTGGAGATCCGAATGCTTATTTAGGGACTTCTATAATAGAGAAGAAACAGAAATGGAAGTGCTGAATTCGTATTTCAGTGACGCATTGTCTTTCGTCTTTGAAAACTAACTGAGGTTACTTAAGAAAAGTGGACTCCTTTAGGAAAATGAAAGAGCTTTGCTCACACAGTACAATCATCTTAAATATAAACTTCGAAGAGTAAGAAAATAGGAGTTAAAGTCATTTCCATTTTATACCTGTGCACTATTTCACTGGATAGTTTGTAACAGAAATGATGGTTTATTAAGGGTTGTAGGCATTAAAGAAATTAAAACTGAAATGTACATTAAGATTATGTGTCAACGAATCTGTTCATATGGAAAGCACATTGATACACTATAACTACAGACTGGCTATGGTGTAACTACATTTCAGCAATATTTTTGGTGTTCGAAATGTAGAAAGGTGTATATCTACAAGAATTACTTGACCTACTTCCCAATTCAGTTTAAAAATAGAAAGGAAACCGACGGGCAATCGAATTTTGCCACAGAAATAACTTTCTTATGGAGAGCAAAGAAAACTATTTGCAACAGAGCTTCGTAAAACCAGTATAAGTACCGCACAAAGTAAAGAAGCTTAAGGATGCCAGTTTCTGTAAGTTTGTTTAAATTCTTCATGTAAAGAAGAACTATTGTAAACTTATTATGTACTTGCCTTCTCTACCGAAAATAATTGAATATTTCTGCAAAAAACATTTGCGTTGTTTGTACCGAGTAAAGGGTTCACTGATGTAAAAGAGAACCAATTTTGTATTCATAATTTCTGCACATAAGCAAAACAGACCCTTGATGAGAAAGGTAATCAAGAGTAATAGTTAATGGTAAATAATTATTGCTCTGCAAACATTTCTCTCTCTCTCTCTCTCTCTCTCTCTCTCTCTCTCTCTCTCTCTCTCTCTCTCTCTCTCTCTCTAGAATACAGTTCAGTGTTCAATTATCTGGATAGATATTCACATACTTTGCTAGAGCTACAATATATTTCAGCAGATCTATATGACTATATGTCAAAGTATTACAGATTTTCATACGAAAATGTTTTTGCAAATGCTGCAAAGTACATCCTAGTAAACCTCTTCGTTAATGGAGTTATTTTGCACATAACATGTTACAGATGCATGGCAGGGATGTTACATGTAAGCTTCTTGTGTAAGATAAAGTGGTTGCTACCAGTAACTGATCATGGAAGCCGTCATGACAGCGTCTTTTTATATTACGCTGTACATACCGTATACATACATACTTTAACATCTCACAGCACACAAACACACACACACACACATACACAGTTACACACACACACATTTTGATATATATATATATATATATTATATATAGTTATATATATATATATATTATATTATGCTTATATATAATTTTATATATATATATATATATATATATATATGTGTTGTTTGTGTGTTGTGTTAATGTGTTGTGTGTGTGTGTGTGTGTGTTTGTGTGTATGTTGAGTGTTAAAATGTATGTATGCACGGTACGTACAGCGTAATATAGAAAAGACGCTGTCACATTCGGCTTCCATGATCAGTTACTGGTAGCCAACCACTTTATCTTACACAAGAAGCTTACATGTAACATCCCGGCCATGCAGTTGCTAACATGTTATGTGCAAAATAACTCCATTAACGAAGAGGTTTACTAGGATGTACTTTGCAGCATTTGGTATTTTCGTATGAAAATCTGTAATACTTTTGACATATAGTCATATAGATCTGCTGAAGACGATTGTAGCTCTAGCAAAGTATGTGAATATCTATCCAGATAATTGAACACTGAACTGTATTCCTTAGAAGTATATATATATATATATATATATATATATATATATATATATATATATATATATATATATACTTCCATATTTAACAAAAAAAATTTCATTAAAGTTTATTAAGAGTTCTCATTGCGTTTTCGGGAATAAAATTTGATGTCAGAGAGAAAGAAACAAGTAGAGGCGTAAGATAGAGAGAGAGAGAATATGGAAGGAGAAAGCTTACATTGACAAAACATTGTATGTGCTTTTATTACAATTCCAGAGAGTGCAGACATTTTAGTTGCTAGTCTCAATGTAAATTTCTACCATGCTTTGTTCTGCCATAGGAATTATGCTTCACAAGGGCAATTTTACACAGGTAGATGATATGTACCTGAAATGTGTTATTGCATTCATTAACTCTTATTTGTTGATATGATTTTAGCTGTCGTTCTACTTTATCAAACAAAGTGAGATGCTCAGAGATTTTTTATGTCAGGTGCAAAGTATTGCAAAAGATATCTTAAGTGCCGCAGTTTCTCAAATCTAGAAAACTTTTTGAGGTCTGAAACTCTACCTCTAGCGGAAAGGACATAGCTATAGTGATTTTTTCTCAGTTTTCTTGCTGTTTTATATCTTGTCCTAAGTTGAGAAACCGGGTTAAACCCAATGTTCTTACCCATATAGCAGTTACTTTGAAAATTGGTAGGGAATCGAAGTCAATCTCTATCAGACATATTCTTTTTGTGTGTTTGGAAAATTGAGGAAACTTACTAATTGCTAGTATTTTAATACTGAGTTTTGAGAAAAAAATCGTGATCGTTTATTTGATTTACTTGAACATACATCTTTTTCAAATGTATGTTCAAAAAGTTGAATCAGATGATTAATTGTTAACGTTCTGTCAATAGACCTCACTACTGATCTGGTATGTTGTTTACCATTTTTCCATTATCACCACTGACAATACCAATGAAGACGAAAATATTCTCTTTCTTATTATGCATGCAGAAAGGCAGAGCAGGTTCTAGCAATGGAAAATGGTCTATTATAATTTGATAACCACCAAGGTAGTTAAAAATAAGATAATCCTAGTGTTACCAAGTACTGATGTCCATACATCCTTTTCCCATGTTGATAAAGGAAAACGTAATTATCTCAAATGTCAACCACATCAATTTTGCATTAGAAGAACATGGGCTAATGATGTCATTTATTACTGATGTTCAATTAAGAGAGTATACTTTTGAAAGATAAGGAGTATATTTGCAACATTGACAACCTTTACGAAACTACTAATGCCTATCCTTGTGTTCAAGAAATAATTGACAACAAAAATCAAGAGACAGTACTGAATACACAATTATCCAAACATGATTTTGTTTCCATCCTAGTAGAACAGTCTGTTTTTGTATTTTCACTGAATTCCGTAACAGCAAAGATTAATTGCCATAATATAAGTACTGAAATTAATTTCAATAATGTCCATGCTTTTGATAAGACATGCAAGTTAGTTATTCCTAATAAATTATATTATGAACCTCATGTCTTCACAGAAATAACAATCCATAAAAATGCCCCATACATGAACTACTCTAGTGAAGTTAACGAATTTAAACTGTCTCAGTTAGAGTTAAAACAAATAAATGAGTTGAATTTAGTAGATGAATTTTTCTATTACAAAGAAAATGTTTCACCAATTCTGTCTCTATTCAGTTTGGTTATAATCATTATTGTAATAATAGTGTTTGCAATTTTGGTCAAATGTGTGGTAATTTCAAATATTGAGAGGATTATAACAGAAATAAAAAGGGCCAATGGAGAGTAAAATGGTCTGATAGACATAATTTACTACTGAATTCTTTGGATATTATTATTTGCATTATGTGTTAAAACAATTAACCATTTTTACAGTATGTTAATTCATTATATATGTATCTCTTTTGATTCATGATATAATATGTGAATTTTCTTCCATACATTCTTAATTGATTTTTTTGCATTAGTACATTGACACAGTTTGTGCAATTTGAATATTTTTTTTTGAGAAATTACTTGATGGGCAATGATATTTGTGTGATTTTGCAATCATTTATTGAACTGTATTCTTTTTGTCACACTGAGGGCAGTTTGAGGTAGCGTGACCGAGTGATGTTGTGGTGTAGAATAGATAGGGAAATTAGATAGAAGACAGAGAGAGAGAGAGAGAGAGAGAGAGAGAGAGAGAGAGAGAGAGAGAGAGAGAGAGAGAGAGAGAAAAGAGAAAAAGTTAGGAGAGAGAAGGAGAGAGAAGTAAGAATAAAGAGAGAGGCAAAGAACACAGTGATAATGCCCAAAAGCTGTTGTTGTATCGTGAGTCCTTATACGCTGATCGAGGCAGGATGTTTGCATGAACCACAAGCAGTATATCGTGTTGAAGCCATAAAAACAGTCGTAGAAGTGAGAAATAATGGCCTCATGATTTAACAAATTCATGAGTCAGCACAGCCTAAATGCTTACAGCAGTTGGTTCTATAACCCGCGTTCTCAGGAGGGGTTTTCATGGAGGTTCCAGAATTTGGGGCTGGCCAAAGTGATGTACTTCTACAACCTCCAATAAAAACATACTAGGGGAGGGGTCTTTCACACTCCCTCCTAAGATCACCTCCAATCAAGTCCTCTAAGGAGAGATTTGAATCACACCCACACAGTCCTTCCAATCAGCTACTTGAAGGGGAGGCCTTGTTGATTAATCCTTCCAATAAGGCTAGAAGGAGGTGGACATTGCAGATAACAAGATTTCTAGGGGTTCAACAAGCTAGAGAATGCTAGGGAGACAAGAGATCAGAACTGTGTATAAACATTTTGTTAATAGTACTCAGTCTCACATTTTATTTCTTCATAAAACATGCAAAAGGGAAAAAGGAAGAGAGGAGGGGGAGGAGAGAGTGATGGGAAAGGAGGATAGGAGGGGAGAATGAAGGGTGATGGGGATTATTGTTTTTCCATGAGGGACTTGAGGTCCCGGGGAGAGAGAGAGAGAGGGGGAGTTGTTTAGGGACCACCCTGCTTAAACCGGTTTTTAGGTGTAGGGAAGTGGGAGGAATGGGGAGACACACACACAACAGGCAGAAAGGCAGCCAACGAAATTTAGTATAATAGATGTCACAATTGCACTTTAATGGTTGAATCGTTGATGAACCGTATGTGCAGTAAATGTCATTGTTCTCCAGCCAAATTCTATTGCAGCATCGATAGTACCAAGCGGTGCTAATTGAGGGATACCTATCTATAAATTATACTAAAACTCTGAAACGGTTGTTTGTTTGTTTGTTTGTTTGTTTGAATGCACACTTCGAGATTCGTGAGGCTGCAACAGAAGGAGCCGAAGACAGCTGGATTCTTGAAGACTTCTTTAGGAAGCCATGATAATCCAGTAGGTGTTTATCCAGTTCTTCAGGAGCTGAAGACGGCTTCACAGGATCCTGAAGTTGTCAAGACGTCTTCAAGAAGAGCACAGATACCCATATTTCACAGATGACAGCACTACAGGCTGACTTCCAGGTCAATCTTGTATCATCTAATGAGGAAGAAAAGATGGAAAAATTAAGTGAACCAGGAAATTTTCATCTTTAATCTAGATTTAATTGAGATATAACCCTACTAAATATTATATGCTATAGATTCTTAAAGGTTTGATCATGCAAGAGAGTAAAGATTAGAAAGTAAGT
This sequence comes from Macrobrachium rosenbergii, assembly GCF_040412425.1. Classification (NCBI taxonomy): domain Eukaryota; kingdom Metazoa; phylum Arthropoda; class Malacostraca; order Decapoda; family Palaemonidae; genus Macrobrachium; species Macrobrachium rosenbergii. Next base: position 62,450,189 of record NC_089781.1, on the reverse strand, counting down.
TCTTTCTGTCAATTGTTTCTTCTTCTCTTTCTTCTCATCTAAATTAATCATCTGTTAATAAAATTTTCAACATTAAGTGGGTCACAGGTGGTCTAGTTTGAGAGTTAAAAATCTTCTTGGAGAAGGGCAACTGCAATCACTTGCTAGTCAGGATATACGCTGAGGAAGGCTCCCATGTGGACAGCTGGCGGTAGTCTCTTTACATTACTATCCTAAGAAGAGCCGATGGTTTGGAGTAAATATATATTATACCTTAGGGTAGAATGGAATGGAATGGAATATAGAATTTAAGCCAAAGGCCAAGCACTGGGACCTGTGAGGTCATTCAGCACTTAAACGGAAATTGAGAGTAGAAAGGTTTGAAAGCTGTAGCAGGAGGAAAACCTTGCAGTTGCACATAAGATAATTGTAAGAAGATGGTGGATAGCAAGATGGGAGAAAATAACATGAATGGAGGTACAGTAAAATAAATGAAAGGGGTTGCAGCTAGGGGCCGTAAGGGAGGCTGTGAAGAACCTTTAGTAAAGTCTACAGTGCACTGCGAGAGGTGCAATAACGGCACTACCCCCTTATGGGGTCCTTAGGGTAGAGGATGACCTAGTACATGAGTGTGAACCAGTTGTTAAAAAGAAATACCCGTAAATGGAAGATCAATGTAGCACCCAGCAGGTCTCCATAACGTAAAAATTACGCAAGGTATGGGCCAGCATCGTTTGTCACCCTGCAAAAGAAAAAAAAAAATTGAAGTGTGTCTTTGTCAGGTTTTATATATAAGAGTATCTCATTGTTCGGAGATTTTGTTGAAAATTTTGCCTTCGTTAATTTTCATGTTGACTTTTAATAAAGTGAATTTAACCCATTCTACTTTTTTGTTGTTCTCACAGTGTTGGTCTGATGTGTTA
>NC_089781.1:62386787-62441787 GCF_040412425.1 Macrobrachium rosenbergii | reverse complement strand
ACCAGATAAATATGGAAATGGCTAAGTTTGTGATCATGTTTGTTCCATTATGCATCGAAATAGCAACGCCTGAATCTAATGGGTCGATGCTGAAAGGCTGTGAAGGAACAAAAGAATTTCTTGAAGCTAATCTAAACCTCCTGGCATAATGGAGAGATTTTTGTCATCCATCAATATTACTAAAGCTCGCCAAGAGCACCAGGTCACAGAATGCTGTTCATTTCAATTCATTCATAAAACCTACCGTGGATATGTTGCTAAACATTCTGACCATTAAACAAAGTCAAAGTTTCAGTTCAGGCTTTTCATTCGCATTATGAAGCTGACCATTTTCACAATGATACAAATATTTAGAGAAAACAAGTCTCTAAATGTTTTGTGAATCACTAAAAATCGATTCAACGAAAAGCTTATACATTCTTTCGCTAGACTCTTTGACAGAAATCTCCCCAAAATTATTTATATGAAAATGAAGAAAACTGGAAGATTATCAATAATCTGAATGTATGGTTGTGAGCGAACACTCATGAAAACAACGTACAATTATGTTAAATATTTAACACTGTTCCTCTTACTCATTGATTTTATATCTATAATGGTAAGACGAAGATGTGTTAAACAAACCATGCTCGCAGGCTTCCATTGCTGTTTTCGATAGCACAGGCATAAGAGCTGGTGGAGGTGTTAACAGTTTCCTAGCTATCATGGCTCTTAGAAGAGGATGCGAACATTTATGGTCAACAGGATTTCAGACTGCGTAGAGTTCTGTTGCCTTAAAAGTTAAATTGTGAATTAAGGACTGATATAAGAATTTAGGTTTTAATGGTACCGTTGGCATCTGGCCAATGGTACTAAGAATTTATGTTTTAATAGTACCATTGGCATTTTTGTCAATGAGAACGGTATTCATTACTTATTTACATACCAATAAATTATCAACACTAGTCTACCGATAAGCAAATACATGCAGTTCGAGATATACAAACCTGAAAATATTCCTGCATTATTATGTCGTATCCGAAGTGAAATTTATACTTTTTCATGTTGAACATATCGGAATTCCCATATATAAGAAAAACTCTAAATAAATATATTTTGAAAAGTAAGGTTATTGGATACAGTGGAATATCCTGAATTGCTGCCGCTGCGTACCGACCGTTAACGAAGTTCAATATTATTAAGAGAAGAAGAAAATGCTACTAGATACGTAAAGCATGGCTCATAAGACATATAAATTCTTTATGAATTTTTGGTCTTATAAAGAAAACAAATGGCACAGGAATCAGTGAAGTTTTTTGGGTTAACGTGTCGTTTGCTATTCCGTTTCTATCCATCGCACAATATCTTTACGCCTTAATTGGAAAAGAATTTGTTTATTTATGGAGGTTTACTTTATATTAAACGTACAAAAATCATCTTACGTTTCCGCACATCTGTATTATTTTCTTTTCCGAGCAACAATTGGCGGTTTGTCATTATACTTATATTTATGTGGGTAAAAAAGCAGTTTCCAAATCCATGCATTCCTTCAGAACATCATTGATATCTCAATTCATACTAAGAGAGAGAGAGAGAGAGAGAGAGAGAGAGAGAGAGAGAGAGAGAGAGAGAGAGAGAGAGAGAGAGAGAGAGAGGGTGGGGGTGGGGGAGCGCATTATGAATTATTTTCAAATATCAGTTGGAGACATTTCAAGTTATATTATGATGAAGAGTGAGTCTTTATACCAAAAGAAGAAAAATGCCTTTGGAAGAGTAAGAGAGAGAGAGAGAGAGAGAGAGAGAGAGAGAGAGAGAGAGAGAGGAGTACGCATATAAAAAAAAAGGTCCCTTATCCCCTACACCTAATCTAAGACAAAGGATTTCCATGAATATTTTATGAGGCTTTAAAATCTCTGACTCTGAGCAGATGGAGTCTTGAATAATATTTCTTTTTATGCCCTCCAGTGCAAATTGAATCTGTTTATCCTTCTTATTCACTCTTTCCGTTTTTATCTTTTTTTTCTTTAGTAAATTTAGGATGCATTGTACCCATAGAGGTTTCACTTTTATAAAAAAAAAATTCGAATTGCGGGAGCGAATTAAAATTGTATATCGTACATAAAAATTAAATAACCAGTGCTAATTCACACATACCAATCTACTCACGCATAAATACATACAGTGACATTCAGGCAAGCATACACATACACACTCACGCACGCACATTACATATATATATATATATATGTATATATATATATATATATATATATATATATATATATATATATATATATATATATATATATATATATATATATATATATATATATATATATATATGTGTGTGTGTGTGTGTGTGTGTGTGTGTGTGTGTGTGTGTGTGTACGTTTGCACCTTGAAATATCCTGTATTTCCTTGTATCCACGTATCTATTTCTAGAAGCCTTCAGGGACGGGTTATACGGTATTCCCGGTGACTTTTTACTTATAACCTTCCGACTAACCCCAGTTAGAAGGAAACTTAGGTTCTGGCTGAAGTAACACACGATGGCACTTGAGATTATGCCCTGCTTGATAGGCAGTTCATTTGGCATGATCCTTCAGTCCTCTCTGTTTTTTGAAGGATTAAGTTGCATGCCCTTTGCCTTCGTGAGAAAAGATCAAGCCTTGTCATATCCGCAGAAGCAGTTATGCCTAGCCGGCCACGCATCAAATCACATATTTCTCTAGAATCTGTAGATCCGACTTCTATTACAGATAGATACTGAATGGGTGCTAAAATGATGCTGAAGCTTCATTGAAGACATTCCATGCTTGCCATACGTTTTTCCCTATTAAAAGCTGATACAAAGTCATCCAATGAAGGTTTGGAAGAATAGCAGTTCCCGGTCCTATAGTGTAAACAAGGTCATGGACAGCAATCCAACAACTGTGCTTCTTTTCACATCTTCAAGCCGCATTCTTTCCTTGGCTATTACTGTGAAACGTGGCATTGCGGAATATACTGATTACGAAGATTTGTCCAACTGTAAAGCGGTATCTGTGCTCCATAGATTGTTGTTTTAGGGTATTCGTTGTTGTCAGTTTTTTTATTGTTCTGTGCCTGTATGTCTTATTGACTAAATTTCCGTTAATATTGATTTTGCTCCCTTCCCATGCCTTAAAAAACACTCTTGTAATCCCGTAAGGATTCAAAGCATTCTTCATAAAGGATGCCAAATTAATATCAACAATGATATAACACAGATAGGGTTCATCAGATATATTTTTCAACCGCTGATGGAATATTAGTGTCCTGTCTTAACATCAGTACCATTTGACAATAATTATTATCTGGAAAAAGTGCATAAAAGTGGTCGTTTTATTTCAAAAACCATTGGTAAATATGTTCTAAGCTTCACTGGATAAATGGAAAAATTCTTTTTTTTTTTTTTTCGGAAACTTCTCTTAACACCTTACTGTCTATGTCATTATCTTTATTTGAAACTAATAAGTTTGCACAGCATTATGGCTGAAGCAATAAGATGGCAAGCTGACCACTGCCATAGTATTTAACCAGCCTTTACAGTAAGGCTAACCAATCTTTCCCTTGTTAGAGCTGTGGACGTTTATTGTTAAAGCTTCCATGTATTTAGAGGTTCGTTCAATCACTATGGGTTTTACTGATAAATCTTTACTTTCTTTTGGTTTCGTTTACTTTTTACATGCATACACACATACACACACACACAATATATATATATATATATATATATATATATATATATATATATATATATATATATATATATATATATATATATATATATATATATATATATATATATATATATATATATATATATATATATATATATATATATATATATATATATATATATATATATATATATATATATATATATATATATATATATATATATATATATATATATATATATATATATATATATATATATATATATATATATATATATATATATATATATATATATTATTAAAGTAGCAAGACTTTGCTAGAAAAATTGCTCTTTTTATAGACATATCTGTGTATCGACTTCGCACGGTCAGAATACAGGGGATTACAACCGATTGTAGGCCACTCCCTTTAAGTAGGTCCTTTCTTCGAGGGAAAAGTGAATCTGTCTGGCTGTCCTTTGCAGGCAAACCCCCCTGCGGGCATCAGCTTAACATGACTCAACTCCCTATCTGCTGGATGTGCCCTCTGCCCCATAGGAGAGGGGATAAAAGTGACAAACAGACCAAGGCTCGCTCTCAGACGCACGTTAGACGACCAGGTGTAGAGACAACACCCCAAACCACTGCCATGCCCTGGCCCAACGATGCCCTTAGCTCCTAACCACGTGGCCTTTCAAAGTAGACTTTTCCTTCGTGTACTTCAACCTCCAACCAAGTGTTCCCTTTGATGCTGGCCTGACCGATGACCCACGCCATTGCCCGGTGCTTCGTGAAGTTCCCACATGTAGCCGCTCAACGTTGAAGCCCCTAAACCCTACCACATGGAAGATTGCACTCGTCCTCGGAATCCGTAAGTCATCCACAGACCGCCTTCTGCCTGGAACCAAATCTCCCTTACGAGGACCCTATATCGTGGAATCTTCTCGGACTGTGTCTGGAATCCCCCCAGTTTCATTCATCCCGTAGGAATCCCCTTCAGGATCAATAATTTACTTGCATTCCTCTTTCCCATACTAATGTTATTTATGTAAATATACTCCTGTAAGTTTACCCACGTGTTTATGTAATATTTTCCTTCAGTAGTAAGAGCCTTACGCTCATATGAAATTCCCCCTTTTTCCCTCTTGTTTTATGTTTCCCTGAACCCACGAAGTCGGAATCACAGGGCTAAATTATCTATAGCTGTTGCTACCTGTCTCACAGAAAATATTTCAAACTAGATTGCCCAGGAAAAACATAAAAATGGCGACCTTTTGCCTGAGATTCTTGTTTTAGTGGTTGCATCCTCCCCCCCCCTTTTGTTTTCTGCTTTTGTTTGGGTTTGCATCTGCCAAATCAAAGCTATGCTGGGTACAAGACAATTACGAACCTTTTGTGTAAAACCAGCACACAGATCCGGAAATTCCACGTAAGTAAATTGTGTTTATTTTAGCCTAGGAATTTTGAAGACGTGACTGAGCCTAGGGAAAAATACTAGGGGCGCATGCCAAAAAAAAAAAACGAGAGAGGAGAACCGCCGAAATTTAGATTTTGAAAGCCTTGCACACGGCTTGCATAACCTTTATGATAGGATATTTAGGTATTAACAATTTAGAGGGATAGTGCAATATTTCCTCCTTCAAAATCACACAGATTCGTGATCACAAAACTCAGTTAGGTGAGTAGTCACATTATCCCACGGAGGACAAAGCCAGCCAGAAGCGCTGATTTTCTTTTCTCTCTCTCTGGTATAGTGAAGGTAAAGCTCCAGATAGACAAATAGATTTGAGTGGTAGACAAACGTGGAATTGATTTAGGTTCCCAAAAATTTTGCTCTTTTCCCACACAATTCACATTCGGGGAAATTTAGTCTGTGCATATATAAATTCCCCATTTCTTCGTCGCTAGGGCTCGCTGTTGATTTATTGCTAGGATTTGTTTATTTACTTTTCTCTTGTTTACTTCAGGCTCGTTCCAGCAAAAAAATTTTTTGTGGTTGTGATTTTGTTTTGTTTTGTGCGTGTGTTTGGGGCTATTTTTGTGTGTGTCGTCTACTCATTAAATTAGGGGCCTTTGTCATTTCAATAGTCTTTGCTTACAAAAGGAAACCTCTCCCGTAAGCCCGCATCGTCGGTAATTTGGTGATATCATTTTATTTTCAATCCAGTCCCCAATAAGCCCTGCTTCGTCGGTAATTTGGTGAGACCAATTCATTTTCAATCTAGTCCCCAATAAGCCGGCTGTGTCGGTAATTTGGTGAGACCAATTCATTTTCAATCCAGTCCCTAAATAAGCCCACTTTGTCGGTAATTTGGTGAGACCAATTCATTTCCAATCCAGTCTCCAATAAGCCCGCTTCGTCGGTAGTTTGGTGAGACCAATTCATTTTCAATCCAGTCCCCAACAAGCCCGCTTCGTCGGTAATTTGGTGAGTCCAATTCATTTTCAATCCAGTCCCCAATAAGCCCGTTTCGTCAGTAATTTGGTGAGACCAATTAATTTTTAATCCAGTCTCCAATAAGCCCGTTTTATCGGTAATTTGGTGAGACCAATTCATTTCCAATCCAGTCCCCAATAAGTCCACTTCGTTGGTAATTTGGTGAGACCAATTAATTTTTAATCCAGTCCCCAATAAGCCTGATTCGTCGGTAATTTTGTGAGACCCATTCATTTTCAATTCATTCCCCAAGAAACCTGTTTCGTCGGTAAATTGGGAGACCAATCATTCATTAATCATAGTCCCCAAATCAAACCTGTTTTGTTGGTACTTTGGAAGACCAGGAAAATATTAAATTAGAAGACTGGAAAGAGAGAGAGAGAGAGAAATGGTCAGAGTGGTAGAAGGAAACATTACAAGGATAAATTAAGTCACACAGTTGTGGGAAGAATAAACAGGAGAGAAACCCGGTATCCTCCTCTTGAAAGAGGTGCCAAAGTTCTTTGTAAGATAAAGTGAGGCACTGTGCCAGAGGGCATTAGTGCAAGGAGAGCTCAACATCCCTTATTGGGCTACCTGGATTTATCTGTGCCCATGACCTTTCTTCGGTGAACCTTCTTGATAGGGGAATCGGTGGAACCGAGTCTGAGGGAGACATAGAGGTGCCACCTATCCCAGTTTCTTTGATAGCTGAAGTAAGGGCATTCATTACAAGCTCCACTACTAGTCGCCGCAGTTCCTTGAGTTCATCGGCCAGTTGTGATATGGCAGAATCCTTATTCATGGTTTTGTCTGCGGAGGACTGGGAAGGAGGAGAAGAGGTCGTGGTGGGCATGAGAGGCTTGCAGGTTGCCATGACCAGCTCAGGCACGGGTTGTGAGGCCGCACCTTTGGGTAAGCTTCCACTGTGGTCAGAGGTATTCGCAGGTGACCGAGTATATTATGAATTGGCTCTCACTCCGGCACGGGTATCGGTGCCAAGCCGGAGGGGGAGAGGCGACCTGAACTGGATCCCTTGGAAGAAGATTCAGGGTGCGCCTTGGCACTGACACTGGGGCAGGACCTGGCACTGGAATATGATTTATCAGGGGGTTGACAGTCGGAGCCTGGCACTGCTCAGGGCACTCAAGTGGCACTGGCAGCCGGTTTAAGGCAGGTCCTCGAGGACTCTTGGTTTTTTATCTATTTGTTGAGGGGTTAGGACCACTGGATTTCTGTAAATTAGCAGTTGATCGGAAGTCCTGTCCCAGGAGGAGGTCATAGCCTCCAGGAATGTAAGTAGCTACTGCAAGAGTGCAGATTTTTTTTTTATCTTTGAGGTCTTGTGACCCTTAGCTTGATGGTGGGGAGATTCATCTTCATTCGATTGATACCCTCCATTGTAATAAGTTTACGTCTGTCAATGGTGGCCCCATAGGGGACCTTATCTTCACTTATGAGGGAGATTTGTGCTCCAGTGTCATCGAATGCTATGACCTGGCAGGCGGGTTAGCTACAGATATAGGGCCTTCGGCTGCAGGGTCTAAGGTTTTTGGATTTGTCACTGTAATCTCTGCGTGGCACTGTCCCACTCGAGGAGGCAGGCCCTTTGTTATTCATTCCAGAACCAGAGATGGCTCAGTTTGGTGTGATCTCACTGGGGAACTTAGCGGGAGTGCCTGGTTGATTCCCAGTCTTCAAGCAGCACTGCTCTGTGGAGTGCCCAGGTTTTCTACAATAGCCACACATGGGCTTCTTGTGAGGGTGCCCATTCTTAGGCAGAGGCTGATCAGAGGTAGGGGAAGAGGGCCAAATCTTACGGCTCCAGGAACTGGCTGTAGGATGGTGCGTGTCCCAGTGATCTGCTAAATGGCAGCACTCCTCTAGCGTCGGAGGGTTCTTATCGCAGAGGCAGGTAGCGAGGGCCAGAGAGGCATAGTGTAGGAAGTCCTTGAGCTGAAAAGTTTTTATTATTTTCTCCATAGAGGTAGCGTTGCGGGATTCTAGCCACCGCTTGAGCGCTCGGGACTTATGGGATGCCCAGTCGGCCCATGTTTGACATGCCTCCTTTGGGTGTCTTCTCCAATGTTGTCTCCATCATTTTGGGGTGAGCTCGTAGGCCTTAATTATGGCCTTCAGAACCTTTGCAAAATTTCCACCATCTGCTAACGGGACGGAGTGGAATGTGGATTGGCCCTTTCCCTCCAGATGTTTTGACAGCAGCATAGAGATTTCTGCAGGCTCGGGCTTGAAATTCCTAAGGACCTCTTCCACTTGGTCAAGCCATCCTGGGGCTCCGAGTCATTCCATTCTGGCATCACGGAGCTGGCGGCAGTGATATGATAGAGGACAATGAAGTCATGGTTGCCGGGCTACAGACCTCTTGGGAGGCCATGGCGAGTTCATGGGCTCGATCTCGGTTTTCTTTAGCTAACTTGTCTTGCCTCTCTCATTCTTCCTGCTTTAACCTGTCTAGCTTGGCTTGCTCTCTTTTTTCCTTGGCTTCTCTTTCTTGCCTCTCCCTTTCTTCCTTGGCTTCTCTTTCTTTCCTTTCTCACGCTTCCTTGGCTTCTCTTTCTTTCTCCTATTTATCGACCCAATGTAGCAGTTCTTGGCCCTTGAGCCCCATGGTTTTCCCAGCATTGACTAGGCTGTGATTTCGTCAGAGTAGGAAGCCGCAGTAATTAGTAGCTTGAAGAGCTTAATGTATTCTTAACTGAATGCAATTAATGAATAACGTGCTCTTAAATGAAGTACCAATAGCTTGAAGAGCTTAATGAGTTCTTAGATGAGCTTAATTAATAAACGGTTCGAAGAACGGGTTCTTAAAGGAAGTTAAATATTAGTTTGAAGAGCGTAATGGGTTCTTGAACGTAAGGTTCTTAATTGAACGAATTTAAGGAGTTCTCAGAACTTAAAAATGGAATATCTCTGCGAAAGATCAAAGTCAATTACAAACAAAAGAAATCACTAATGACTTTTACTCTACTTTGCAGATTTAATATGCTGTGAACGCCAGTAATAATTTTCCTTTCTAAGAAAGTGACATTAAACAGCATTTAATGAGTAACAGCATTTAATGAGTAAATAAGGTCCGTAAGTGAACGACTCTAGAGTGCCCTAGAACGTTAATGAGAGAGTTAAGATGTTCTGAGAATGTAAATAAGGCTCATAAGTCAACGACTCTGGCGTGTTCTTGGACAAAAAGGGACAATTCTCAAAGGAATAAATATAGCGTGTCCACAGAACGTGGGAGTTCGTAATTGAACGGATTTATTATGCTGAGAAACACCTACGGTTGAAGCAGACGAGCGTACGCGGTGAAGCAAGTTTCGGTAACACACGTCCTTACTTGGCAAAAAACTGAATTGAGAGCAGTACGAAGGTAACCAAATGCAAAGAATATGACGCTGTTATAAATTTCAGCGCTGAGGCGAGGTAAATAAATCCTGCCTGATATGACGAGTACAAAATGCTTAAAACTAAAATGCATGGGTTGAATATTTTCCTTATGGTCAAGTCCGCAATGTATTTACTCGATTTAAATATGAAAGTTGCCTGACTGGCCCGTGCCTGAAGAGTATGGTTATTGACGCAATGGACGCACTCGCATGGTTTTTGGCGAGATGGTGGGTGGGCGGGGACTATGGTTATTAACGCAATGGTCGAGCTCTAACGGTATTTGACGAAGGGGGGAGGGCAGCCGGGTGAAACATGTGCTGTTCGTTGTGAGCGAAATCTCGCACGAAAAGTTATGAAAAAGACGAACGCTATTGGAACGGGTTTCCCAGCTTGGCGCTCGGGACTTATGAACGCGTAGAAATTAGCTTGATTACTTATAGTTAAAATGGCGTTCAAAGGCAATGAGTTCGGGGTTTACAATGGCTCACGTGATAGCAAATGAAATTATTTTTTTCTTGGACTCAACAAAATAATTATTTAAAATTTTAACCAGGATTTTCACGAAAACCTAGCGCTTTTGCTACGACGAACGAGAGAGACAGAGCGATATAATAATAATAATAATAATAATAATAATAATAATAATAATAATAATAATAATAATAATAATAATAATAATAATAATCTTTTTTGCGGCTCAGGGCCATATACATGGAAGATACAAATACAATACACACAATCTAGATACATAAGGTAACATGGCAAAAATAAGTATTGGCAGTATTCACACAGTTGCTGAAGAAGTAGAAAAAATACATTTCATAATAATGGTAATGACAGTATTATATGGAGAATAATAGAAAAAAAATAAAAATTATAATAAAAAATACAGATTGCAGACGATTAATTCCCATCTAGGGACCTTAGGTGGTTACAGAAGTTAGGTCCAGAAGGCTAAATACGAATATTGAAAATTGAAAAACTCTACAATGATATTTAACACAGTAATAATAAGAAGCAAAAATACCAAAAATAACAAGAAGCATAGAAATATAATAATAATAATAATAATAATAATAATAATAATAATAATAATAATAATAATAATAATAATAATAATAATAATAATGACAGATTCTGGAGATGGCACTTCATAAATTGCAAAAACAGAGAATAAGGCATTTAAGAAACAGACTCCTCATTATTCCATCTTTCCCACAATTTAGATATTTTTGCCTCACTGCTTGGGATGCTTTGTATGAGCGAATTGCTGCTGTTCCTCAGCCGGGTGAACAACTTGACATTGTTCGCCTCACATGATTTTCAAATGATCCAGGTGGTTTTCTATGAACATCTGCGTGGCGGAGTGATAGCGAGGAGTGCTTGTGAGGCGTCTCAGAATGTCACTGTGAGCAACAGTGATACGTCTCATGGTCTCTCGGGTATAGTTCATCCAAAGGGAACACCCATATATATTGAACCAGTACGAGCGGAAGAGCAGCTTCAGGGAGAGCTTCAGGTAGTTTACTCTGTCAAATGCTTTTCTCACATCTACAAAACAGGAAAACAGGAGAGGCTAATGATAGGTAATAGCTCAGCAATTCTTTTAGGATGTAGATGCAGGTGTCGGTTGAGTGGTTTGTCTAAAAGACGAACTGGTTGTCGTCAATAGTGTGTAGAAAGGGGGGAAGTCTCACAAGAAGAACAGACTCAAGTATCTTCGACGCAATTGTAGTTATTGCAATCGGGCGATAATTGCCAGGGTCAGCTGCATCCTTTAACTTGTTTTTTTTATTAGTGGTATTAAGTGAACTAAGAGTAGGGAGTCTGGGAGAAACTGGTGAATTATGCACGCATTGAATAGAGTAGCTAGCAAAATGTAAATTATTGAATGGCAGAATTTGAAAGCTTCAGCAGGCAGACCATCGCAGCCAGGCGATTTATTATTAAGTAGGGTGTTTATGGCATCGCTGATGTTACCTGGCGTAATACGATTCGCGAAATGAAACTGAATGTTATCAATAAGGAGTCTTGATCGTTTATGCAATTCAGGATAGCGCTGAAGTGATCGCCCCACATTCTTGCGATAGCCTCGTCACAAACGGCTTCTCCTACTCTCTGTGATAGCTTTTTAGTTTTGGGATTTAGGGATTGAATGTCCTTCCAAAGATGGGGGTAACCGCCAGATTCTAATTTTCTAGACATTGCATCAGCTCTTAGTTGATTTTCATTCTGTCTGCAGTGCTTAAGGGCAAGTTTGAACTGCACTCTCACCTGCCTCATCAGCAGTGCAAAGTGTCCTTCCCTCGGGCTATCATTTTGCCTCCACAGTAGAAACATATCTCGTGAATGTGTATAAAGATCTTTAACCGAGTCATTCCATTCAGGTACATTACGAGAGTTGCCTTGACGATATCTAAAGGTACCCGTGCCGGAGACGAGCATAGTGGAAATCATATTCGAATAGAATTCTTTTAGATCTCTCTTGTGATGATCGTTTTTACATTTTGGTTAGTGCACAGTAAGACGTCTGCCGGTTGAGCTATTGACAGCAGCCTGGTTTCCGTGGTTTCCCTGAAGGATCTGGTTTTCTGTTGGTTTTTAAAATACCAGTTAACAGCAGGTGGGTGATCAGTTCGGGGTTCACGGTAGGGAGGGATGGGGTACTGAATGACCCCTGAAAGGGGATGTGATCATAGCCCATTGCAAGATCGTAGCGAATGTTGCAAGTCACATTGGAATCATGAAGTTGATGGGACGTGATGCAGTGGTCCAGCCAGGGGGTTTATAACTGAGTCCGTTCTGTTCTGTACATAGGTAGCCTATAAGAGGAGGGAGGGAGGAGCATTACATCGCTAATTCGGAGAGCGGGATTTTGACAGAATCGAGTAAGTTCGTTATAAAATTGTTTTGTGGGGTGAGAATTAAGGTCCCCAATTATACCAATATCATCAGCTGCAGAATCGTGAATAATGCTGTGTAACTCACCTAGGATCATGCAATATTGATCAAAATTATCGTTCTTTTCCAAAGGCATATAAACATTAATTATTAGGATCTTATGGTCCCCTACTGTCACTTGAAGCCCAAGCAATCTGTCATTCATATAGGTCAACACATTCACCATGTTGTCTAGCAATTTGTGCCACAGGAAAGAAAGGCCCCCTTTCAGGTGACTGGCTATGATGTGATCTGTAACTTACATCGGTGAGGTCGAGAAAGCTCTGAAGTCTTCATGCACTGAATCACAGATGGCAAGGTCATGAGGCCAGAGGAGCATTTCTTGCAATGCAATGATGCCTTTGAAGTTATTTGCAGAACATGTTTAAGGGAGGAATGTTCCGCTTGAGGCCAAAAATATTCCAAGAGATTATATCTAGTGTATCCATGGCAGCTCACGAAGATGGGAAATGAATGAGTTGATCACTTGGGTGGATGGGGGGTTGGCCAGCGGGGTGGGCATTCCCTCGGCCTGGGAGGATGGCTGACACTTGTGGTAGAAGGCGAGTCTGCACCTGAACTCCTACTTGGGGTGTCAGTAAGTTCCCCTGGGGGAGGTTGGTCCCGGATTAGGTTGTATCTTGAGACTTTTATGTTAGGACCGAAGTTCTCGCCTTTGGGAACATCGAGTTAGAGAAATAGGCAGGTAATTCTGAAGGCCACTTTATGTTTAATTTTGCATGGGAGTTCGTGGGAGATAAGAGGGTCGGAGCCCGTGAGAAACTTGACTCTCTCTACTATGGCGTCTAGCTTCACCCATGACCGTAAATTGTGAAACACATGACATCTCCTCTCAGGTTTCGGGTGAGGTGATTCATGAATGTTGTGCTTCAGTTCAGTGGACAATCAAGACGTTTCTTTTCTTTTTTTCCAATTGTTTGTGTCTGCCAGCCCCCAATCCCCTCATGATCAATCACATCTTCATCCACAATTGGGGATTTGGGGGAAAGATAGGGTCGGAAGACTCATGAGGGTTGGTGATCGTCACTGAAGATCTATCTTCCACCGGACGCACTGGGAAGGGAGAGGAGGTTGGGGGTTCGTTGGTCCTCTCCGACAGGTCTACCGGTGATGTGGGTGTTTCATCCGAGGGAGAGAGGGCAGATCCCTCATGGGAGGGTATGGCCAACTCGACTTCGACTTGCATCTGCACTTCTGTCGTGCTGTTGGGAGGCGAGGAAATAATAGATGCCTCATTCAAAGGAGTCTGGTGTCTTGCTGCGCTGTTGGCTAATGATTTCTGCACTCCTTTCATCACAACCCAGATCCGTGAAAGATTGTTATTTATCTCCACACTTTTAAGACTGCCAAGTAATTCCTGTAGTCCTTTGATCACGTCTCAGATCTGTGAAAATTTGTCTTGCACTTCCTCAATTTTTTCTGAGGTTTTAGCAATTTTTTCTTAGAGGGAGTTTGCTTTTAGAAAGGCATTTTCTGTTGTATGGTACACTGCAGGTAGGCTTAGATCAGCAGGCCCCTTTGGAGGCAGGTTGTAAGGGTCATCGGTGTAGATTTCCACCAGGCAGGTCCTTAGTCACTTAGTGATATATGATACTTTCTTGGGAGAGGATAAGCTTTTTGTGGGTCGCTCCTGGAGAATGGTATCTGGTATCTGGTCTTTGCATTTTGTATATGCAGCATTAATTTCCTCATCGGAGAAGGCTGCACTGACCAATTGTATAGTAGACTCGACATCGGAATGGTTCGATTGGTATTGGATAAAGTAAAGACAATTGTGTGTGGGGCACAGGTATCATTAGGTGCCAGGGTCACTGGCACGATGGTTGGAGGTTGGCCAGATGACATTTTTGTGGTAAAGGGAGGGCCAAGTACTAACACATACACAGCACTCTATTACCCATTTCCCAGGGCCAATAGGCTTCAAGAATTTGAAACTTGAAAATTTCAAAGGCACTGATTAGGGTGGAACGTAGATTAATATATCTGCAATTACACAACACTAACTGGCTTACGCGTCGGGTATTACATAGAGACACTATTAATACATTGCCTTCTATGAGAGGTATAATCACCCAGAGCGAAAAACCCCTCTTTTTGGGTAAAAAAAAGGAAGAGAGACCTCCAACATGTCCGCCCCCGACACATATGTCAAGGTATACTCCAGTGAAGCGAAAAATTTCTGGTTGGGCTATAATTCGTGGCCTGAATTTTACGGTGTACTTACTCTAGCCAATTTTTGGACGACAAATTGTCCAGGGCACATGGAGGAAATAAACACACTATTTCCTTTCTTTATCACTTATATTCTTATTTCACTGCTTAGGTAATCGTAGCGGTTAAGACATGCATTAGTTACAATTCTTGTGATTTTTTGGAAGATGCACTCTCTCTTCTCTATGAAAATTCTTGTTAGCATGCATGGAGACTATTGTTTCCTAACAATGTACACAGTCACGGTTTATTCGAACCTATGATAAGCTAAAAAATAAAAACATCGTACTTATTCTGTGGGAACTTGCTTGCTTGTGCTTAAAGTGGAGAGGGTATGATATCAGGGACATTTCTAATTATACAGACCAGCTAGCAGTTGCTATTCTGCTGATAATTGCAAAGCAATTGCATACTCAGGAAAGGTCACCACTTTTACATTCTCACCTGGTCTACTTACTGTATTCCTTGTTCAGGGGTCCAATCTGCAGTCTAGCTCTTGAACAGGGGGCTTATTTATACACATTGAAAAAATCTGACTGCAATTGCTAGGCCAGGCAGAAACTTAATAGAAATAAACAGTTGGGCTGAGAGCCATATTTCAACAAGGGGCTTGCAGATAAACACTTGGGTTTACTTTAAATGGAATATATTTACAATTAAACACATCACTCGGAAGACTGGGGAATGATAGGCAATCCAACAGGGCTGCCATGTGGTTAGTTATGCAATCACTGTTAAAAATTTGAATATATGATTAATCCTATTGAAAGGGACACTGAAAAATTTATTGCAGTGGCCTTTCACTGCATGAAGCACAGGACAAGTCAATGTTTCCACAGTCAATGTACTGTCTGCATTTTGATAATGCCAGCGGTTACACAAGGAGAATTATAATGACCTCAGGTAAATAAAGGGTTGCACAGAGGGTGCCAAGATAACTCAATGCTGGTACAATATACTTGCGTTAAAATTCACACCAGGCTAAGTGAGTCAGGTCTTTGTGATAACTCACACTTCAGAAAAGAAAACGAGAGTGCAGCTGGAGATTAAAGATACGTGACTGTTGAAAAACTCTCTAGTCAGGATGTTACCTTATAAGAGAGCGATGGAGGGGCCTCGTCGAATTTCACCAGTTCTGGAGGGATGAGTTTAATGGGAAAAGGCACGATAGTGCGACTGGGTGGTTGAAAGGTGATCACTTGGAGGGGTCAGCTCATTGAGGAGCATACAAGGGGTAGTGTGTCGGTCTGCTGATGGGGTGTTCTGAGAGCAAAGGTTGCTGTTTCTCGACTTATATGACCTCAGGGGCTTATTTTCTTGCTCCTGCCAGAAGTCACTGGGATCATAAGATGGTGGTCGTGTTACCTCTTTTTCTATGTTGGGATCTTTCCCAAATCCTGGTGACTTCTGGCAGCCCATGTTCACCACTTTTTATGGGGAACTCAACCTTTCTGGCGGATTTTCGGCAGGCTTTGTCTCCATTCACCTTTCATGTGAAAAGAGGTAATTCAAGCAGTCACCAGGTCTTTAGAAAAGATAAGTAGATGCACCAAAAAGGGGAGCATGGAGAGAAATTTACATAGGGACCGAGTTTCTCACGCCCTTCCTCAGTTCATTCTCAGTATGAAATTACATTATTTTGGGGTGCAGGGCAGTTTGGAGGTTTGGGTTTGCTTGGGAAGTGGTTTGCACTCAACAATATATATATATATATATATATATATATATATATATATATATATATATATATATATATATATATATATATATATATATATATATATATATATATATATATATATATATATATATATATATATATATATATATATATATATATATATATCCCCAAGCCAGCTGATCAGAGAGGCAGACACTTTGCTATCCGTGTAGACATCCCGGGATTATATATGTAATCAACGGATAGGTTTGCTTAAAAAGCAAATGGATGTTACAGACTAAATACACACACAAAACAAAGCCACTACAACACCTTCTAAAAACATAACAAACATCTCACACGTCTCGAACTCTCGCCATACCCGCGCAATAACTTCTCGCTGCTGGGGAGAAAGGGCGTTGGGTCTGGTATGATACATGAAACATACGTGCGGGGTCTAAGCGATGTCAGGCAGGGAGCCGATCGAGACCACAGGTCTACCCCAAAGCCAAATCCAAAGTCCTTCTTACCCCAAAAAATGGGAATAAAAGCACGTTAAAGAAAAAGAAGAAGAAGATGACCCCAACCTCTCATGGGGTCTGCTTACACTGGTCCGGCTGCAGTACTCTGGGTCATGCTTAAATAAGATACGGGATAAACTTAACAATGATCTGGATTATCTGAAACTTACACAAGGGCCCAAGTATCTAAGCAAACTAAAATCTACAGTAAACACGAGTTAGAGGCGGAAGGGGAAACCAACAGAGGCAGTGAGGGGATGCACGTCTTTCCCCTAACTTCAACAAAACCGCCCTTCCACTTCAAACGGAAGCCTTTTTGGGCATCTTCCTCCCGCCCTGTAGTACCTCACAGCCCCCGATTCCTTCTCTCCTGGACGCGATTGGCTCTGGCACTTCTCCTTACGCCTATTAGCCAATGGAGGGTTTCTGGGGTGAGGAAGATATCCTCTATGTCTGAGAGAAGATGACCATTGACCGGTCCTGCCGTGGCGTCCTTCGACTGCATCAGGACTCCGGGGAATTCTTACAAACACTGAGAAGGGCTTAGCATTCCCCTCCCAAGTCCTTTGCGTCCGCGCAAAGCTGGGGCCACCCGTCCCCCGATCCCGCCAACAGCCTCGTCCCTCACGGTTACTAACTTTAGTAATCAAAATTAACTATCTCTAAGTGGGCCAGCTGACGCGTGTACAAAACAAAATTACAAGTGAATGGAACACGTCTTACAACCAACCAACGCACACACAAAAATTGTATATTACCTTTGTCTTTTATTTACACATTTATTTATTTCTTCAGTTTTGCGAACCAGCCAACCAACCTCACCTTTTCATGGAAACAGATTAATACCAAAAAAATAATAAAGTTTTCAAAAGACCAAGTCCTGCACTCCTATTAAACAAAAACAGAAAATAAATAAATAAATAAACAAAAAAATGGCGATCATAACAATAACCAGAAAATAATACATTTTATCGTTGCATTGGCAATCATGGTAATATGGCATCGCTGTTTTAATCACATTACATCCCAATAATGTACTAAATTTTCTTGAAAGAATTAAACACAAAAAAAAACAATAATTTGGCAATTCCGACACAACAACATAATATAAAATCAGTGAAATTTTTAACAAAACAAAAAAACATGATTTCATAACACCAATTTACGTTTAGGACAACTACACAAAATAATAATAACGAAAAATCATACATCTTCGCCAAAAATTCCAACACCTGTGCGAACGTAGCACAAAAGAAATCTTACGGAAAATGTGACATTTAGGTTGGTATATTATTAAACAACAACAACAACAACAAAAAACGAAAGCATAAACAAAAAACCGTTGTAAAAACAAAATTAACACAAACACAATTTAAAAAAAAATTAAAACACAGGAAGATGATACACAGGCAATGACATTGACACTCCAAATAATTGGAAAAATCAAAAACATAAAACAAGAAACATCATAACATTAAAACTCTTTGTATATCTCTGATTTCAAGGTAAGGACATGGAACGACAATTACAAATTGGCTGTGTGTATTATCACCGTACAGTGATACTACTGATTACATTATAATCACCGCACAGTGATAAGAACACTGGCGTTGTTATCACCGATCGGTGATAATATTATTTTTGTTATTTTCACCGAGAAACTATAAGAATTAATAGATACTTAGCAACTGCAGTTTAGGATGTTAAAAGGAATTTAAGAGTAAAAAATTTATTTTACACAAATGGAAGGCATCTTATAAAAATACATTTACTCCACATTAAAATCAAGTTATTATACAAATATACATTATGCCATATAGATTTAAACAGTCTTAGTGGAGCAGAATGAATTAGTAAGTAAGTGATAAACATAACATTACACATCATTTGGCTCGCTACAGATTTTCGTTCTCTTGCTTCTCTTTGTGGACACGTTGTTTGCTTTCCGTTTGACTCCAGCCTTAGCAACTTTTGAATGATTAAATCGTCCTAATACCCTTGACTCTTTGGGACGACCTCTCATTTTTACCGTAGGAAGATGAGCATTCAATAGCTGTAATCCTTGGGAGTCAGCTGTTGTGACTGTTGAAGCTAGTGTATGTGACATTGGTGAATCTGGTCTGTGTGACGTCGGTGAAGCTGGTGTTTGTGACGTTGGTGAAGCTGGTGTTTGTGATGTTGGTGAAGCTGGTGTTTGTGACGTTGGTGAAGATGGGGTTTGTGACGTTGGTGAAGTTGATGTGCTTGGCATCTGTGGACTATCATCATTTTGGTATTCATGACCCTGTTCCCATCAAGTAAGAATACGTTTCAGCATATCAAGTCTTTCTTTGTACACTTCAGTTCCACTATTGCATCGCTGTGAGTCGCTTCATTTTTTCTTGACTCTCTCGGAATTTTTGGGCAGGGGTCTTTGGACACTTGGGCCATGTAATATGTGTAATGGAGGTCTCGGATTCTAATGCCACTGTAGGAATCATAGTATTCTCTGTCCGCCATCGTGAATGCCTGTTGATAGTAGAAACATCAATGTTCTCTTGTCTTACAACAGCAATAATGTGATTACATGGTAAGAAATGTTGGCAATAAAAGTGCATGAACAGCTGAATTCACCACCTGTTTCACCATTTCTCGTCACTTTGTGGTTAGTAGACCCTATATTCACAACAAAGAGGCCAGGCGAATCCAATGTGATGGAAAAAGAATCTAAGGGCTTAGATAGCCTATGGTGTTTCATCATTAGTTTAACTGCATGTTCCGTGAACTGTCTGTATATTTTGTTCATTAGAACATCATGAACTCCATAGTCAACAGATGTACATGTCTGCAAAAACTGCTTATAGGCTCGTTCATCATTTAAAGATGGAATTATGAAGCATAATTTTACGAATGCATTCAGACATCGATGTAGTTGAGGTTAGGAAGTGCTTTAGTTTACCGTTTTCTGCTTCAATGTGATTATTAGTGTCATTTCTAAATGTTAATTTTGTAGAACGGATGTATGTGGCCCACATTTCTTTACAGTTTACCCAATTTGCACATACATATCGAAACATACTTGAATCTTGTTCTTCTAACACAGACAATTTTGACTGAAAGGAAATTTCATTATGGGTATACACATTTGTTTCAGAGTACCAAAGATTTCATTCTTTTTAGGAACAGGAAGCACAAGTTCAGACACCTTTTTCTTGGAGTATTGCAATACATGAAACTTGCAAAGTAATACGTCTGCTTTCGGAAGTAAGGCACGGACTGCTTGAATTTCGTTCTGGTCTTTGTCAGTCATAACTGTATTTGTGTGGTTAATATTCTCCATCATCCTACAAAACGATGACATTATCTCCAGCATCATGTTTGCTGTTTCACTTGTTACAAATGCATAAAAAACAGCCCTGCCACGACCTAGATTGTCTTGGACTAGAATCATGTAGAGTGGATAATTGTATTTGTTAATTTTGTAAGTCCCATCCATGAAAATCATTTCGGGATACTTACAGTACATGCTTATCATTTCATTAGTAGCAAATGCAATCATTTGGATGGCCCTACTTTCATCCAGTGATAAATCTATCTTTCCTTTTCCTGCATTCACAATTTCATCCACTTTTTCTGTCAACTTACCAATATCTGACATTCCATTCCCACTTTGCACCTTTCGCTTCAAATTTCGTACATCTTGCATGGTTACTGCTTTGTTGTATTTACCCTGAAGAAAGGATTTTAATTGCTTGTTGTCTGGGTTAAGTTTCACAATATCCTCTACGTCTCCCATCTCCGAACTTGTCAGTCTGCGTTTCTGACTATAGAAGGGCTGTAAAGCTACGCTGACTTCATGATTATGCTGCAGATATGTCTTTGTAATAACTAGCTTGTTTTTTCTCGCGGTTAGCGCCACTAACACATTGCAGCCACAAGGGAGGTATCTCTGTTTTTGTCTTATGCCTAGTCATTTCCGGCTCTGATTTCCATAGTGTACACACACGGATGAAACAGAGCCGTACTTCAGTTCAGATTAAATTTGATGCTAACGACGCTTATTTTCACCGATAACGGAGCTAGAAGACCTCACTCGAAACATGGACCCTGTCTGATTCTGATATTTCTTGAAAAGGTAGTCAAATTCATGAAATGAGCTGAACGTATCAGAGGAGAAAATGTCCCTGAAGACAGATGTTGTGTCTGCCCGTATGTTGTCTTGTCCCTGGGCAGCAGATGAACTGGCTTGATATTCCTGCAGTTCTGCTGATGCATGTAACTCCAAGGTGCTTTCAACTTCTACAGAAATGTCACTCTCCATACTGCTTTGGTGGAAGGAGAAATATAATCACAAAATAACCCAACTGAAGTCGCAGGAGGGCTGAACGTATCAGAGGAGAAAATATCCCTGAAGACAGATGTTTCGGTCTGTATGTCGTCTTCACTGTTTACAAAACATGAACCTGCAGAAATCCTGAAACTAGTTTACTGGCTGTTTCTTATCGCCAGTGATAAACAAATCCTGAAACTAGTTTAACTACTGGCTGTTTGTTATCGCCAGTGATGAACAAAACTCTGTTATCCAGAGCGAGAATAATGAGAGAGAGAGAGAGAAAGAAAGAAAGAATAAAAGAAAGAAGAGAGAGAGAGAGAGAGAGAGAGAGAGAGAGAGAGAGTCATACGAATGATTCCATAAACGAAGCTCTTGTTATCCGTACAGTGAAGATAACGTTGAGTGTAATATCACCGCACGGTGAAAATAGTCACTCCCTTACAAATTTTTATCACTGACCCCTCTCATTCACTTTGCAATAGCATTCACTTATGACACGGACTCGTGAGCATGCTCTTGCACTGTCAGTATGGCTCCACCTGCGCGCTTGAAGGTTCCACTGGCTCTTCTCCCCCAGGTAGGGGGTTACCAGTTGGTTGGTGTGGAACAGTAGGCTGTCCTCAAGCACTGCACGCAGGTGTGACAGGTGTTTCTTGCTTACGGCCCCAGTGTGAATATGCTGAATAACCGCAGTAGTGTGTTTGATCTCTTTCACATGATATGGTCCCATATAGGCTGGTTCGAGCTTGTGCTTCGCCAGTTCCTTTCTCCTTAGATAGATTCTCTCCCCTACCTGGACTGAGGAACCATGTGTGCGGAAGCGTTTATCGTACCTCATCCAATACTTTTCATAGGCCCTCAACAGCAGTCCCAGGGTAGTTTGGAACACTCGTCAGGTCATTTTACAAAACCAAATCCGGCACTGTTCTACTGTGTAGAGTGGGATCTGTTGGGGTCCAAAACCATCGAGTACGGTAGTCAAATATCCTGCCGGAACATCAGGAAATAAGGGGTGTCCCTAATTGAGCTGTTATAAATGGAGTTAATAGCCAGCTCAGCTGTCTGCAGCAGAGATGGCCATGAAGTTGGGTGATCCTCAATTAGGTATCTTAAGATAATGGTCACTTCACGATTATGGGACTCAACTAGCCCATTGGCTGGCAGCCGATAAGCCGCGTTGGTGATATACCTTATTTGCATTTGAGCCGTAAACTCACGGATCATGTCATTGATGAATTCGCGTCCATTATCAATGACCAACATCCTGAGACACCCGAACCGACACATGAGGGAACATAATGCCTTAGCCACTTCACCTGCCATCTTATTCACCATCGCACACGTGTGTGTGAAACCTGTGAATGTATCCACGAGCACACAAATGTATTTGGATTGTCCTTGCCCAGAAGGCAGGGGTCCTACCACATCCATATGTACTCTGTCCCATTTCACAGGCACCACAGGCCACAATCAGTCCTTCGGTACCACATGTCTGTGACCTTTCATTTTATTACACACATGACAACTTCTTACAAATCTAGTTATGTCCTTACGCACGCCATCCCAAGAAGTGCTCAGGGCTCTTCTAAGAGATCTCTCTATACCTACATGCCCAGCATAAGGGCTTACATGGATCATATGCATGGCTCTCTCTATCAAAGCTCGGGCACAGACATCACCGGACCTTTTCTCATATCTGCAAAACAAGACGTCTCCTTCAATAAAGAACACATCCTTCCGCAAATGCACAGAACTAAGGACTCGCCGCTCTCACCTCTCACACAGGCCTTGATTTGGTTAATCCAGGCTTCAGAACCCTGACTCTCAACCAACTGTCACACACTCCAACCACAAAAATCAACTGCATTTTCATACTCTGGGCATTTACTCTGGACTCCCCAGTTGGAGTTCCACCTGCAGTCAACCTGCTATCTTGTTGGCCACTCCCACTCATCTCTGAGTGCCCACGAGATTCCCGTTTCCTATGCTCCACACTCCCATCTGACTGACTGTCACTGTTAGCATTTGTCGTAACGTTGCTGGCGCTAGTGCTGGCACCGTGTGTGCCATCAATGTTAGGAGATTTCTTTTGTCGTTCTTCCTTGCGCTTTGTAGCACATGTTTTTCCTATGACATTCCTGGAGATGGCATCCGCCACCCTATTACTTTTGCCTGGAATATGCTCTTTTTTTAAGATATCAAACTCTAGAATTTGCTCAATTCAACAAGCTTGGCAATTAGAAATCTTGCTCTTCTTAAATAGGTACGTTAACGGTCTGTGATCTGTGAAATCTTTACTTTATGTCCCAATAAAAAAATAGCGGTGTCTCTCCAGCAACCACAGGACCACCAAAGTCTCTCGATCAAAAGTACTATAATTTCTCTCTGGCCCTTTTAATGCTCGTGATGCAAAACAAACTTGACTCTCATTACCTTCATCGTCTATCTGAGATATTACTCCTCCAATCACTATATCACTCACATCTGTGGTCACAATAAATGGTCGAACGAACTTCGGGTAAGCAAAGAGTTCGTCGCTCACAAGGGCATCTTTTAATTTCTGAAAAGAGTCTTGTTCCTTATCACCCCACGGGAAATCAGGTCACTTCCTTAATCATGTAATGGTCTCGCTATCTGGCCAAAATTCTTAATGAATTTACGGTAACATCCTACGAGTCAGTGGAAGCTTTGCTACATCCTTCGCATGTTTAGGCTGTGGAAATTCTTTAATTGCTAAGACTTTATCGGCACAAGGCTTAAGCCCTTTGGAAGTTATGATGTGCCCAAAAAATTCCACTTCGGCCTGAAAAATTGGCATTTATCTAGGTTAATTTTCATGCCATGACGCCTTAACGCTTCTAAAACCTCTAACAAGTTAGCTATATGCTCCTCTAATGTGGCACTAATTACAATGATATCGTCTAGGTATACAAAACTCCACAGCCTAATGTGGAAGCTAAAACTGACCTCATTACTCGTGAAAAATGAGTCGGAGCTTTCTTTAATCCAAAAGGAAGGAAATTATACTCAAATAGCCAATTATTCGCTATAGATGCAGTTTTCTCTTTACTCTCATCATCTAAGGGAATTTGATGGTAGCACGACTTGAGATCTAGTGTGGTGAAAAAGTTACTCTTCCTTACTTTATAAAAAAGCTCTTCGATCGAGGGCAATGGGCAGGCATTATCTTTCGTAGTGGCATTCAGTCGCCTATAATTGACACAACCTGAGAGAGCCATCTGTCTTCTTAACTACAACGATTCAAGAAGCCCAAGGAGATTCGCTTTCTTAAATAATACCCTGATCTTGCAATTGATTGATTGTCTCATTGATAACTTGTTCGTGACATGCAGGAGTTCTATAAGGCTTTGTTCGAATAGGGGGATGATCTCCCGTCTCTATTCTAAAAGGTAACTTATTAATTCTCCCGGGGCCTCATCTCTAGTTGCTATCACATCTTGGTATTCCCTAATTATATCTCCTACACATCTGTGGTAATTTAAAGGTGTTTCTTTGGCAGTTGTTTATAGTAGCCTTCTAAGCCATGGTTTGCCGCGATCTTGACTCTGTATAGTTAAGGCCGACACTGCATTATTGGCTGTTACAAGGGTGCATACTTCTAAATCACAAAGAGACTCACTATTTAATTCAAACTTGTTACTACTTACATTAATAAAAGGTACATTTGTCTTCCTATTGACAATGGGAGTGACTCCTGGCAGCATAAAGTCTGCCCACTTTTATGGGGATTAATATATGCAAGTGTGCCTTCTTTTGCACTGAGACGACAGGAAGGGAATAGAGATGGGAAGGAGGAATTTCCTCTCCTACCTCTGGGCTAGCGGGTACCACTCCTGTGTTCCCTTGGATGCCCGGGCCACCTTGACACACGGTCTCCTCTCACCCAAGATGGAAAGTTTTGGTACTGCCCAGTTTCCACTGGCATCGACACTTTCACTCCCCCTCTGTTGATCCCATAGAGAGCCACCTTGTGCTCTTTCATGAAGTCAATTCCCAGAATAATGGAAATTCCTTCCATGTGAGTTGTCGGTGCAACATGGAATTTGTGAGTCAAGATTCAGTCACCTAGGAAAATCTGCTGGTTGACAATGAGCTGGATCATTATCTGATGACCACTCGCAGTGTTTAACAACAGACATCCCTTTGATGTCATAATAGCACCTATCACTAAGCGTTCCTCAATCAAGGAAACACAAGCTCCGCTGTCCAGCATGGCATGGTATGTTCCCGTTCCAATTCCATCTTCAAGAACAGGAACTGAATTTCCACTCTCACGAGAGGGAGAAGGGGTGGGGGATGTCTGTTCTGTTCCCTCCACAGGTACACACACTCTTTGGGCAGAGGGAGATCTCACTGGTGGGGGAAGACTCCCACCTCCATGCTGGCTGGGGGTGGCACTACTCCCACTAGGCCATCTTCTTCTGTTGCAGTCCCTGCCGCCACTGTCCCTTGGGGTGCCGGAGGGAGGATGTTCGTAAGTACACTTCCTCCTCCCCTTCCCTGGCACATTCCCCTTCCTCTTGAGGGAGGGAATGCACCATTTGACATGATGTCATTTTTTTGTACACTCACTAACTAGATGGTAGGTGGCACTACATCTAAAACAATATTTTTGACCATACAATGGGCATTGGACATGCATGTGGCCATTTTTCCTGTACTGCCAACAGAGTCTCCCTGCTGTACCCATGCTTCCCCTTCCCCTGGCCCCACTTGGTTGCTTGGCACTGGGGCCAACTCCGCTGGAGTTGGTTGGGCTAGAAGAGTGCCTTTTGTGTCACAGACATGTTGGTGGAGGCAATGATGGGTGGGGTGTAGGACAATGCCCTCCCCTCTGCTTGCAGCTGTCTCACATGCTCTAATACCAACTGGACTGAGTCAAAAGTAGTCTCCAAGGGCTGCCGAGGTCCGAGCAGCAGTGCAGCTACTGAGGGGGAGAGTCTTCACCAACATCCGTGGGAAGGGGTTGATGTAAAAATAACCAAAAACAACAGGAATTAGTGTCTAAGCCATAGTTTTTGAGGTCGCTGAGATGAATAGTGACACTCCGGATGCCTTTTAAGTCCAAATTCAGCCCTCATAGTGAGGGGGTGAGAAGGAGTGGGAAGCAAGTGACATGTAAAGATAACCCAAAATGACAGATATCAGGGTGAGATCCATAAGTTTCAGGGTCGCTGAGATGAATAGTGATGCTCCTGATGCCCTTTAAGTCCAAATTCAGCCTAGGGAGGGGGTGAGAAAGGGTAGGGAAGGGGTGACATGTAAAAATAACCGAAAATGATAAATATTAGTGTCTAATCCACAGTTTTTGAGGTCCTTGAGATGAATAGTGACACTCCCAATGCCCTTTAAGTCCAAATTCAGCCCTAGGGAGGTTGTGAGATGGTGGGAAAGGATGACATGTAAAAATAACAGAAAACAACAGATATTAGTGTCTAATCCATAGTTTCCAAGGTCCCTGAGACGGATAGTGACTCTCCCGATTCCCTTTAAGTCCAAATTCAGCCCCGACAGGGAGTGAGGTGAGAAGGAGTTGACATTTAAAAATAGCCAAAAATTACAGATATTAGTGTCTAATCAATAGTTTTTGAGATCGCTGAGATGATTAGTGACAATCGGGATGCCCTTTAAGTCCAAATTCAGCCCTGATAGGAAGAGGGTGAGAAAGGAGTGAGAAGGGGGTGACATGTAAAAATAACAGAAAATGGCTTATACTAGTGTCTATTCCATAGTTTTCAAGGTCGTTGAGATTAATACTGAATCTCCTGATGCCCTTTAAGTCTAAATTCAACACCAATAGGGAGGGGGGAGAGAGAGTGGGAAGCGGGTGACATGTAAAAGCAACAGAAAACTACAGATATTATTGTCTAATCCATAGTTTTCGAGGTTGCTGAGAAAAATAGTGATATTCCCAGTGCCCTTCAAGTCCGAGTTCAGCCCTGGTAGGAAGGGATGTGTGAGAAGTGAGTGGGAAGGGGGTGACATGTAAAAATTCCTAAGATGACAGATATATCAATGTCTAATCCATAGTTTTTGAGATCAGTGAGATGAATAGTGACACTCCCGATACCTTTAAATCCAAGTCCATTTAATAGTTATCAGACTAAAGCAACCATAAGTAGGCACTCACTTGCTTGCAGTGAGGCTAGCTCAGTTAGAGACTAACAATTTGTTGAGTTCGTCAAAAGGCAGCTACACAGTGTCTCCTATAAATTAACATACCATATGGGGTTGTAGCACATGCTGTATGAAGCCATATTTTCGGTCTTAGAACTAAAATACTTTTCAAATCAGGTTGTGATTCACTAATTAGAGAATGTCTACTCCTGTTACATCAGGTTGGACATAATGTTTGCAGCCATGAAAACCTGAACACCTGATTTATTCTTTTTTAGAGTATAGACAACTCAAAGGATCAACCAAATAGAAATTAATATTTTGCCTGTTTTGTAAGATGCATTGCATTGCAAGTACAAATCTCAGTGTTGGAGAACTTGACAAGAGGCATCAGGTTAGGGATTTTAACAAGAGGTAACATGCAGAATAATGTTTCAGAATGCTTCTGATTTAATATTAGTCTAATTCTCTAATAAAGTAATAGCTTTTACAGTTAAATTACAGGCTGAAGGTCATAACAGTTAAGGAGTGCAAAAATTTTCACAGTGAAACACAATTACAACAGTGAAGCAAGTTAAGTAGTTAATTTTGTTCTCAGGATGTGTCAGCCAATATCACTTAATTTCAAAGAAACCAGAAGACTCCATGAGGAGACAACCTACCATGGCTCAACGACACTGATAAATCAAAGTGATTAGGAATGACAGGAGGGATTCATGAGTATAAATATAGATTAGTTATATGAGTGAGGTCACAAAGGCTATGTAGTTCGAGTTTAGGAAATTGCAAAGTTATATGACAATTTATAACAGATAGAAAAATGAAGACACATTGTTAACTGACCTGAGGTGGCTCATAAATAAACTTGTTAGAACAACACAAATAGTTCATTGGAAACCAATTAGATATAGACTGCAGTAGTAAAAGATCATGGTCCCTCACAAATAGCATCTGACCCTAAAATTTTGATATCAGATTCAACAGGAGAAAGTATTAGACATAATGAAGTTTCTTTGATAATTTGGATTTAGATGTGGATTTAGAGCAATTTTTGCTTGGTTGCCCAAATGGTATCTTTTGGCAACTCCGGTAGTTTGCATATTTCAAGATGGCCTCCAAGCACCAGCTTGAAAGCTTAAACTTTTTATTCTTTTGTTGTAATAAAATGTGTAATAGCTCTTATTACGGGGTTCCTTGTACCGGATCAATTAAATATGTTATTCTTCTAATTAAAGTTTTCTCTCAATCTGTTTCTGTCCCTATTTTCCCTTCTAATCTTCGTCCTGCTTTGCAAACTCTCCTGTCTTCATTTTTTAGGTGCCCATGACCTTTGACATCACGATGCCATATAATAATTCAGTTCAGTTCTTCCAATTACAGTTCATTCTTGTGTGCTAGAGGCTGGGTAAAAGCTAAATATGACTTGAATGAACAACAAATGAAAATGACACTTAACATTTATGATTCACTTTATTCATATTCATAATGTTGAAAGCTATCATTAATTAGTTACATGTGAGGCTTGCAAGGATAGTTAAATACAGTTATTAAAGAATTATACATTTTAAAGATATGCAAGATTGTCTTTTGTCTCTTCCATATACATAATAAAATTACTTTTATATGATAACTAAATTAGATACATGTATTTTCCCGTTCATCATAGGGATCAGAAGACCATCCTCTATATCCTCCTGACCCTCATCCTCCCGATTCGGATCCTCATCATCATCCATATCATAATCCTGATTATCTTTAGCTTGAACGTATTGTCGGTTTGTGTATGGGTTGCAACAACCATCTTCACCATGGCAGTTGCAGTATGATGTGCATGAAAGATGTTCTTTTTGGCACTCACATGTTCTGAGATACACTTCTTATCTTGCATTTTATGCTGACACCGGGTTACATCTATCAAGTCTGGTGGGGCAGGTATACCCTTAGTAATCATAGGAATAGGAATACCATCCTCAGTCTCCCATCCAAATATTTTTATATCAGCTGATTTACCAGGCAGAGCTTGTTGGTCTGCCGCCATCCACATCATCTCTTGCAAATAAGCCTTTAGCACATGCTGCAACAGCTTGGGTGTTGTTGGAGGAAGGTCATCAATTTGAGGCTTTATGTCTTTTTGGTACACTGTATAATGTAAAGAGGCAAATTACATAGAATTTCTTGACTGTTGTCCATATAGAGCAAGGGAGAAGGGTTTTGTTACTTCCATAAAATCAGCCCCTGTAGCACCCACTTCTCCCAGTACATCAGCCAAGCCTGGGGAGTCCCCTCACAGTAAAATATTTAATGCCCTGATCTTACCATGACTGTATGGATATAAGTTTGTGTCGCATCCACTGAAGGCATGCGTGCCAAGGAATTGAAGACATTTTGTCCCTAGCTTAGCACAAGTTGCATTGATATCAAGGACTGTCCCATCCTAACACTCCATCTGGACTTTGCATTGTATGTCCTCCCAGTATACCCAATATACCATCAGGACAAACACATCAGAGTTATCAATAAGCACACGTATCGCATACTTTCTAATACTAGCTACCTGAAGGACATAGGAAATCATGCAGATGCCTGACTCAACGTGGCCAAATGAACCATTGTTTGGAGTTTCCATTGTCACATTTTCATCAACACTGAAGGTATACAACATGTTAGCTAGTCTCCGCTTGTTGCTCTTGCTTTTCAGAATAACATCTCGTTTTGGTAATGGGCTGGCTATGGAGATCTCATAGCTGATGATTATATCAGCAGCCCGGCGTTTTCTCTCATGATCCTATGGAGATACATCTTGGTATTTGTTAAAGACAATGGTTTTTTCAGTTCCAATTGTTTAGTGGCTTAGGCGACCATGGATGGAGGCAATTACATCTGATAGAGTGCCCCCATGAGACCACACAATATGATAAAACAATTGTGAAATATCTACAATGACAACATTTGCGGGAGCTGGTAATGTCTCAGGCACACCAAGGCATTTAACCAGTTGTGTCTTGCTACCTTTATGGAGGCAACCATGTTCATCTATTAGAAAAAGATTCCCAAGGTGTATTACTGTCTTGACTATGTTTCCTTTCAACTTTTTCTTTAAAACTGGCTTTGTGTTGGTGGATCTACTGATTGAGTTATAAAACCCATCAGGCAGACTTTCTCTAAATATCCTTTCCATCTTAAACCAGATGTAAAACCTGACCTTTCAACACATAAGATTGACCTGAAATAAAAAAAAAAATTTGAAAAATGGATCCTACACACAAGAAAACCCATGAAAAGAGATATTGCACAGGATTTTACAATAAAGAAGAACAAAGTTTGATATTGCAATATGGCATATGGCAGCCATCTTGGGATTGCAAATTGCCTGAGCTGCAAAAACATGCCATTTTGGCAACCCAGCTAAAATGGTTCTGTGACCCCATCAGAAACCAAAGCAAGAAAAATAATTCATAGGAAACAGAATTTCTAGGTTCAGGAAATGACAAATCGACTTATAGGCAGCAGCACCAGGTCACGATGACAGAAGACCGACCAAAATGCAGGTGTTTGAGTGATTTTCCTGGCCGGATTTGTACTGTTCCATTGCATCATGAGCATGTGTCTTTTCAAGGTAATATATTGTCTGACAATTTCTTTAAATTCCTTTGAAAACAAAGGCACTGAAAGGTAACACCACCACAGCATCATTATTCAGTAATTCTAAAATGATAATCATCATAACTGTGTGCCGACTTGTCCATTGACTCATACATACTATGACCTTTGTTAAAATTTCAGGCAATTTATAGCCTCTTTCATGGCATGTTTTCACCTTAAACATTTTGTGTGAAATTTAGTTTTTATTCCCCCCCCTCTTTTCTTTGTCTTTTCACTCAACGTAACTATTGTCCCATAGCAAGAAAACAGGTTATTCCAAAATTATACTTTGTGTATGCCATATTTAAATTAAGATTTCATAGACTTATCTTGGTTTAAATGTAGTGTTATTTTTTTCTAACTTGTACATAAATATTGACAATTGGCTGCTAATATATGCCACAGGATACTTAAAACAAAAGTCTTTAAACTACATCCACTTTTTTGTGGTTCATCATTCCCCAGCTTCCCTTTCCAAATGGCTTTTGTTCACAAAGTGGAAATTCGATTGTCCGTGAGATTGCCCTCATACCCAAACGAAGAATGGATGTCACGCTACAAAAATAATACAACGGAGATAATATAACAGATTTATATTATATAATGTCCTGTAGAATCAGATTTCTGCGTTCACTCTGTTCAACTGTTGAACATCATTTGACTGTGAGCAATAAGTTTTATCTAACGGATGTCTTGGAAAATTCTTTCAAGTTTGTGATAGGGATATGCAACAACGTTAACATTTATTGTAATATGTAATATCGTTTTTTTTAAATATCCTTTTTAAATTTTTTGGCTGTTTCCTTATATTTCGTTCAAATATAAGGAAATACTACATGGCAAATACTAAAGTATGATCCAGTTTGTGTCAAGGAGTAATCTAAATAAGGAAACCGTGCAGTTACTGAATTTGCTTTGTATTAGAATGAACAACATATTTAATGTGTAGAAGATGTATATGAATTCACTGCTTAGTAACTGGACGCGAATCCTAGAGAGCACCCGTGGTAAGACTACAACAACCCTGTCACCATACTGAGAAAGCCGTAAGGTACTGCCAGCTGAGATCAATATCCGTAGGTCAATGTGCAGGTGGTTTAATTGCTTATAGAGAGAATCTTGAAAAGCATTTGTATATAGACTTACATATCATCAGTTTGCGGAGTATGCTGAGATAATTCAGTGACATCTGGAGTACCGAAAAGCAATATTACACTACTTAAAAAAAATGTGGGCTAATATTAAACCTCAACAAGAGGACTCATCAAAGGTAATTTTGAAAAGCTGAGCAGTATTGTTAGTAACGTGACAAAACCACCCGGGAGAAACCAATGTAACAGAAAAGTATGGCCTGTGAAGGACCAGCCCTGTCCCTTGATCCACTGTATCTTAGTCTCAGCAGTCCTTATCGATATTCATCCCTGGCCTAGATTTGAACATAGGCCGTTGCTTGCATCATCATAAAATACGAAGATTGCTTCATGATTTCTTTATCAGCTTTATTTGCCTACCTGCCATTTTTATGAGACTGATCTATAGCTAATGTGTACTACTGTAACCTATCCATCCTATTCTAATATTCAGTATTATTCATTCGATTACGTTTCATAAAGTGACGAACGAAATTAACTGCACAACTCAGAGGAAATTATCCTTAGGACAAGCTGCTATAGAATTTCGTTCAAAATAGTATTCTGATTGTCTTTCAACCGGTATATTTGATTCAACCAATTTGCCCAAATTTATTTTCATATCAAAAAACTTTCTTTCCTTACTAATGTTCTCGTTATAACTTAACTGAAAGTAACTCTTTTAAGGATAGCGTCTACTTTACAGAGAGAGAGAGAGAGAGAGAGAGAGAGAGAGAGAGAGAGAGAGAGAGAGAGAGAGAGAACTGTTTTTTATGTAATCATCTAAAGTACTTTTGAATTGCAGCCAACTGAATCCCCGGATATAAATTGAACTGAAAGACAATTATTTAATATTCAAATTGACATAATCTGGAGGTATTAAGTCTCCCCTAATATAATGGAGGAAACCTTTCTAATTCATTAACGAGGGAGAAATCGGAGGTTGTTAAAAATGTCAAATTCCTATTTTATTTTGAGTATACTTGATATACATGTGATATATTCAAAATACTCGTAATTATACACTGTCTAAAATGTTATAATATTTTGTTAAGTCAGATAAATAAAACTCAGAAGCTTGGCTAGGATCACTGTCACACTCATATTCGCACTGCTGGAAGAAAAGTGTTGTGCAAAACTCTACAACAATAAGAGTTTCTTGCACCTACACAAAAGACTCCATCGGTGGCACACCTAACCCACTAACCCCATTCGCCTCTGCCTAGTACGTACTATCTTTCTCTTTGGTTTCTGAGTTACCTCCTTTCCAAAACACCATCCATCCAATTTTTCCATCTTTTGTTGCTATTCCTCCCTTACTCCATCCCAGTACTCCCTAACTGTACACTTTTTTCATTGATTTCCTTTCTCTCCGGTTGGCCATCATCTCAAAACACTCCTATAATTCCTTTTACCTATTCTCATCTGTTGGCCATTTCTCCGTATTTCTATGGTTTTCACCCATTCAGTTCTTCAAATCCTGCGTATAATACGCAAACAATTCATCTTCATACCTTCAGCCTTTGAGCTAGTACCTGCCTTCAGTGTTTACGGTACACTTCCATAATGGTGACCTGATGTTATATATATATATATATATATATATATATATATATATATATATATATATATATATATATATATATATATATATATATATATATATATATATATATATATATATATATATATATTTTTTTTTTTATTTATTTATATATATATATATATATATATATATATATATATATATATATATATATATATATATATATATATATGGTTTTTTTTTTTTTTTTTGTATTTCCCTGGGTTTATGGTATTTTACAGGCCCAACGGAAACTTTATTTAATTGGTCTTGGGGTTCTGATTTGCATAAAGGGAAATTGTAAAAAAATAAGAAAAGGGGGGAGAGTTTAGGAGCTGAAGGCTCTACTTCATAAGGAAATGTTAAGTAAACACTTGGGATAAATTAAAGAATTCTATTTACAAAAGAAAGCACTTGTAGGGAAAATGGATAAGAAAATTGATAAAGGGCTTGCAACGCCTGAAGATCCTTCTAATGGAGTCTTGACTAAAGGCAAGGCACATTCCAAGATGAGTCCACTGCAAATAGGTCCCTCTGCAATAGAGATTTACACATTACATGCCAGTAAAGGAACAATATAACACCGAATATGACTCGAGTTTGCACTGAGGGTGCCAAAGACTCGAGGAATGAATGACCACTTTACACTCGAACACAGGACATTGGAAATGGCACTGGATAAACTGGCACAAGGACAGAAGTAAAATGCTGGTACTCCAAACTTTCTAAAGGGCAAACTGTTGTGACTGAAAAGTCTTCACTTGCACTTTACCTTAGGGGAAGCGGGTCTCTGACGAAGAAGGACGAGGGACGATCACCGATGATGCACGTTGTCCCACAAGGATGACTGGAGTCTAGGAGTCGGACGGGGGAAATGAATGGTCTCTCAGCAAAGGTACCGCTCGCCCGCGTGTATGGCTGTCCCCCTACGACTGCTACTGCATGGCTCCTACTCACGCTACTAACTAACTGCTCAACTGCATCTCTTCTTTTTAAGGCATGCAGCCAGGAGTAGGAGCCGTGTGCAAATGGTGTGTCACTGGCAAGGTGTTCAACGATTTGGTGGCCTCTTCCCAGGTTTCCTGCGGAGTTAAGACAATTCAGCAGCTTAATCTGCCTTTAGAAAGGTTGTTTTAAGAAGCTTAGTTGGGCTAAGCTTCTTAAAGGAGTGGCATTAAGTCTTCTCTCCTTGCCCTTTTTATCCATGTCATCTCAATATCTGTTGCAGGTAAAAGGACAGATCAGAATGTTGATAACCGTGCTCTGATTTCTAGGTCAAATACGACTGGCCATGTGGCTCTCAATAAACAAAGGGTAAATTAGGTTGGGGGGGGAGGCATTCTGTGCACGACTTCTTGTGAGATTATAATAACTCGGAAGATAAAACATGAGACTTCATTCGGGCTTGTATGTTGATATCCACTGGCAAGGTGTTCCAGCGATTCGGTGGCCTCTTCCCAGGTTTCCTGCGGGTTAAGACAATTCAGCAGCAATCTGCCTTTGAAAGCCGTTTAAGAAGCTTACTTGGCTCCTTCAAAGGAGTGGCATTAAGTCTTCTCTCCTTCCTTTTTATCCATGTCATCTCAAATCTGTTCCAGGTAAAGAGAGATCGGAATGTTGATAACGCAGCTCTGATTTCTGTCAAATGACACGACTGGCAATGTGGCTCTCAATAAACAAAGGGTAAATTAGGTTGCGGGGGGAGGCGCGCTGTGCACGACTTCTTGTAGATTATAATAACTCCCCATGGAAGATAACACACGAGCCTTCAAGAAATGTTGATATCAAGAAGTCGGCACAGCTGGTTTACTTTACTCTTCTCCCAACAAGAAATGGAAAAGCTTTTATTTTACTCTATAGACGCAAAATGAAACTACTTCCAACACATTAATACTAAACTACTTTAACATGGCCCATTAATTTCTTGAAATTTACGGTATACTTTACTTTAAGGTTATAAGGACAAGATAATTTTGAGGCAGGGAGATTAAAATTTAAGAATTAATTTACATATAAGTTCCTTAATTCTAAATAAACAAGGCAAGTTAGTATAGTATGCCTTGAAGAGCTGATGTAAATGATAAAACAGCGTTTATTTGTGTAAATGACATCCCCTTTACGTGATATTGTAATGACGATACATAATTCGCCAACTCGACAGCTGATGGCTGACCACTTACACGGGGGATTCTGACAGCTGTGGGCGAGCGGGAGTATTCGTGAGTTTTAATTTGCTCATTTTAAACCACGCTAATTTTATGCATACACTGTCCATAACTCGAGTACAGGCTATAAATAGATACTCTCTCAATGTTATGACGGGATAAGCAGAAAAAATACGAGGGATCTAGGACAAAACAGAGCTCTTGGAAGGAAAGAGAAATATAAAAATAACAAAAGGAAAAATTAACAGGATGTTACGAATGAAAACGGGACCGCATACTAAAGGCCTCACGGCCTTCGAGTTTTAACTAAACTGAGAGAAGTATTTCAGCAATGCAAGCTGATCTCGTCTTGTCCCATGTGGGAATTTATTCGCGCCTAAATAATTCGCTAATCTGAAATGCGAAGTAAAATTTATCACGGAGGAATTTTGTAATATTCCTCGAAGCAAAAAATATCAGCAAAGATTTTAACACAGGAATTTCGCACTATTTCTCAAACAAAAAAAAAAAAGAGGCAAAGATTTTAACACAGAGGAAGAGGGCACTATTCCTCGAAGCAAAAAGAATGGTTACCACTGGTTATTTTCTAACTACCTATCCTGAAACGCATGCATTAATGAATCTAATACAGCGGTTCTCTTCTCTCACTGAATACGGGCGTCCCTATTCGGTAATTCCTAGGAACAGTCACGATTGTAAAAAAAATTGCTAAGATAAACACATTACTTACGTGGAACTCTCTTGGTCTGTGCTCTTGATAACAAGTTCGGAATTTGTCTCACACTCAGCTTAGCTTTGCTGGTAGGGCTGATCTGGCGAGTTACAAAATGCAATGAAGCAATAAGCGGGGGAAAATGCAACTGCTAAACGAGATCTAAGGCCAGGTTGCCATTTTACGTATTTCCCTGTAGTTACTGAATTTTACAGGCCGGCAACGGAAGCTTTATTTAATTGGCCTTGGAGTTCTGACTTGCGTGCAAATTTTTGAAATCGTAAAAAAATAAGAAAAAGGGAGAGTTTAGGAGCTGAAGGCTCTACTTCCATAAGGAAATGTTACGTAAACACTTGGGATAAATTAAAGAATTATATTTACAAAAGAAAGCACTTGAAGGGAAAATGGATAAGTAAATTGATAAAGGGCATGCAATGCCTGAAGATCCTTCTACTGGAGTCTTGACTAAAGGCAAGGCACATTCCACGGCAAATAGGTCACTCTGCAATAGAGATTTACACATTACATGCCAGTAAAGGAACAATATAACACCGAATATGAGTCGAGTTTGCACTAAGAGTGCCAAAGACTTGATGAATGAATGACCACATTACACTCGAACACAGGACATTGGAAATGGCACTGGATAACCTGGCACAAGAACAGAAGTGAAATGCTGGTACTTCAAACTTTCTAAAGGGCAAACTGTCGTGACGGAAAAGTCTTCACTCGCACTTTACCTTAGGGGAAGCGGGTCTCTGGCGAAGAAGGACGAGGGGCGATCACCGACGATGCACGCTGTCCCTCGAGGATGACTGGAGTCTGGAGTCGAATGGGGGAAATAAATGGTCTCTCAGCAAAGGTACAGCTCGCCCGTGGGTATGGCTGTCTCCCTATGACTGCTACTGCATGGCTCCTACTCACGCTACTAACTAACTGCTCAACAGCATCTCTTCTTTTAAGGCGCAGCCAGGAGCAGGAGCCGTGTGCAAACGGTGTATCACTGGCAAGGTGTTCGATTCGATGCCCTCTTCCCAGGTTTTCCTACGGAGTTAAGACAATTCCTAATAAGCTACAATGCCTCTTAACTTCTCGAATTCTTCTTTTTATTTTGGATATGCTTTAACAACTGCAAGCCGTGACTCCAAACACAAGAAATTTAAGAGACTTGTGATTTGCCGGTCGCGGAGACGAACCCGGGTCACCTTAACCACAAGGAGGTCACGTTGCCGACTGGACCACGAGGATAAAAGTCTATTACCTGTCATACATATATATACCTGTCGTTTTCAGATATATTTATTAGAGCTGGAATAGACCATCCTCACCATCGTAGCCAAGGGCAATCGTTTTTATTGCTTTTTAGGCTGAAATATATGTAGAATCTACTGGTCACTTTTACCAGACACATATGTAATTCTAATAGCCACAATGCCCTTAACTTCTCGAATTTTTTTGCGCTTTTTTGGATATGCTTGTAACTATGATGCCGTGACATCCAAACACAAGAAATTGAAGAGACATGGTTGCCAGTCGGGGGAGACGAACCTGGGGTCACCTTAACCACAAGGAGGTCACGTTGCCGACCTGACCACGAGAAGGATAAAAAGTCCGTTACCTGTCATACATATTTATACCAGTCGTTTTCAGATATATTTATTAGAGCTGAATAGACCCATCCTCACCATCGTAACCAAGTGGGCAATCACTTTTATTGCTTTTTTAAGCTGAAATATATATGTAAAATCTACTGGTCACTTTTACCAGACACATATGTAATTCTAATAGCAACAATGCCCTCTTAACTTCTCGAATTCTTTGCGCTTTTTTGGATATGCTTGTAACTACGATGCCGTGACATCCAAACACAAGAAATTGAAGAGACATGTGATTGCCGGTCGGGGGAGACGAACCCGGGTCACCTTAACCACAAGGAGGTCACGTTGCCGACCTGACCACGAGAAGGATAAAAGTCTATTACCTGTCGTACATATTTATACATGTTGTTTTCTGATACATTTATTAGAGCTGGAATAGACCCATCCTCACCATTGTAGCCGAGTGGGCAATCGTTTTTATTGCTTTTTAGGCTGAAATATATATGTAAAATATACTGGTCACTTTTACCAGACACATATGTAATTCTAATAGCCACAATGCCCTCTTAACTTCTTGAATTCTTTGCGCATTTTTGGATATGCTTGTAACTACGATGCCGTGACATCCAAACACAAGAAATTGAAGAGACATGATTGCCGGTCGGGGGAGACGAGCCCGGGTCACCTTAACCACAAGGAGGTCACGTTGCCGACCTGACCACGAGAAGGATAAAAGTCTATTACCTGTCGTACATATTTATACATGTCGTTTTCAGATATATTTTTTAGAGCTGGAATAGACCCATCCTCACCATCGTAGCTAAGTGGGCAATCGTTTTTATTGTTTTTTAGGCTGAAATATATATGTAGAATATACTGGTCACCTTTACCAGACACATATGTAATTCTGATAGCCACAATGCCCTCTTAACTTCTCGAATTTTTCGCGCTTTTTTGGGATATGCTTGTAACTACGAAGCCGTGACATCCAAACACAATTGGCTACAACGTCCCTTTGGGTGTGATTAAATTAATTATTTCCCTCCTTTGTGGGTGGGACTAATGATGTCACCAGAAGTCTTCAGGTTCTGGCGAAAGTTGAAAGGTCAGCTCACAGGTGAGACGGTTAGGCAGTTTTGTCATGGTTGCCTTTAGAATATTCTCGCGCCACTACTTCGGCCAAGTAATCAGAACACTTCCTGTTTCATTATTCTCTCTCTCTTTTTCTCTGTCTATCATTTGTCTATTACTGGTTCTCATAATATCTTTTTCTCTCTTCTATATTTATGTTATTCCTAATCAATATTCTCCCAGCTATCATTATATATATATATATATATATATATATATATATATATATATATATATATATATATATATATATATATATATATATATATATATATATATATATATATATATATATATATATATATAAATATATATATATATATATATATATATATATATATATATATATATATATATATATATATATATATATATATATATATACATACATATATATATATATATATATATATGTATATATATATATATATATATATATATATATATATATATATATATATATATATATATATACATATATATATATATATATATATATATATATATATATATATATATATATATATATATATATATATATATATATATATATACTCATATATGTAGAATCTACTGGTCACTTTTACCAGACACATATGTAATTCTAATAGCCACAATGCCCTCTTAACTTCTCGAATTCTTCGCGCTTTTTTGGATATGCTTGTAACTGCGAAGCTGAAAATATCCAGACGGAAGAAATTGAAGAGCCTGTGAATAGCGGTCATGAGAATCGAACCCGCGTTACCATATTCACAATATATATATATATATATATATATATATATATATATATATATATATATATATATATATATATATATATATATATATATATATATATATATATTTATATGTGCGTATCAAATCTGGGCTACGACATAAGAAGACAATTACATAGATGAGGTAAAATTAAATAACTGCTCTTCCTGTCAACAAAAGGAGAACTTTACTTTCCAGCTCTGATATTACTATAATTATTCATAATATGTGTTCATTAGAAGTAACAGAAAATAATGAAAAATACAGAGAGGAGTTAGGTTGTTAGAAAACAGATAAATTAACAAATAAATAAATAAATAAATAAATAAATAAATAAATAAAATGGTGAGTAAATTATTAAAATACAAGTACATTTGTATTAGGGTAGTAGTGCATTGCACCTTTGCTTGAACTTCTGATTCCGAATGCACAACATCCTCAGGGAGGCTGTACCACAGTCAAACGGTGTGAGGAATAAAGGACCTCTGGAACTAAGAAGTTCGACAACGAGACACGTTTACTGAATATTGGTGCAGCTGTTCAGCGAATCTGGTTGCTCTCGGTAGGAAAAGAGGATCGGGGATCAACTATGAATGTGAATGATCTCTGTTAATATACAGCTTAAGAAAAACTGAGAAACAAGAAACCATCCTCGATGGTCCAAGTCATAACTGCTAATATTAGGACACAGAAACCCATCACCACGAATCTTTCAATCTAAAAGATATAATCTCTGGCAGAGTCGGACATCCACACTGGAGAACAGTGTTCTAGTAAGGGAAGGACAAATGACCTAAAACAGGATGCACTGAGTTTATCACTGTTATAAATATATGAGGCCTTACAAACAACAACTAACTTTCGTACAGCATTTACTGAAACTATCATTAGATGTTTCTCAAAAGTAAGATATGGCTCAAAAGTTACACCTAGAATAGTTAAAGCATCAGACTCATTCAGCAGAGTCCCAGGCACCTGAAGGGGAGGATGGGGTGGAAAATCTGTACGAGATCTGCTAATCATTAATAGTGTTGTCGTTTTACTGGAGTTCAGCCTCATACCCCACCGACTACACATTTCACGAATCCGCTCCATGTCACGATTGAGACTAAGGCCAGCCTCATTCCTCATAAGTGGAGACTTTACTACACCCAAAAGTGTTGTATTATCAGCATACAGAACAATCTTGTTTTCCAGGACAACAACCATGTCACTTTTACACACTAAAAATGACAGTGCACAAAGAACACTACCCAGTGGAACACAAATACAATAGGTCTTGGTTCGCTAAAGATCCCATCAACAGCAGCTCTGCTGCTGCTACATGTAAGGAAATCTTGAAGTAATCCTGAAACATATCCACCCCCTCTGAAGATTATAAATAAGTCCCTTATGATTTAATAAATCGATGGCAGCACTAAAATCTATTTTAATTCTCTGTACTCAAAACCCTTATCAAGGTTCTCTTACAAATGGCATGTCAAGTCAAAAAGAGCATTGCAGTTACCGAACTGCTTCCTATATGCATATTTACTATCAGCTAACATTGTTAACTGATATTAACTATCAGCTAACAATCTCATACTATATCACTGGCATATCCATTAATCATAATAAAGAGTTCCATATACATATCCTTTACTCACCTACTCATAAAATGACTTACGGGCTGCTCTTTGAGCAAGAGCCCGTGCTGGCATAAAACCAGCTAAATCAATAGCAAAACAACAGCCAACAATCCTTTAGATTCCACATACTCGTACTTATATAGTGATTTAAAAATAAGTTTTTTCTGCAACTTTGGAGAGCACAGTGAAATAGAAATTTGGCCTGTAGTTACTGAAGTCAGTAGATATGCCATTCTTTGGAACAGACTCTGTTTTACTAGCTTGCTTTAATCCACAAAAATACTATATCGACATAAAGAAAGATGATGCTAATTTGGTCCGTCACAGAAGAGGCTGAGTAAAACAATTATTGTAATTTCTCTCGGCCGTATGGTAAGTTCTGTTTGCAGTATGGCAAGACTTATCAAATATAGTGTAATTTTCATTTGAACGATTTTGTCTCCATGTGTTGAATTTGGTCTGTTTGGTCTGACGTTAATGAAATGACAATCTTCATCATTGCAATTTAAACCCCAACTAAGCAAAATGACATAACTGCTCTGCCCTCCCCCAGATAAGCATTTCACTTTCCTCTACATTTGATTTGATATTTTTCGCTAAACTACCATTCGTGCATCTTTTTAATGTTTCCTGAGCTGAGCATTAATAGCCAGATTTCGACTTCGCGTTTCTTGAATGTAAGTATATAAAAGTAAGCACCTTTCCTATCATACAAAATTTACTTTTTATTAAATAATGACTGGTTTAAATCCTATGTTGTAAAACTTTAGTGTTGCTTTTTTTTTAACCTGGCTCAGGCAGACCTCAAAAAAAGTCACCTCAGTCAGACATGGGGCT
Source organism: Macrobrachium rosenbergii (assembly GCF_040412425.1). Lineage (NCBI taxonomy): Eukaryota > Metazoa > Arthropoda > Malacostraca > Decapoda > Palaemonidae > Macrobrachium > Macrobrachium rosenbergii. The sequence continues at coordinate 62,399,320 of NC_089781.1, read as the reverse complement.
GTTAGACCGAAAAAAATATATATATTCAGATATCAATTTCATTTCAACCATTCCTGGAAATTCTGTAACATATTTGTTGTATGTTCATATATTTTAAGTACTTTAAAAAACATTAATATTTTTTTTTTTTTAAAAGTCAAATTAACATAGTAATGAGGACTGCAGTAGTCCTATAGCTTACGATACGAAGGGGCTATCAGGTAATGTAATGAAATCTGTAAACAGGGGATCAAAATGTAGACAAACTCAGGAGAGATGCATGAAAGGCAGTTGAGAGCAAATGGTTGCTAGACACCCGCTGTTGGTTTTTAAACGCTTTCCGAACAAACACTCAGCAGCCATAGAAACCACTGGAGTAAAAGTAACGAAAAATAAAAGGAAAATCCGAAAAAAAAAAAAAAGTAATTCCAATCTCTCATGTTCCGAAAGTTATCAAGATTAACCACATGGTATTTGAATTCCCTCTGGCAAATGCACTAATGAACCCCGAAAAGTTTAAATAGATACCATCATTTTCTTTAGGATAATTTTCTTGGTTTCGTCCATTGAAAACGAAAGAGGGATACATAGCAAAAAGTCAGTGTATGTAAAACTGAAACTAATACAGCCAAGTAAACACTAGTAATACTTCTACCAATCCTTAGACAGATATCGGTCTGTGAGACCCGTAACTCCTAAACTCTCGGTTGACATGGGTCTCCCCTGTCAAACCATACTTTTAGTGCAATAAACAGAGGCAACAGAAACTTGGAAACAACAACCTCTTCACCCCAGTTATATGGACACGCAAAGTTAGGAATCTATGGTGAATGATAGGACTCCAAGTCATCTAGAGAGCGTATTCCACTATAAAATGATAACCAGGAGACGGGTCTGTGAGATCCGAGTCTGCCTCAAAGCAGGATTAAAGATTTCCAAATATTGGAGGGTGATATACATAAAGGGAAAAAAATATTTATATCACTAAATCAATATCGGACTTTTTATGTGTTTCTAAAATGCTTTACTGGTTTTCACAAATATGTAATACAAATTCAACACAGAAAACCCGACCAATAATATTACAGTGTTTTATTAAAAACGGATAAAAAAAAAAAAAGGCAAGGACACAACCCAGTATACTGTTCTCCTCCTCTTTTCCGTTTCATAAATCTTTTATGATGAGCATCAATATCATTGTAATGAAACTCCCCAGTTATATTAAGGAAGTGAATTTATATGCCATTATCAACTGGGTAGATAAAAGGAACAAGGGATTATGATCCAACAAATAAAGATTGAAAAGGCGGGTGCTTTGTTAATTTCATTTGGCATTATAAAAAGCGTGAACTTTTAAGTTCGGTATCAAAGAGTGATTTCCAAGTTTATCTCTCTTTGTGTGTGTGTTTCTCTCTCTCTCTCTCTCTCTCTCTCTCTCTCTCTCTCTCTCTCTCTCTCTCTCTCTCTGTATAAATACTTATTCATAAGCACAAGTACGTATGTCTGCTAAATTGTTTATTTACTCGCGTATCATTAACCACATGAATGGATTCAGTGTTATCTGTTACCCATCTGTATGCCCGTAAGGAAATATTTGTTTGAATTCTTTATTTGACTTTTTCGCCTTATTGTTAACTTTTCTCTGATGTTCGTATGTCATGATTCTGCATTCATCGTATCACTTTTCTTAGAATCCTATTTTTCATTTTTTTAATTTTCTTAGCGGCAAAAAATATGTTTTTTTAGCTTGATATGCGTCGCTCATTGTATAATATATATATAGTAATAAAATTCGTCTGCATTTAAGAAAATTAATGAAAATTATTGTAATTTTTATCATTTTAGTAAATCCATAGTGCCTGAGACCAGAAGAAAAAATCAAAATACACTGAGTAATCGGTTTTGCTCATTTCTCTGTCAAACATAGCTGTTACAGTTGGCCCATAGAAAGAAATAATGGGCTTTTGAGAGACATATTCGGCGGAATACATGCTCAACAGCCACGCGGTGATTGGAAATCGGTAACGGCAAGAGTGCTGTGGAATGTATTGCAGTAACAATAACAACGGTCTGAAAATTTCATCGGAATATATGTTTTGCTACTGTGTATAACGAAATAATTTCTGAGTCCAGCGGGCAAATGAGAGAGGAAATGAAGCTGGTGTTTTACAAAAGCCTTTTTAATCCCATAGCTAATTTCCGCCGTGTTAATGGATCTTCTTTAGATTAACCTAGAAACAGAATTAAACCAGCATATATATATATATATATATATATATATATATATATATATATATATATATATATATATATATATATATATATATATATATATATATATATATATATATATATATATATATATATATATATATATATATATATATATATATATATATATATATATATATATATATATATATATATATATATATATATATATATATATATATATATATATATATATATATATATATATATATATATATATATATATATATATATATATATATATATATATATATATATATATATATATATATATATATATATATATATATATATATATATATATATATATATACATATATATATATATATATATATATATATATATATATATATATATATATATATATATATATATATATATATATATATATATATATATATATATATATATATATATATAAATATATATATATATATATATATATAACACAGGCTACAGTATTTAGTTTTCAAACCATTTTCAAAGGACTGATACATAACAATAGAAATCTATATCTTACTTACCGTGGTGATGGAACGGACGAGCATATACACTGCTGAATAACAATTCGTGCATGACAGGAAACAAGTAAGAAATATGCTGAAGTTTCTTCGACGGAACCGAGTTTTCTGTAGATCGTATAATCAAGGCCACCAAAAATAGATCCATCTTTCGGTAGTCTCGGTATAATGCTATATGAACCATGGCTCATGAAACTTTAACCACTGGACGGTAGTGGCCTGTCCTATATCGTTACCAGATGCATGATTATGGCTAACTCTTACCTTAAATAAAATAAAAACTACTGAGGCTATAGGGCTGCAATTTGGTAGGTTTGATGACTGGAGGGTGGATGATCAACATACCAGTTTGCAGCCTTCTAGCCTCTGTAGTTTTTAAGATTTGAGGGTGGACGTACAGACAAAGCCGGCACAACAGTTTTCTTTTACAGAAAACTAAAATGGAGGAATTGGCAACTCATCTGGGACAGAGTTCAGCACTCCCTTCACAGTTTTTGTTTTTTCATTGAAGTGAAAAAGAAGCAGGGGTTTTTCACTCTTTGGAGTTTGCCTTGTGCTCTCCCACAGCTGTGTTGTGCGACATTGTTCCTTACCAGCCAGTGACAATTATTTTTACGATACTTTTCTGATGTTTAACCGTCGGAGAAATACGTCAGTGGCAAGTGAAATTTGGTGTGAAGAACAAACAAACTTTTTCAGCTGAACAGTGAAGAAAAGGCATTTTGTGATAATTTGTGTTGTGTATGTGTTTTTTTCTCTTTGTCTCTTCCAAACAGGAAGGAAGTCGAGGACGAGATTGGTCTCCCTCTCCTCCCCAACCTCTCCAATGCTGCATACCCTGCCAGGAGGAGGATTGTGGACTGTGATGACTTGGACTCTGAGATCACCCCAACTCCTGTTGAATTGGACACTGCCATGACAACCCCAGCCCCTAAAGACCCAGCACCTGACCATTGTGGAACTGCTGAGCCCTCCATCTCAGATGAGGAAGGATCCCGGACACTCATCCAAAACAAAAAATCTAGCACAAAGATACATCACTTTGTTTTTCAGCATATACCAAAACCCATTAACAAAAGAGTGAAAAAATCTTGTGATAATCCTCTGCCCAAATTCAGAATAGTTGCCTCTGACAGGTCCTATGCAAAGGTAGCTGCCCTGGAAAAAGAAAACCTATCATTACTCATGACTGTCAAGCCAAACCTAAAGTGTGACTTCACAATTGCCCTGAAAAATCAAGAAACTGTGGATTTCTTGAAAAATTCTTCAGAACTAATTTTTCTTGCAGGACAACTAATGAAAGCAGTAGTTTGCAACTACACCACCAACCTACAACTCAACCCCTTTGAGAATCAACCATTCATTATGTGTGCAGAGAGGTGAACCAGATCTAAGTGCCCTCTCAAGTGAATCTAGGGATCTGGGGATTCTTCCCGGTGGAAGACCATACCCCAGAAGCCTTATGATGTTTCAGGTGCCACTGGTTCAGACACCATCAGGACCAGTGCACAGGTATTGGAACCTTCTGCATATGCAGTTGCTGACACTCAACAGTAATCTGTCTGGGCAATTTCAAAGCTGGCCTACCAACCCTTGTATGCTGACCCAACTGTAGAGGAGATCACCATGCCTGGCAGAAGAAGTGCCCTGCCCAGCTCCAGCGCATTTTGTGCATGAAAGGCAAGGTATACAGACCTCCTCCCCCTCCTCCTGCATGAACTCCTTCCAGTCATTATCCTCCCTTTCCCAATCCTGTCCCTCAAAACTACCATCCTCCTCCAAAACCACAGAGACAACCCCCAACCCCCAGACAACAGGGACCTCACCCTCCCCCCTCCCAATCTAACCCTGCCCCAGCCTGTCACCTACCTCCCAAGCTACCCCCTCTCCTCTTCCAGTCTATTCTTCACCTTCTCCCTACATTCCATCCTCTCCTTCTCACCCTTATCCTCCCTCCCTGCCTCCTCCCCAGACACTTACAACCCTGTCTCTCCAACCTCTCCTACTCCTGCAGCAGAATGGGCCTCAGACATTCCTCTGCCTCCTGTCACAAGATGCACACACATCATCAGAGATTAAAACACAGACAACCGGATGCCAGAGTGGAATTTCAACCAGGCCCAAGTCGTACACTTGATGAACAACTTCATGTCCACCTTCATCACTGTGTGGATATCCCATTCAACCAAACCCTTACTGATAAAGCCATTCAAAAGTTCCTCAAAGGTTCACTGTTTCAGCGAATGACTTCATGAGCACAGACAGTAACACCTATTCCACGACTAACTCTGACACAAACCCAAATTCCCCACTTAATAATGACAGAACACAACTGAAGATACTTCAATGGAGCATTTGTGGTGTACGGTCCAAATTTGCATTACTGCAATCACACACATCCCGAGGAAGTCATGATGTCGTTTGTCTGCAAGAAACACTCCTTAGAGAACATACATCCTTTTCCTTCAAAGGGTACACTGTACTCCAGACACCTCACACAGACACCACAAGAGGGCTTCTAACAATGATCAGAAATAGCATTCCCTCCTCCCAGATTCCAAATATAGACTGTGGACCAGAAGTAGAATCATTAGTATCAAAATCATTCTAGAGTGCACAACCCATATAATCCACTGTGTTTACAGGTCACTGAACAGCACCCTAGAAACGGATGCTCTTTTCCATGCAGCCTCCAAGGAGAAAACCCTCATTGTAGGGGATTTCAATGCTCATCACCCCTTCCTTAGGTCCAGACAACCAGCCAACCCTACAGATGTCACCTGTACTTTTCATTCCAGAATTCTCAAAGGTAACACTGTTGAACAATTGCGATGAGCCCAAAAATCTACACGATGGTAGGTTAGACTTCATTCTTGTTTTCATAAATTTGCAGGGAGGAGCAATGTGGGAGCTGCACCCTGTTCTTACCAGCTCCCACTTGGCCTTGCAGACAATTCTACGGTTAAGGAGGCTCCCTCCCCCTCCACTTCCCCCTCCAAGATGGAACCCTGAATTTGCCAACTGGAACTCCTTTGAAAATCACATGGCTACCCGGTCCACTGAATACATAAATCATCTTCTTCAGGATGTTTGAAAATGTTTCCAACGATGCATCCACCCTGCAAGCTGAGCTAATTGCCATCCTAAAGGTGCTAGAAGACTCCCTAAACTAAGCAGGGAACACAACGATCCACACGGACTCAAAGTGTGCAATTCTTGCTGTAAAGAATCAGTCACACAATGAGAATGTGCACATCCTCACCAGGATAAAAGCAGCAGTCTACGCTCATCAGAGCAATGGAAGGTAAGTAACACTAAACCTGATTCCCTGTCACATTGGAATTCAAGGAAATGAAGAGGCAGATCAACTTGCAAAAAGTACTCTGCAATGTGATACAATCAGTATTGCCACCAATCAGTCCCCTCATACAAATAAAACAGTATTTGCAGGTAATGCTAGAATGAAGCACACAGCAAAATTCATCAGGTACTTCTCCAAGGACCCAGTCCTGCAAAATGATATGTAGAAAATACTAAGTTACAATGCTATACTCTTTCCAGGAACAAACCCAGGTGACTCGCTGTCATCATCAGTCAGCTATGGCTAGGATATCTGTGCACCCGACAATTGATCAATGCAGAAAACAGAGCATGCACATACTGTGAACAAGTAGTGAATCAGACATTAGATTATTACCCGCTACACTCTCTGGAGACCTTTCCATTGAGGTGGAATTTCACGGAGTACCAAACTGGTAACACACACAACTGAAAACACTTAAGCACTTTCAGCATTTCTCTGCTCCTACCCACCACCCAGGTGAACAAAAACAGGCCCCCCTACCAAACAATGCCTCAGATTACTCATCATCTCACATTTACCTTGTGCCAAATTGTCCCTTTTGCTATTTACGTCTTTTCAGGCTGATGCAACAAACTCATATCCGCTGAAGTTTTTCAGAGCCTGCACAGATGATACAAGGTTCAACATCTCCTTCACGGCAACTGACCCTTCATCCCTTGTCTACGTGTATTATGTTTTTCTCTTAATTAATTGTTTAATTATTATTGTTATTAATCTTATCTTCAGTATAATTATCACTGTTATGATCATTAGTAGTATTTTCATACATATAAATGTCTTGTTTTTACTTACGTCTTTATCATTTTTTTGCGCTCTCTCTCTCTCTCTCTCTCTCTCTCTCTCTCTCTCTCATCCACAGAGACCCACACCTTCCCTCCAAAAAGCACCTCCCAGACATTCATACCGAATTCCACTTCACCAAATGACGTACCGACTGCTCTATGAGCAAGGCCGTGATGACATGCACCCATCTTATGTATAAGCAAAGAACATCATCCAGTCACCACACGTAACCAGCATCACGTCCCAGGCACCACCATCATTCTTCTGTTCTCTCAATAAAGTCAACCATGATCATGTTTTTCTCCCTTTCACATTCCTCCCTTCCTTTCAAGTCTACCCTTCTCAAGACTGAAACTGCACTCTGTTGTCACTATGCCTTCATCGTAAGCTTTACACTTTATCCAAAGGGAACTTTTATTCCCATCCTTTTTCTCTGACTTAAATTTTATCCCTTCCTTCCCAGGCTCTCCTACTCTCTTGGACTTACTGATATAACACTTTCTCTCCCACTACCCCTTTTCATTTTTGGCCCAATAGTTAGATTGAGCAAAATGGTATCAACAGTGCACTTGCACGAACTGTTAATTATCTTTTTTCTTAGCAGAATCTCAATCATCATATACAGGCCGCTGAAAAACAAGGGCCCGTGCCAGGACAAGTTTAGCTGAATCTAAGTAGTAGTAGTAGTAGTAGTAGTAGTAGTAGTAGTTCACTGAGGTGGAGTTGCACCTTTGCAGTTAGGTCAAGCTAGCTACTTTCTTAAAATCCACATATTTTGCTTATTTCTTCTGAAGTAAATTTGTAAATGGATCAAGTTTATATGATTTTCAAGACTGATATTCATATTCCAACAAAAGATTTCCTTTATAAAACTGGTTTCAGTTCCATTTTTTCTACTTACCTCGTTAATGGAGTGATTACTCAAATTATTATGAATGAAATAGAGCTGTTCCTTGTGCACATCTTATACTTATTTACTGTTCCTTGTGCACATCTTATACTTATTTGCTGTTCTATTCTCTCTCCAAATTATCTTTATATATGAGCAATATAACAGTAGTCACATGACTTACACTGGATCTTTTATACACTGCTTTTGGTGTTGTAGAGAAAGTTTTTTATAGCTGCGCTTTTCAGTGTGCGATTGCTCTTCATTGCCACTCGAAATTTCTTACAGGAGATGGAGAATATCTGAAATTGTTATTAAAGCTAATATGAGTAAATTTTTGTGATATATTTTTCTTTGCTCTTGCTCTCATGTTTATTTTGGCCGACCTTGATGCATTATCTAATACAGAATCAGTATATTTGAATTCCATATCTGTAACCCTAATTAGATGTATTCCATCATCGGTACCTTCAAGGATGCATGTATGCAATGCCCTTAAAAGCATCAGTGTGAAAAGTAATTTGTTTACTTCATTGCATTTGACAAAACAGTAATGTACTTAAACAGTAATTTTGTTAAATTTATACACACCCTAAACTCGTAAATAATTTGCACGTAGAAAACAATCCATAGTGAAGATAGCGATGTCACCTATTCATTTGCTTTATTAATGAAAATATTTATATTTTTGTTCCCTGGCCAAATTCATACTTATACCACATTGCATAGCCTGGAATGATTTTATTGGATATTCTGCATTCAACTAGTCCTTTAGTATATATACACTACATAAAACGGGGGACGGGAGATTACCCTTTGCCATACCAAAATGTAGAGTAAGATTTCTCGATAAATTGTAATTTTTATTATTTTACACACATTTGAATAATTTATATTGAGGAGTTCTTATATTCAGCTATCAGTACATATTTGAATCATGAGACAACATCGAAACTCTTCTTAAAAGATCCACTTGCTTCTTTACCATATTAGGGAAATTTTTGAAAGGTTGGTGAAATCTTTTCTTCAGGACTGGACAATCTTTGTCTCACCGTAACATTTTGTCTTTATTCACGTATCACATACAATGAGATATTACTCCAGATGTTTATCTACCTTCAACAGATGAAACTACGCTTCCGAATACGCTGATAGAAGAACAGTGTATACTGTATTGCTGCGAACACTTATAAAGGAAGTTTAATTCTATAACAAATCATCTTTATAAGAACATCATTCATTTCCAAAGAATATAATGAATCAGGCTTGGGTTCCAGTTTTCTCTTTGAATAAAATCTTGTGAAACTAATTCCATAAATTTTTTGAAATCTATTGTTGGACAAGTAAAACATCCAAGATACGCCAGAAAATATGTTAAATAAATGTGGATAAGTTACCTATTTTCTTTATTAAAAATCCAAACATAGTTATAGAATATATATGCTGAAAATATGGTTGCTGAAAATTACAATATGAGATAATACCAACAATAATCTTATGTATCTGGAGAATCTCCTACAATTATGTATAGTGAATATAGTAAGGATGATCGTTTTAATAGGCTAAGAATAGACAAGAAAACTGTATGAAAAGGTAACGTGAGTCTTCAAAAAATTATTTGGGAATACAAGACGAACGAAATAAACCTAAGTTTCCCTTACTAACGAACGGCTAGGGTAGCTGATAGATCGAACTTAATTTTTCATGTGATGTTTAGCTGAATTACCCAGAGCGGTCCGTAATATCTACATCACAATATGATACCAGGTGAAGACAACTATTTACAGCCATGGATAAATAATAACTGGACTAAAAATACTTTCAATAGCATTTCTTTTCACAAACAGGACATTTCCACCAAAGGTGAGCAGCCGAATGTGAGTGGGTATGAGTGTAGTAATACACACACACACACACACGAAGAGAGAGAGAGAGAGAGACAGAGAGAGAGAGAGAGAGAGAGAGAGAGATCTTTCGAACTCGGTTAAAAACTCTATGCTACATAGCTCTTACAGTTGGATTGCTAGCAACGAAGGAATTTAATATAACGCTGGAAAATACGGTTTCGAAAGTGTTTCAGAAAAGGAAAAAGCAAAAAAAAAAAAAAAAAGGAAATGTACTGTTGACTATGAAATTTCACTGTTACATTATATGTTGGCGCACGAAGTGGCTAATGTTGTGGACGCTTTGAATATAGAGTATTCATCCATGGCTCGACAGTTAAAGTACAAATGTTGTTGTGACCCTTACGTTGTTTTTCACCGAAACCACTTTGTTACGAACGACTTTATGCACCCACAGTACAAATGTTGTTGTGACCCTTGTGTTGTTTTTCACTGAAACCACCTTGTTACGAACGACTTTATGCACCCATATAATCTAGCCAACATTTCAATGCTCGTTTTTCCAGTGGAGTTCTCGAGCGAGGAAGGTTTTCGAAATTTCTTCATAGCAACGTGAGGAAACGACCTTCAGTTAAATGTCGAAGATTTTCGAAGTTCAACTTGCCAACATTGTATAACAAAATTTCTATGTCTCACATAGACTATTAGGAAGATTATGCATGTGCCCAATTATACGTGTAGTTTGTCGTAAACAAGCCGAAGCTGGAATGTAAGAAGAGACTGTTGAGTTGTTCACGCTCAATGTCTCTAGCTGAAGGAAACAAAACTAGTATCTACATTAAAAGTCTACAGCTGGTTTTTATTCCCGTAATGCTGGAAATGAAATGAAATTTTTCTAAAGCTGAAAAAGCAAAAAATCTGAATCAAGCTTTTCATTGAATGCAATCGAATACAAGACATCTCAAAAGCTCTTTGTTTTAGTCAGAAGTGAGGACGTACGCACTTTATCCATCATAACCTAAAATAGTTTTATATTTAAATTCTACAAATCTTGAGACCTTTTCATTTTAATGCGACTTATCAGTGGTCAGTTTGACAATTGTGTTTACATATCTAGAGTAAAATTCTAGAGAGCCCTTTAGAATAGTAATGTGATATTTTTTGTAGTGTATTGCATTTGTCTCTAGCGTCACAAATCAGATCATTCTACGTAAATCCGATATTGTAAGGGTTCAAGTTTATAGTTTTCATAGATTCCTGGAATAAAGGCAAAGGATATGACTTGGAAACTTTTTCCATGTCATTCTCAATACTATTATTGCAACATGGGATGCAGTGAATAGTATGGCAAGTTAATCATTCTTTGATCATTTTTTATTCTTGTTTTGCATTGTTAAAATCTTTTACCATTTATTCATTGCCCCCTTTTTCCATCATATGTGTGGCATCTATTTATTTATGTTTATTAATAGTTTCACACTTTCAAGCACGCATTTTCAGGCACCATTGTTTCCCTGAGACAATAAATTTCATACCTCATTTAACATATTCAGAAAATTCATTTCTGCAATTTGAAATCTCTTCATCCTTTTCCTGGCTGGGACAGGTACACTCATCATGAAATAATTCACACCTTTAGTCGCAACTTATTTCAAGGTTTAGGGAAATCGATATTAAAGGGGTACTGGTGGTTTAACGCCTCTACTCTGGCTTATCTCATGCGGCTCTATTTTGCTTTGCAGTTGCATCTGCGTGTCCTCAAATGAGTCTGCTCATTTCGCCCCATGTTATTTGAATGAAATTCATGGAAACCATTGACATTGCTTGAATGGGCCATAAATAACTAATTGTCAGGTTATCAGGTATCAGCGCATAGTGAGTGGAAGGTTAGTTGCCCTAGAAATTCCAGAGGGATGATGCTGCTGTTAATCCTGTACCTCTCCAGGCCAGCCCTTCCTCGTAGCAATTCTGGCCACGTTCAAGTCAGGGAGGTCGGTTGATGATGAAGATAGCTTTGCTGATCCAACATGTCGGCAAGAATATAGGCATGTTGAAAGTGATATAAGACTAGCATTGATTAGAGGTGAAGGAGAGAGATACAGTAGAAGGTCTTTCTATCAGCCTAACATTTTTGCATGTGTTTGGAAAGAGGCTGCGCCTCATATTAAAAATGTCTTCAGATAGTTACCTCACCGCTCCCTGCTAACAAAGCATTGTAGGTTCATCTTGCTGTGGTAGGTGCAAAAACAATTCTAGATTTTTAATACATTCAGTATACATGTATTGTCCTCTGATAATACTGATTTTTTTAAATGGCCGACCCCAAATTTAGCCCAGCCACTTGTTTAGGTTACCATACTGTATGTTTAAGGGTTAACGTTTGTGAAAATAAGAAAAATCACATGTGTATAAGAGACAAAACTATCATAAATACAAGCTTTGCAAATTTACCGGTGGGCAGTCATGTTTGAGAAAGGATGATATCGATCCTATGTACCGAACGTGAATTCGACAAGGATATGAACAGAGGAATCAAAATCATCATATGTCTCCCTGTTTTCTATTTATCAAACCCGATAGGCAAAGGTTGGAATCCTGGCCCGTTATAAATTGGTATTATGGGGTCATTTGTGACTTAATGTTTATAAGTATAGAAAATCACGTGTGTATACTCTGTAATTGTGGAGATCGGCTGATTTCGATTCTAGGGGCAGATATTGAATTCGACGGAAATGTGTACAACAGATTCGATATAAATTATATTTCCTGTCAGAAGAAATCAATAAGGAGCTGTTTCCTTTGTCACACCCAAAAGCCGAGACGGATGTAATTATCGTATATATATATATATATATATATATATATATATATATATATATAT
>NC_089781.1:62356787-62381787 GCF_040412425.1 Macrobrachium rosenbergii | reverse complement strand
CCCTACTAATGGAGCGGGATAATGGGAAAAAAATGCAAATGGTGATACAAGCAACAAATTTGGCATGAAAACTCTTATTATCCCCATAAATCAAAATCAACCTCCGGCCACCTCAATATTTGGCTATTTCCGAGATGGCTGACACTTTTCTAAAATAGCGGCAAATTTGCTGTATATTTAAAATATTTTTTAATTCATAAGCCTTTAAAAGTTGCATACTGTCCATATAATGATTGAGAATTTGTATTTTGACATTCTTATTATCATGAATAGATAAAGTGAACCCATCTTTCCAATATGGCCACCATATGAACACCATATTTCCAAAATGGCCGCAAAAGATAAAAAAGTTGATATCTCCTCAGAGAAACCAGTATGCTTTGTGTATCAATTAGTTTTAACAAGTGCAGCAGCAGAGAGCTGTGCAGCTAAGTCCAGATTTGTAGCACTTGCACCTGCCATGGCATTCCTTTTTGCAGCCACACTTATTCAGTTCTTGGCAAGATTTTGTTACTATTGGCAAATCTATTCAATACGGAAAAGTGGTGCCATCAATCTGTTGCCATCCCCAGTGTCTTGGACTGGGCAAAACTGGATGACATACTAAAGACTAGCACCAAATGTGCCCTGCTTGAAAGACAGCTCTCTTGCAATGCTCTCTTAGAGCAGCCCTTGTAGGGGGAATGCAATCATAAGCTCTTTGCTTTCTTGCAAAGAGATCAAGTCTAGCCTCATTTACATTTTTATAAGAACTGCTTCTGTCGTACAGTAGTACCACGAACTCTTCAATAATTTGCAGGTCTTCATCTTCTACAGCTGCTGGTGTTGAACTTAGTGTAGTGAAGGTGGGGGTGGCATGCTGAAAGACAGTCCATGTTTGCCATGCAGACTTCTTCCCCTTTCCATGAAAGGCAGGCACCGTGTCACAGCCACTAAATGCATGGAAAAAGGGAACTACTGAGGCTTTTGGTTCTATGGCTGCTGCAATTTCGTGGATAGGTATCCACCTCATGTCTTTTCCTCTACCAAATTTAATCCATAGTTTGTCCAAACCAGTTTTTTCTATGCTAAATACTGCTATGATTACAACATCAGTGTCTGTACTACATATCATTGCACTTGAGATATCTTCATGCTTTTCAGTCATGCTTTGTAAAGTATATCTTAGTTTAACCAGACCACTGAGATGATTAACAGCTCTCTAGGGCTGGCCTATCTCATGTGGCTAAGAACAAACTGGTTACCTAGCAACAGGACCTACAGCTAATTGTGGAATCTGAACCACATTATAACGAGAAATAAATTTCTATCACCAGAAATAAATTCTCTAATTCTTCATTGGCCAGTCGGAGATTCTGTCTGCTGGGCCAACAGCGTGCTAATCGAGAGAAAAAAAGATACCCACCCCTCCAAAAGGACTCTAGTATCTGCCTCTTCGTAGTGAGCCTTGTGAATTATTGTCTTGTTCAGCTTTGCTAAAGAACTGCAGCATCCCCTTTAGTGACAATTGTGCATGATGAATCATGAAATGATTGTGTCTGCCAAATATGCAAATAGTTCAGTTTTGTTGTGGTCATTCCTGAGGAAGCTGGCCCAAAAGAGCAGGAGTTTTCCTTTGTGCTAATTACTCTCTGAGCGAACTCCTGTGCCTCTTTTGTCTTGTTTGTGCTTTCATGCTGTCTGTCCTATACACATCAAATACAATGTGTGTTTGCTTCTACTTCTGTATGTGCTTCTGAATCTTGGATAGGACTTCTTCTTTAGCATAAGATTCAAATGTAGACTCCTTGGTTGGTCGCAGAGCATTTATAAGAGCTGCACCTCCATTATGATAACATCAGCAGTAGGCTCTTTGTCAGGGACGTCTGATGCATGCTGTTTTAGTAGAGGCAGCAGCTGTGGCTTATTGCCCTGATGCATCTGTCCATTCTGTGCCAGTGATGGTGGGCAATTTTGATTTTCATGTTAAAAGAATCCATTTAAATCACACTGTCTGCTCTGGCATGATATGAAGAGGCGTGAGAATAGATTACAATCATCCTTTATGGTTTGCAGTGACTGTTTGCCCTTGGATTCTGTAGTAGACATCTTAAAACTGAACAATAGAATTTTGTTCTTGTGTACTGGTTCATAGAATTTGTTGGGTGTCTTGAGCCTCTCAATAAAGTTTGTGAATTGTGTCTGAAAAGGCCTTCATAGATCTCAAGGATTCACTGGCTTTGCTGTTCATAATTTCATGACTGTCTAGCACAATCAGATCCACTGAATCTTCCTCAAACGCAGCACACACATCCATTTCTTTGATTACTTTTCCCAGATTTTCAACCATTTCAAGAAACCTTTTCTGCACAGTTTTAGTTTCATCATGATGCTTACCTCAGATTTTGAGTCAGCATCATCAGTCTCAAACTCAACGATCAGGCCAGAATTACTTCATGACCAGCCACTGTCCACCTTCTGAGAGGATCTTCATCTTCAAATAGGCCAACAGCTCCCCATCTCCCTTTCAGAAAGATTATTCTGCTCAGTGAAGTGCCATTGAGGAAAAAGGCTGAGTCGTTTTGTGGACAGTGAAATTTCCTTTGAATTCATTAAATGTGTCATTTTGGAGAGCCTCCATGTCTCTCAAATGAATTGAAAGCCACCTGGCATAACGTACATGGTCCAGGGCAAATCTGAAAGGAATGAGTTCTTGCAGCAAATCTTTGTACAATTGGAAATTAGACTTGTTGGTCAGAGAAACAAACACTAATTCTAGCTGAAAAGACAAGATTACTCAAAAGTAGGATTGGGGACACTCAGATTCTCATTTTCTGATCCAGCTTTCCAGCTTAAAAACTCAAAACCTTCTTCTGCTCCCTGGAATTTTGCTAGATGGGGCATCATCTTCTTCTTTGTCTTACACAATGCTTCCTTTTCCTTTCTAGTTTTGTTGTTTTGAACTTCAGCATACATGATTCATGATATGGTGCTTTGTTATTTTTTCAAAGGTCTGCAGAATTCCATCACCTTCATCAACCCTTTTGGGATGAAATGGTATAGGCATTGCATTTAACTTATAGAATTCAGGAATGTTTGTAGCAAGGGTAACATAGCCAGCACCAGATGAATCAACTAGTCCTTCATGTGTGTCCTCTTGGCACAAGCAACAAAGCTTACAGTTAGTTGTACTATCTCCCTTCAGGAAAGATGTTGACTTCTAAGATTGTCCTTCATTTGCTTTTGTTCTATAGGCCAAGGGTTTATCCTTTTACCACCTATATAACATATGTGCACTTTCAGACATGGGATACAACTAGGCTCAGATGTGTCATAATCCTACCCACAGCCCGATCATTCATCCAGTGCTATTTAATTCCTGTGTGATCTGTACACCATCTAGAAGACTTAAGAGTGTATCTTCCTTGGCTCAGCTAAAAATAAAAACACATCCTGTCAATTCAGGTGCAGCTGTTTAACTCTGTTTATGTAGTAGGCTAAACAGCATTTGGGAAACTAATAACAAATCTCTGCCATTAGCTAGCACTGATCCCCATGCTCAGTTTCACAGCTATAGTGTCAACCAGTGTGCCCTGAGTACACTGACACTACACTATTACACCTTTACATTAAACTTATTACCCATTTTTTCTAAATGAGGATGAAAATTAATTAACTGGCGATTAATTGATTTCTAATCTACAAAAAATGAACTGATCAGGCTGAAATTACCCCAAATCCATGTATTACCCAATCTTTAGCCTCATATATGAGCTTAAGTACCAATTTTTTATATAGTGACAGCCAACTTGGATATTTCTATACAGAGAAATGATGTATCATATATATATATATATATATATATATATATATATATATATATATATAACATATATATATATATATATATATATATATATATATATATATATATATATATGTATATATATATATATATATATATATATATATATATATATAGGGATATATATATATATATATATATATACGATAGTATGTATGAATACATATTATATATTTATATAACGTTTCATATATATAAACCTCATCATCTATATTATATAAAAATATGTAAATATAGCTATATAAATATATTATAAATTAAAAACGGAGGTACATTCTTTAAAATATATAACATATATATATATAACATAATATATATATTTTGCATTTTTTATTCTAAGTATACCTATCAATATGAGGTGGAAATATATATATATATATATACAATATAATTTGTACGTGATATAAATATATAATTTACTTTATATAATAAATATATTATATTTAATACGTATGCATACGTTTAACAAAACATATACTCATCGTAAATATTATATTGTTTGGTAGTTCCCATGATATGAATAAAAAAAAAAAATAAATATAATAAAATATATATGTATATATATATATATATTATATATATATATATATATATATATATATATATATAAAGCATATATATATGTATAAAGGCTTGTTTTTAATATTTTATTATAAACTGGGAGTGACTTAGGGAATGTGATTAATCAGTTAAATACCAATATTCAAATATGCACAGAACGCCATTTTGAAAACCTGTCGGCCATCATGGAAAATGGCAAAATTTTGTGTGGCCGGAGGTTGATAATGAGACCAAGGGACAAGAAGAATAGTTGAGCCAAGTTTCATGCTTGTATCACCATTTGCACCTTTCCCCTATTTTTTGTAGTTACCCACTCCACTATACACACGCACTGATCATGTAAAACAAGCAACCACCATACCTAGCCCTATCAGTTAAGCCTGATGAGAGTGAAGTTTTCCTTGTTTCCAAGGTCCCAGTTTTATTTCTATATAAAAAGGAAATTTTTAGACCAAAGTATGTAGAACATCCTATTTTTTCTTAGGATCTGGAACTTACATTATTAACGCTACCAGAGATGTGAAATTCACTAGATACAAAATCCACCAATGCTCTCATGCGATATGAACTATGACATAGTTTGAAAGGTAAGTTATAGCATTCAGAAGTTCCTGTAACAGAATTAAGTGCTAACGAGTAAGTAAATCTTTATCTTTTGATATTTCTAATGATGTCAGATCTAAAGGGTTTTTATAATTATTATTATAAGATGCTGGATAAAGTATGAAAAAGGGAAGCCAGAAGAATTTTTTTTCCGATCATCTCTGGCTTACTGTGCTTTATTTTTTCATTTACTGATGAACATTTTATAGGTTTAGTACTTACCATTCTTAAAACTTATGAAAATGCATCTATATGTTACCAGTTGAGAGGAAATTTCATTGCCTACCTGTTACTGCAAAGTCGAGAAGTCCCATCTATTGATAGCTTGATAGTGACTGCATCAAAAAGACTACTTGTAGCGAATCTGTACCTATTCATCCTGCATTCTCTCTCTCTCTCTCTCTCTCTCTCTCTCTCTCTCTCTCTCTCAGGTCTACAGGGAAACAATCTTTACCCAAAATAATTTGTTTGACAAAATCTAACATAACTAGATTGCAAGAAAACAAAATGGAATACTAAAGTTCCCCAAAAGATCAATCATATTAAAATCCATCATATTTAACTAATTATTGTCTTTACACTGTAACTCACAAAAGGTCAAAATAAGTCAAAGTCCAGTACATTCCCAATGAGAACATCTTTAACCTCTTTCTCAGCGAAACATCTGAAGAAGTCAAACAAATCCCTTATTAAACAAAACGCACAAAAATAAAGATATGGGAATTCCTCCCATGTTACTTTCAAAGTACACACAAAACAATAAATGCTTGACACAAAAGACAATATATAAGTGAAAAAAAAACAATCTACAGTTTGGGAAATTAAACGTGGTTCCTACCTCCAAACAACAATGTTCACAGTCTTAATCAGTAGGTCTCGAACCACAGAGTCTTCACTGAAGACTTTTAATAATGTTCAGCGTTGGTCTCCAAATTATCATTTTCTAATAACTAATCCCTTCACGCCCTGGGACTACACCCAAAAGAGAGGCACATACATACATCTACACCAGAACCTGGACATTTCCAGCGAACGCACTCACGAAGTCATGTGGCAAGTTCCCACACCTTGAGAATACCTGACATAATAGTTTTACTTATTTAGGAAATGCATCAGATAACAGGTAAACATCCTCTCAAGGGTTTTAAGAAAGTCTTTCTGCCACACTTGTTAATTAAACATCTACTGTGTATTGTAATTCATAAAATACTTGTGACCTATAAGCTTTTCAGATGCTCAGCCACCCAAACAAGTGCTGTCTTCAGCACTAGGGAGATAGCAATTATTAATTTCCAGATTTGTGCACCAAATGGAAAGCCACACCCCCAGCAGGCTGATCTTCAGGTGAGGGTTTACTCACAATGTTTTTGTACATGGCAAATACCCCACTTCACGGAGAGTATGATGAAAAAGGCCCCAATTACTGATAAAATGGCGGTGAGGAGATACTGATTTGGAGGAAGTGGTGGAATAGTGGCAATCACTTTCCTTAAGGTGACACTGGAACACCTTGATGTTCCCCATGAAGATGCCACATGAATATACAAGTAGTAGAGTTGAAGACACTTTTGCCCAGAACTCAAAACATCGGTGTGACCAGACTACACGCCGCTTCGAAGAGACAGGATCCTCGTTGAAGAAACGTATCCGATGAATTATGGGACTGGCTGGAGACCTCATACCGCCTACAGAACACCACATTGAGAGTCTTCATAGAGGCCACCTTGTACTCATGTTGGAACTTTTGAAAGTCACAGTCAGAAGGAGTCTGGTTATGTACTAACATCTCACATCCTAACCAGTCAGCGTTCATGAGCGTAAAGATACTACTATCACAAATAAATCTATCATGAACTAAAACATATCCTGACTTATAGTTAACAGCTGAGGATTGAAACTGGTCCCCCAAAAGGTACACAGTCTCCTCACTATCCCATGCTATTACTGAACCAGTAAAACCACTAGGCAAAGGTCGTATGATATAACTATGAAACGATTTCAAGTTACTAACTGGAATTTCCACAAGCAACCCCCCTATCAGACACACTCACTTTTAAAATACTATAATAACAATGCAAATTCTCCCTAGTAAAAATTACCTGAGAACCAGACAGATATGCTGCATTCATTAGAGTCAATTCTATGACCATAATGGCTCCAATTAACAATGGTGCAGCCCTCTTACTCCTTCTAGAAGAGACCTGAGAAGTCAAAGAACCTAGATTTGGAAGCCATAGTAAAGTCCTCTTAATCCTATCCTGAGCCCTAACAGTTGTAGCATTAAGTTCAGTTAGCCAACCCCATAACAGATCAGACAGATTTTGTCCAGTATTCATCTCACCCAATAAACTGGGATGCTTCGAGCTCAATCCTTGCTGAACCTATATCCTCAAACCACACATCATAGTCTTCTTCTACAATAACACCTGTACCTAACCTCACTATGGAATTAGCCCATGTCAGGACCCCTAAACTCATATGTATATGTATATGTATATGTATATGTATATGTATATAAATATATATATATATATATATATATATATATATATATATATATATATATATATATATATATATATATATATATATATATATATAACTCTATATTTGCACCTAATTTAACTGAGTATTGCAACACACAAAAAACTGGACTTGTACAATTAAAAACTTGTATAACTCTATGGACTGACATCCTCCTCATTTTAAAAAAAACTATCAATCACAGCCCTTTGAAACCCATAAAAGAAGAGAAAAAAATTATCAGAAACAACAGTACATCACAGGAATTAACCCATAAGATTCCCATTAACCTGTCTTTTTTTTATTTTTTGATATATGAGCCAACTGAGACACTCCCATATTTTCATTCTAAACAACAAATCTATTCCCCTTTAATTTTACAACCCAAAAAGGACCCTAAAATTTAGGACCTAGTTTATAGTTCAACCGATTCCTAACATTTATTTTCACAAAAACCCTATCTTCCACAGCAACTTAAACTCTATCAGGCTTTGCATTGCTCTGTCAACCATATCCTGAGTTTTCACTTCAAGATTCTTAGCAAGACGTGGATATCTCTCTTTAGCAGTAGAGACCAACTATTTCACTGTATCATCATCCAATGTAAAAGGTAATAAATCAAATGCGCCCTGCAATGGGTAGCCAAATAGCACTTCACTGGGAGACATTCCAATGGTATCACTAACCATAGAATTGATGCTATGCTGCACCTGTGGAATATACCAATCCCAATTTACATCATTGCCCCCTCCAGTAATTCTGAGAGCTTCAATTACCTTCCTATTTGCCCATGCACATAGCCCATTAAATTCTGGTCTATAGGGAATAATAGTGACTTTCCGAATAGCCATTACATCTGCAAGACACTTTAATGTCTTGTTCACAAATTCTCCCCAATTGTCTGTAATCAACACCTCAGGAACCCCATAACAACAAATATATCCATTAAAGAATGCGACTGCCACCTCCTCTGCTGTTTTATGTTTCAAAAGAAAAATCTCTACAAACCTAGCTAATTCGTCAACAACCACCAACAGGTGCCTATGGCCATAACTAGATTTACAGAAATTGGATAACAGGTCTATATGGACCTTAGAAAAAGGTCTACTGGGAATAGGAAATGAACCCAATTTACAAGAAATTATCTCGATTGCTTACACACATTACAAAATGAACAACCTCTCACAAAGTCTTCCAGTGACATGAGTATATTCTTCCAAAAGAATTGTCCCAGTATATTCCAATACGTCTTCTCAATGCCCAAATGTGGACTACCAGACCTACAGTGAACAATGCCCAGAACCATAGGTACTAGACTCCTAGGAACAACTATTTTTGTTGTGTCACCCTTATCCTCACTATTTCTCAGTTTGTATCTAATCTTCCTGACTAACAAATTACCCTCTAATTCAAGACCTGCAAAAGGCAACTTATAACCCTTCCTAACTAATTCACCTCTAAGGGACGCTTTTGGGTCTACCAAAATCTCATCCTCATCCTGTTTAGAATCTACTAAACTAATATCCCAGTTTCTGCAATCGCCAGATACATAACATACATGAGTACCATCTGCATCAAAATAAATTCTACTAAGGGTATCCACTACAGCATTGTGTTTACCCTCTATATACCTAAGCTTGGCATCAAAATCCCTGACTGTCAGATACCACCTAGCTCTTTTAGGGGAAAAATCCAACTTATTGAAAAGATCCAAAAATGGCTTATGATCCATAAGAACCCGTACTTGATTGATCATCAATAACATCTTAAAATGAACCAAACTAGACACTACGGCAAAAGCCTCTTTATCCACTACCAACCAGAGCAGTTCATTACTACCCCGTGTCTTAAACTTCCTACTGTAAAATGCAATCGGATGGAGTCTTCCATTGAACTTCTGCATAAGTCAGGCCCACATACCATCGTGACTGGTATCTGTCATCAACGTGAAAGGACGTTCGAAATCACGAAATTTCAACACTGGGGGATTAACTAAGGCATCCTTAATATTCTGAAAGGCTGATTGCTGTCCATCACCCCATACAAACTGCACATCATCCCTCAGGACATCTGTTAATGGAGATGCTAAAGCAGAAAAACCTTTCACAAACCTACGAAAAAATCCAGCCATGCCGAAGAAAGACCGAATCAGTTTCTTATTCTTGGGAGTAGAAAAATCTACAGTTGCCCTAAGTTTATCATCATTCACTATAACACCCTCCATAGAAATAACATGACCCAAATAAACTATCTGCTTCTTCAGAAAAATACACTTAGCTAATTTTATCTTCAAACCCACCAACCTAAGACTCTTAAAAACTTCCCTAAGAACCACTAAATGTTCCTCTACAGAATTATTGACAATATATCATATATCATCCATATAGATAAATATGGAGTTCCCTAACAAGCCATGCAAAACTGTATTCATTAGCCTAGTAAATGTCACAGGACTACCTGATAAACCAAACGGTATCCGAGTGAACTCATGATGCCCCTTTGGCAAAGAGAAAGCCATGCACTTTCAACTCTCCTTGCTAAGCGGTACTTGCAAGTACCCTTGCATCAGATAAATTGAAGAATAAATATTCTTGCCCCCAATCTCAACAAATGAATCTGGCAGACATGCCACAGGGTAACGATCAGGAATAGTTATCTCGTTCAACTTCCTAAAGTTCACATAAACTCAAACTAAACCATCCTTCTTAGGCACTGCTAACAATGGAAAATTAAAAGGCGAGGAACTGGGCCTAACAATGCCTTCCTCCTTCCACTTATTAACCTCTTGCTCTACCTGTTCTCTAATCTTAAAAGGAATCCTATATGAAGGGACGAAAATAGGCTTTGTCTTATCCTTTAAATGAACCTTGTGTTCTAACACATTTGTTAACGTTAACTTATCCACTTCGAGTGCGACTATGTCCACAAACTCAGCCAGAACCTCTTCCACACCCTCAACGTATTCTTTAAAATCAGTATTGGCTTAATGATCCTTAAAAATCTGCCTCTTAGCCTGTAAATCTGCTTCTGAAAATCCACACATGTCCTGACAATAGCAATTGAATTATCTTCGTCAACTCAGTCAACAAAATTGACTGCATACGTACCCTTCTGATAATTCCAACCTGAATCATTACAGTTTAGCAATTCCACCCAAGTATGCCCTAAACTCGATACATTGCTTATAGAAACCATACATGCTAACCCCCACATGCACCTGTCTGGATTTATGCACACCTTTCACTCGAACTTTCACCATAGCAACCATACCAGGACCAAGAACCACACCATCCTACAAAACACTCTTACAACTCTCCCTACCCACAGAAACATGTTCAGAATCCACCCACAAATTCTCATGTACAGTCGATCCATTATCATCATCCACTCTTCTTACATCCATTTCCTCGTAAGGCACAAAAACACCAGGTACTCCAACAGTTATACCACATACCCCTGTATAAACCGAGATTTTGTGTCTCCGACACGCTGGATGACCCAGTAACAATGTATTCCCCAAAACAGCCCCTCGTGAAACCAAAAATGGTTCTGTAAAAGTTCTACCCCCAAGAGATGAATGCACATCTATGTAACCCAAAATCCGTAACCTATTTGCTTGAACATCATATACTGCCTCTTCGGCAGGTCTCAAAGAATGATCATAAGGCACAAAAACACCAGGTACTCCAACAGTTATACCACATATCGCTGTATGAACCGAGATTTTGAGTCTCCGACACACTGGATAACCAAGTAACAATGCATTCCCCAAGGCAGCCCCCTCATATAACCAAAAATGGTTTGTAAAATTTCTACCCCCAAGAGATGAATACACATTTATGTAACCCAAAACCTGTAACCTATTTGCTTGAACATCACATACTGTCTCTTTAGCAGGTCTCAAAGAACGATCAAAAAACATTGATCAGAACAACTCATAATTCATCAAATTAACAGAGGCGCCTATAACTATAAAAATATTCACATCAATCCCATACATAGACCCCTTTTACCACTGGCTTCACCTCTGAGGGTTCCCCCAGAAGTCCTATAATACAAGAAACAACCCCAGTTGCCTCTTCCCTTTTTGGTGCTCGGTCCACCAAAAGTTTTGTTGGCCCCTAGAGGCTCCCAAGAAACCCCCTCGAGGAGTTCTCCTACCTGCCAAACCAGCACTCTGGAAGCGGTCAAAACTGCCAACCATGATATGCAGACTTGCAAGCGCCACAATATTTCACCCTACAAAACTTTCTAGTATGGCCCAGCCTATTACAATTATAACAACACCCTTGGGATCCTGAACTCGTAGAAGTCTTATCATCCTCTGTCTTGGCACTTAACCTCATAACTGTGGAGTCAGAATTACTCTGTGTATGATGCCTTGGAATAGCCCCGGAAGATTTTGGCATCCTGTCCAAAAAGGAGCTATCTACCGTTGGGCATTTCGATATGTGCTTATGAAGCTGAGAGAACAGTAAATTCTCATCCAACCCCCTTTCTGTTTCCTTGTCAATACTATTTACGATAGCATCAGGGATGTCATTCAGGACCCATGCATATTGCAATAGTTTCTCAAGATTCTCTATTGTAATAGAGTCTCCATTTACCCAACCAGAATTTCTCAACTTCTTTGAAAAATCCCTCATAGCATCAAAACATCTGGCACTAAACATGACCAGTAAATCATGGCCTTTACCGACCTTGAAAAGAGAGCTGAGATCTCAAACGGCATCGCCAGCTCCAGCTGTTCCATATGACACTCTCAAAAAATCCTTAAAATCGTCCCAAGTCCTACACTTCAAAAAGTGATGACTTCGTCAACGCAGTCCAATATCTCCTTTATCTAAACTAAGGAAGCGCTTAGCTTCATTGAAAGCTTCTACTCCACCCATTATTTTCTTGGCAACTAAAAAATTCGACACTGCCTCTATAAAAATTTCGATGGGAACTAGAAGAATGCCATCAACCAGCCCGGGAAAAGGCCGAACTCCGGCGTTTATGGATGTAAATTTGTGCAACATTGTCACTTTATTATTACTTTCGTTAGCCTCAGCCATATCATCGGAATGGACAACTCTCCAAGTTCCAAGAACTTGACCTGATCTCAACTTCATATAACTCCCCCAAGGTAGAAAGAGGATTACAGTCCGTTAGTCCGAAGGCCCGATAGTCCGAAGGCCCGATAGTCCGAAGGTCCGATAGTCGTAGGTTGGTATTTTTATGGGTGTTTACTGGTTACAATTTTGCCGTATTAGCTATGGAGGGGTGGGGGGCTGATTACAGTCCGTCGGACTATCGGGCCTTCTGACTTTCGGACTATCGGACCTTCGGACTATCGGGCCTGCTGACTTTCGGACTATCGGACCTTCGGACTATCGGGCCTTCGGACTATAGGGCGGTCACCGCCAAAATAAGTAACTAACCTGAAAAAAAATAAACACCTTTCACCCTTTTAATGCACGCATCTCAACACTTGTGACACACAGGTTCACAATGTACTGACTCAATAACAATGCATGGTCGTCTTGACTGCTAAATACTGCTTCAGTCATCAAAGAGACATGTATACCAACCAGAAAAACACACCCTATTTCTTAACGATCTCGATTTCCTCATAAGATAAGCCTCTTTGGAGCGTACCTACACAATATTCTACCCAAGTGTGATTACCCACTAAGCCACCAAATAATGTTATGCAGTCGAGAGGAAATTTCATTGCTTACCTGTTACAACAAAGTCAAGAGGCCCAATCTATTGGTAGCTTGATAGTGACCGCATCAAAAAGGCTACCGGTAGTGCATATCTGTACCTAATCACCATGCATTCTCTCTCTCTCTCTCTCTCTCTCTCTCTCTCTCTCTCTCTCTCTCTCTCTCTCTCTCTCTCAGGTCTACAGCTAAACAAACTTTACCCAAAATAATTTATTGGACAAAATCTAACGTAACTAGGTTGCAAAAAATAAGAGACGAAATCGAATGGAATACTAAATTTCCCCAAAAGATCAATCATATTACAGTCCATCATATTTAATTAATTATTGTCTTCACACTGTAACTCACGATGGGTCAAAATAAGTCAAAGTCCAGTACATTCCCAATGAGTGCATCTTTAACCTCTTTCTCAGCGAAACATCTGAAGAAATAAAAAAATCCCTTGATAAACAAAATGCATAAAAATAAAGATATGGGAATTCCTCCCATGTTACTTATAAAGTACACACAATACAATAAATGCTTGACACAAAAGACAATATATAAATGAAAAAAACAATCTACAGTTTGGGAAATTAAACGCAGTTCCTAATTCCAAACAGTAATGTTCACAGTCTTAATCAATAGGTCTTGAATCACAGAGTCTTCACTGATGACTTTTGATAATGTTCAGTGTTGGTCTCCAAATTATAATTTTTCTCATAACTAATCCCTTCACACCCTGGGACGACGCCCAAAAGAAATGCACATACACACGTCTACACTGGAACCTGGACATTTCCGGCAAATGCTCTCATGAAGTCATGTGACAAGTTCCCACGTATTGAGAATACCTGATGTAACAGTTTTACTTAACTAGGAAATGCGTCAGATAACAGTTAAACATCCTCTCAAGGGTTTTCAGAAAGTTTTTCTGCCACACTTGTTGATTAAACATGTACTGTGTATTGCAGTTTATAAAATACTTGTCTACTTTTATTCTCTAAATATTCCACAAAAAATTAACAACTTTCCAACTTTACCACTTGACCATAACATTTCTTACCTTGGCCTACTCTATAACATTACATTCCTATTATTTTTGTAAAAATAAAATTCACCACTAAATATTTTGTTGTTCAGTGAGCTATAGTCGGTCAATAAATGTTTAAGATGCTATTTGTTACATTATAGGACGACAAAAGTTTTGAAAATTTAATGACAAAATATATATAATTTTATACCTTTCACAAAATCTATTGTCAAATTATTTTGGAAGATTTCTAATATGCATACCTGCTTTAAAGGCTCCAAATCTTAACTAATTGTAGGTCTGAGAAACATGATTTTGAGGCAGTCCTGATATTTTTCTTGTTTAGAGCAGTTTTCCTGTCATATACAAAATAGTGGAACAAAGTATTGCAAAGGAACCAATATTTTTCCTATTCTTCGAAATAAATTTCCACTTAAGAGAAGATTACAGAAGTATATGAATTCCAGTGAATTCTCATCAGTGAATGCAGAAAGAATGATAATAATAAAAAAAAACAAGAACCTAGGATATCATTTAATTAGATATCAAAAACATTGGACAAAAAAAAATCACTATATGAGTAACCTTGGACTAGATTTCAAGAAAAATGGTCTATTCATTATATACAGTGATCCATAATTCGTTTCCTATCTGAATAAATGGTTAGAACTTGAAAAATAAATTTTGAACCCACTATATTTCATGGTAAATAATATACATCGATATATATATATATATAGGGAAATGATATGGTCTATATATATTTACATATTTATATTAGATATATAGCCATCATAAAATGGTTAGAACTTGAAAATTACGTCTTTAGTTGTTTCTTATATATATATATATTTATATATATATATATAATATATAGATGGATATATAGTTCTATATATATAATGATACTTATATATATAGGGTTATAATCATCTGAACGGATCCCGCCTGGCTGGATTATATGATGAGATTCACTAAAACTCCTCCCTTTTCCCACCTAATTTACCCTTAGTTTAGTTTTGAGAACTGCATGGCCGATCGTATTTGACCTAAAAATCAGTTATTTATACTTATCAAAAGTCGATCTGTCCTTCCTTTTACCTGGAAGATTTTGGATATTGAGATGACACGGATAAAAAGAAGGACAAGAGAGGAGACTTACTGCCACTCCTGAGTTAAGAAGCTTAGCCCAACTAAGCTTATGGAAACGGGCTTTCTAAAGGCAAATTAAGCTGCCTGAATTGTCTTAACTCCGCAGGAAACCTGGGAAGAGGCAGAACACCTGGCGGATGACATCACAAAAGCCAGACGCGGCCGGAATTATATTGAAAGACAGCAGTAGAAGCAGTTAGTTAGTTAGTTGTGGGGGCAGCAGCCATGCAGTAACAGTCCTCGAGGGACAGCCATACACGTGGGCGAGCGGTAACTTTGCTGAGAGGACATTCATTACCCCCGTCTGACTCCAGACTCCAGTCATCCCTGACGGACAGCATGCATCGTCGGTGATTGCCCCTCGTCCTTCTTCGTCAGAGACCCGCTTCCCCTAAGGTAAAGTGAGAGTGAAGACTTTTCAGTCACGACAGTTTGCCCTTTAAAAGGTTTGGAGTACCAGCATTTCACTTCTGTCCTTGTGCCAGTTTATCCAGTACCATTTCCAATTTCCTGTGTCCGAGTGTAGAAGTGGTCATTCATTCTCGGAGGTCTTTGGCACCGTCAATGCAAACTCGAGTCATATTCAGTGTTTTATTGTTCTTTTACTGGCGTGTAATGTGTAAATCTCTCTTGCAGAGGGACCTATTTGCAGTGGACTCATCTTGGATTGTGCCTTGCCTTTATTCAAGACTCCAGTAGAAGCATCTTCAGGCGTTGCAAGCCCTTTATCAATTTTCTTATCCATTTTCCCTTCAGATGCTTTCTTTTGTAAATATAATTCTTTAATTTATCCCAAGTGTTTACGTAACATTTCCTTATGAAGTAGAGCCTTCAGCTCCTAAATTCTCCCCTTTTCTTATGCTTTTTTACGACTTCCCTTTATGCAAGTCAGAACTCCAAGTCCAATCAATATATATATATATATATATATATATATATATATATATATATATATATATATATATATATATATATATATATATATATATATATATATATATATATATATATATATATCTAAGAGAAGCCGTTGCTCTTTAGCACGCAAAGTGAAGTGAAGGGACAAGCATCTTGTACATTAAAGAGTTTATCAGCGACATTTCGCAATGTACTTTCCCGTCGCATTTTCAAGGCTTAAACCATTTTAGACACTATAATAGCTTTACATTACATTTAAAAACATTCATATAAATTATTTAAAAAAAAAAAAACTAAAGCACAGAAAATCAATAAAAAGTATGAGATACAAGATAAATAGGAAAACAGATTCAACTTACAACTACACACAAGAACCCACCCAAGCAGTGGGAGTGAGAAGACTGAAAGAAAACATTTTAAAAAACAATGACAACATGTCTGTAAAACATCAATTTAAGCTTCAAACAAGTGCGTAGATGACAAGTGGGCATTTAGAGTTGGAACTGTCATTTTTTTTTATTAAAAGAGAGTCTAAAATGTTCAGGTCAATTTCATTGTTAACTCACACATCAAACTAGTTTGTTTTCCACCAAGAAATTTTATGCGTAACGAAGTATTTTAAAGACAATTGCTTTCCATCAAGGCTCTTTTCAAGGTCTCTAGGAAAAATACTGAATGAAAAAAAAATACATCTATGATCTTTACTACACCAAAAATGAAAATGTATGCTACTTTTCCGTTTCTACATGATACTATATTTAAGAGGAAATGTCTGCATATATTTCAGAAAGTTCTCCCCCGCTATTGACCTTAAACTTATTCCATAAAACCCACTAAAGATCTGGTCAACGTTTCACTTTTAGGACCGTCTCTTCCCCCTTTTGTGTTCAAATGTTGTATACAAGCATACATGACCAGTAAGTGATCGTGGGGCCTACTGTATGTTGGATGCACGAGGAGGCTGCTGAGGGTTAGCATTGAAGCACATAGAGGCTGTCCAACCCTGAATATTACAGCATAAGAAATCACTCCAAAATATGTGAAACTTACATAGAATATAGACTTCAAAGTTGTTCGAAGAGTTAACTTTGAAACTGACGTGAATATTTTATAATCTCTTTTAATAAAAAAGACAGTTCCACCTCTAAATACCTAGTTGTCATCCTCACAACTGTTTGTAGCCTAATTTGATGTTTTACAGACATGTCATTGTTTTTTTTTTTTTGTCTCCTCACTTCCACTACTCAGGTGGGTTCTTGCGTGAATCTGTTTCCCTATTTATCTTTTATCTCCTACTTTTTACTGATTTTCTGTGTTTTAGTTTTTTTCAATATAATCTATATGAATGTTTTAAAATTTAAAGTAAAACTATTATGGTGTCTAAAACTGTTTCAGCCTTGAAAATGCGACTGCGTTAACACCAAAGTGAATATATTACAAAATGCATACTTATTTGTCATTATGTAAAGATAGAGTTGGTCTGTCTTAAATTGAACATAAAAACAACTGACTGCCGATTTTAGATCTTCTAATAATCAGACCTGACCAATATTTCTCTACTTTCATCTTAAATAAATTGACATAGGCCTACGCTCTAAAAGTTACATCTCTACCGCATTAATTTAAATTTCACAGTGCATGCATACATACATACATACACACAGGTCTTATTTGCAACAAAATCGTATGTAAAATGGGTGTCTGTCATATAACATATTTCATTATAGAATATATATATATATATATATATATATATATATATATATATATATATATATATATATATATATATATACTGTATACAATATATGTGTGTGTATACACATGTATGTAAATATATATATATTGTATATATATATATATATATATATATACATATATATTTATATATATATATATATATATATATATATATATATATATATATATATATATATATATATGTATATATATAGACATATCCACGTATGTCATAATTGCAGCTCATAATTTTAGTTAAGAGTCTTGTTAAAGACGCCCGGCGTCATCGACAACTTAAAGATTTTTTTGTTAATATAAATAGATCGAATTGTTGATGATGAATCCAACCCTCATTATTCTGAGAATAATGGTTGCACTCGTGTCGGCAATGGAGCTGTGAGACTCTCAGTGAGGGTTAGATTCAGAGACAGACAGACAGACAGAGAACTTCTTTGACATTTGTTAACAGCGAAACTTTTGCTTCGATTCTGAAGTTATAATTGCAGGCTTCAGCTCTAACTGTCTGTTGTAACCTTAGGGTGTGTGAGTTTTTGAAAACAGAATATATGCTGTTTCCTTGCTTCGAAAGAATAAGTTTCTTTTACGGTCCGACCTACATGTTCCCTTGAATTCGTTGTTCGAATTGCAAATATTAATATACTAAATATCATAGCATCATGCGCTATAAAAGTACGCCAAATGACGGATAGCCATACTCTGGATTTGATAATTGCGAGTGCTATAATAATACTACGATGAAGATTACAAGAGAATTCAGAATAGTTTATGAGAAGATAAAAGAACTCCTATTTGTTAAGGAAAATTCATTCTTCAGAATATGAATTTTCTAACGTTAGCTAACGAAATTGATACTTTAAGTACAGATCAACTAAATATCTACAAAGGAATATCTTCTGTCCTAAGTAGGTTGAATAGGTGTAGAGAGAGAGAGCGAGAGAGAGAGATTGGAGAAAGGCTTCCAGTTTCCTATAGCAATGATTTCATATTGCTAATTCATTTTATATTTAATTTACTTCTCCGATATTTGAAATGGTATATGGAAGAAAAAATGTCTAAAATACGAATTTTCTTTTTGTAAAACTAATATTTTAATATTCACGAGTGATATTACCGAGAAACTAATGTCTGAGTGGGGAGCTAAGGCTATCTACAGGGAGTGCAATCTGGAATTATTTGTCGAAACAAACCAAGATCTGTTTGAGTATTTACAAAGATGGCCTGATTTTATAAATGTTTTTATCTCCTACCTGGAGTGATTATGCTCAAGATAATACTGCTACATTGTTCAGAAAAAATGACTCGCTGGTGGCTTAGGAAATAAGCTTTAATACCTTCTGCTCTTCGATTATTTTTAGGAAAAACTGACATTAAGTAAAACCATAAACAAAACGCATGCACCATACACTCATGATGTTTCTGGCACTATAAATTCCAGTACCGATATTCTCTGTGGGTGGTGAAGTGTTTATTAGATATTAAGGATTTCATTACAAAAGATATCGATAACAGACAAGATCTTAGTCATTCAGCATATTTGTTTCATCAGATTCTCTAAAAGAGTTGTTACACAATGCTTATAAGATGGTAAAATGTTGTTTCTCTTACCTTGTGTGCATTTAAGGTGTGCAATATTTCCCTATATTATAGAGCTTCCTATTGGTGACTTACAGCTACATTCTGGAAGGGACAGTTTCCTTTGCTTCTTCAAAAACATACTACAGGAAGTCCCTGAGTTGCAGCAGGGGTTCTGTTCCAGCAGCGCGCCATAAATCGGAAAACACCGTTACTCGGAACATCAGTGCATGAACTACGGCACTGCAACTTAGGTTACGGTGCCAGTAAATCAGAAAAATCATGCGTAACCCGGAACCGATTTTTCGATTAATATATTTGAAAAAGGACAGTAAGTATGGAACTCCGGAAGTCGGAGCCGCCATAACCCAGGGACTACCTGTACTTGGTGTGCGCAAAATTGTAACTGAGCATCCTTCTTGAATGTTTACTTCACATCAATATTACGACCTGATGTAATTCGGCAGATCCAACCTGCCCATTGTGACTGATTTTTATTAGGTCTCGGATAAGTATGGACGGCTTCTTTCACCCAGGGTGAGGTTTTGCATGGGATGCCTTTGCTGTTGGGAAGTTAAAAAATAATTTTAGGATACAGAAATCATAAAAATAACTCCTGTATGGGGGTAGTGCCGTCAAGTGCACATCATGTGGTGCACTGTGGCCATTGGTAAAGGTTGTTTGAAACGTCCCTTTAACCCTTAAATTCTACCCCTTTCATCTCTTTAAATGTACCTCTGTTAATATTCTCTTTCTTATATCTTACTTTCTACTCTCTCCCCCTCCCCATTGTTTCATAGTGCAACTGCAGCGTTTTCTTCCTGTTATACCTTTAAAATCTTTTTATTTTTAGTTTCCCTTTCAGCGCTGAATGACCTCATAGATCCCAGCACTTGACCCTTAGCCTAAATGTTATATTACGTTTACATTACATCATAAAAATGACTGAGTATCGCAAAAAGTTCCTTACTCATACTAATATCTTTTGTCTCGTTAAAAAGAAAGTGTTCTCTTACCTTTACTTTTGCACAAAAATCGTCCTATAATTATAGTCGAAGCTAACAATGTTGTGAATGCCATGGTGAGCAAATTTAATGTTGTCTTGGAAATTGGCCCTTTTTTTTTTAGTTATCAAAACTGTTTAATATTAAGAGGTATGTGTAGAACTCTCAATGCCGAGAACAGGAGTAACTTTGTACAAGATCCATAGTAATATATCATTAGTAGAATGTGAGACTTAATAAAAATGTATAGAAAGCTTTCGAACCCTATCCTGGGTTCGTATTCAGTCCAGCTAAGTGACTGTCTATAACATAAAATGTGGCGAGGTAAGCATCTGAAAAGATGACGTAAAGAATGGATGGCGGTGGTGGTACTGGTTGGCTCCTCCAACGGTCACGTCAATGAAGGAAGTGGTCGACCGCCCAACTAGGTCATTTCATCTCCTCTGTTTATATTTCTGGCTGCTCTCCTTCCTACTCGATCTCTCGCGGCCTGTTGCCATGTTGCACGTAATCCCTCCTCCGGAGGGCTCTCATAGAACACAGATACGGACTCCCTCCCGGGTGTTGCAAAGTACCTGTAAAGGGGCGGGAGAGGCAGAGGCAGCGTCGGGCAGAGGAAAGACAGAGCCTGTCCTAACATCTTTACCGAACGTTCTAAGTATGTAATAATTAACCACAGGGTCCTCCTTAACAAATGACTTGTTACCTTTAAAAGATTCCCCCACGTTTATAGCTGCGCTTTCTACTAATCGTCTTATGTTTACATTGTTACTTTTGAAAATGATACTTGCACCATTCCAGTCAGGTCTGTGATTAATGCTGAATACATGAGTTACTATTGCGCTGTTTTGTGAATGTAGGGAAAATGCTCGCTTATGTTCCCCCAAGCGTGTAGTTAGTCCCCGTCCACTTTCCCAAAAATATTTCCCCCTGCAGTCTTTACAAGATAATTCATAAACTCCTGGAACTATGGGATTTTTATCAGCTATTGTTATTTCTGGATCAAGTTGCGCCATCGTATTAATGCATTTAAATGCAATTTACTGTCATTTTGATTTTATTATTTACAAATCTGCAAATGTTCCTCGGCGTTAGGATTGAAAGGTAATGGTTTGCATTCATCTGCTTATTATCTTTGGGACAATACACCATCCTCTCTCGCTCGAGAAAGTGACTCAATAAAATGGGTAGGATATAGGAGGCTCCTGAAAGTTGACATTATGTGATGCCGTTCCCCATCTACATATTCTGGGTTACTCATATCTTATAGGCACGTAAGGCAAAATTGATGACTACATTGCTTTTGATTTTATTTGAGTGAAATGAATAAAAATTTATGTAACTTTCCGAATTTGTTGATTTCCGATATACTGAAAATTAAACGTCTGACTGTTACAACCTCTAAATACCAAAACATCTAAAAAGGGCAACTTTAAATCCACTACCATGTCTATCGTACTGAGTTGATGGTAGGACATCATTAGCTATTTCCATTAATTTGGTTAAATTTTCCACAATTCCTCTGATAACTGCGAAAACATCATCTGCATACCTCAGTTATCAGAGGAACAATAACGATAAAACTCCCACAGTTCCATGAGTTTATGAATTACCTTGTAAAGATTGCAGGGGGAAATATTTTGGGGAAAGTGGACGGGGAACAGAAGCGAGCATTTTCCCTACATTCACAAAACAGCGCAGTAGTAACTCATGCATTCAACAATAATCATAGACTTGACTGGAATGGTGCAAGTATCATTTTCAAAAGTAACAATGTAAACAAAAGACGATTAGTAGAAGGCGCCGCTATAAACGCGCGGGAATCCTTAAAAGGTAACAAGTCGTTTGTTCACGAGGACCCTATATTACATACTTAGGACGTTCGTTAAAGAATGTAGTGTTAGGACAGGCTCTGTTTTTCCTTCGCCTGATGCTGCCTCTGCCTCTCCCCACCCCCTTACAGGTACTTTGCAGCACCCGGGAGTCCGTACCTGTATTCCATGAGATCCCTCCTCCGTTACATGTAACATTGCAACAACCCGTGAGAAGACCGAGTAGGATAGCAGCCAGAAATACAAACAGAGAAGAAATTACCTAGTTGGGCGGTTGACCACTTCCTTCATTGACGTGACCGTTGGAGGAACTAACCACAACCGCCATCCATTCTTTACGTCATCTTTTCAGAAGTTTACCTCGTCACATTTTATGTTATAATTACTTAGTTGGACTGAAGATGAACCCAGGACAGGGTTGGGAAACTTTTTATACATTTTATAAAGTCTCACATTCTACCACTGATATATTATTGTGGACCTTGTACGAAATTAAGAGGTATACTAAAAAGATCCCTTTCCTTTATGAATTGCCATCTTTTTTGTCTCAAATAAAGATTACATGAAAGCGAAGAATCGTGATTTCTTTTAAATTGATGTGAAGGGCAGCTGGGAAAAAGGTTGCCCAGAAGACCCAAGTTAGCAAAAATCCACGCTCCCTCAGTAATGTCAGAAGGTGATTTTCTGTGCCTTTGTTAGCAGTGATGTATTCTTACATGATTGCTTGATGGCTATAACAGAAGCTATTTCCAACCATGCGACAATATTCCTCTCTCTCTCAGATTTCACTGATGATCTCAAAATCTACTTGGTAAAATCTCAAGAATGTGATTTAACATTCTTTAGGAAATGTTCTTTACCTTACGTAAACATCTCAGAGTCTGAGAATGGCCTCTCCAGCTCTGAGATGTCTGAATCATCACAGGCTGCAGTTGAAGTTGTACTATTGTGCTTTCTTCATCATGATCAATATTACTGATAGTCCTGAATTCTCTGAGAATGAAAGAATTCCTGCTACAATATCACCTGTAAATAGAAAGTACATAACTTTTCAGAAATTTCGGTTTATATATGCTATAGGCTACTGTATAGTTCTGGTATGAGTATCGCTTTGATATAGATTTCATACCGAATTTGTATACCTGTATCCCTACTGAAATAACTGAAATTTGGAATGTACGCTTCTTATATCATAATTCAAGACTCCTTACTGAATTATCATTACAATATTTATATTGCATGGCTCAAAAAATGGCGATACTTGAATTTCACTTTAGGAGATCTGGGTTAAATTTGGAAGCTAACATGAAGTGTTATATTTAGACAATATGTTTCAGTGTACAGTTACAAACAGTAGTAATGTGTCCAGATGTATTCCACCGAAGTTGCATAAAAGTGACTATTTACAACGGTGGCCTTGAAATCGATTTTTTTATTCTGTTAGTTGAGTGTGTTCTTGTAAACTGCAATGAACTGCTAGCCATAAGAAGAAGAGACGATTACAGTATCCTGTTCTGGTTTAGAGTTCTTACATTAGAAACTATTCGGTTTCAGTCGTCTTCATTTCATCTCCGAATGTGGATATAACTCGTTCTATCAAGACTTAGGATTAAGCACGCATAACCATATTTAATTTCATACTTCACCAACGGGAATGTACACTCCCTTCTTCATTTTATGTCTATAATCGTTTACTTATCACGAACATTCTCGCATGTTCTAATTTTTTATCTTTCGTTGTAGCACTGCGTAGTCTTTTGAGTCCCAGCGTTTCTTTTCGACCTTAAATGATATCATCCATCTGCCCATCATTCCATCCAAGGTCTGTGTCATCTAGAACTACAAAACCTTATGTAAATGTATATATTCCTTCTTATATTAATGGATACTCTCAATAATTTCCAATAAACAAATGCACTAGTGTCCTTGCTATAGGTTAGAGCTTTTTTAATGATAAAAATAATCAAACAAATCTCGGAAATGAGCATCAGTATTATTTTTTACTTACAGACAGAATGCCAAAATCAAACTTCTACTACCCTAATGCATGAAAGGGTTGGCTGAAGGTACACTCCACGTTTCTCTTCAAGGAAGGGAATTGTATTGACTCGGCAAAAAGGTTATGACAAATCCTTCTTCCTTTCAGCCTTTCAACGGGCTTCTTCTCTCTTCAGTTTCATTGTCCTCATCTTTCTTCTATTCTAATCCTTCTTCACTATGAATAATCTTTCATGCTGTCCTTCGAGTGGAAAGCTTTTCATAAGTATCAGTAAAGTTTTAACATATAAAAAGAATAACTTCTATAACATTTCATTAAAAATAAAATGGCTATTAGAAATATGCATATTAGGCAATATGGCCAGTAATTAAATTTTTACTGATTTCTTTGGTGAATTCTGCTAGGTGCCTAATTTTTTTAGCTGTATATGTGATGCCTTTTAATCGTAATTATATCTTATATATATATATATATATATATATAGTATATATATATATATATATATATA
>NC_089781.1:62346787-62351787 GCF_040412425.1 Macrobrachium rosenbergii | reverse complement strand
ATATATTTATATATATATATATATATATATATATATATATATATATATATATATATATATATATATATATATATATATATTATATATATATATATGTATATATATATATATATATATATATATATATATATATATATATATATATATATATATATATATATATATATATATATATATATATATATATATATATATATATATATATATATATATATATATATATATATATATATAAATAATATTATATATATATATATATATATATATATATATATATATATATATATATATATATATATATATATATATATATATATATATATATTCTCTCTGCTTTCTGCCTTCTATGCATTTTTATTGTAGAAAATAATGCAAAACTACAAAAAGGCTCTTCATCTATAAGGAGGCTGGGATTTCAAAATCATAACATCTTTAGCAGAGATAGGTTAGCATTAGGACCTAACCCACAGAGAAGGTTTTCACCCAGTAACCTCAGTAAAGGTGGTCTTAAGCTTCCTCTTTGCTTTGTCCCATGCATTCAAGCGATGTCTCATGGACAATTTCAGACGGCCTGGGGTGATGGACGAAGGTGTAAAACAGCCCAACGTTACAGTAGCTGACCTGCTCCTGAGACCTGAGCCTGCCAGAGAGAGGCAACATCACACACCAAGAAGGCACGTCGTACTTAGGCAAAATGCACTTTTGTTCTCCCCTTTGTCTTTTCAATAGGAACAACATTACCGCAGTGTTCCAGAATCTTATTGTCAGTTGCAGTGCACAAGCAACCACGTAATCGGTAAGTCTGAAAACCGATACATCTGCTGCTTCCTAATATTTCTTCTGCCTATATTTCCAACCTCCTTCTCTATTGTTCCTCTCGCCACCATCTACAATAATATGGTCTAAACAATTTACTTTTTATGAAGTCTATAAGAATAATTAATATTGCATAGCGACACTTCTACCATTCCCATGCAGAAGTAGAATTAGAGAAGGTTACAAGGCAAATTTCAGTCAGCCTGCTCGGAAGAGAACAGCCTTTTACCAATACTAAAATCTGCATATGATATGGCAGTAGTACAGACATCCACGTGTAGTTATAACTTTATTTGAAGCAAGAGGAAACTCTGACTGTGGTCCGATGATTCATGTAATTTCCTCAACTGCACATTCTTTCTGTCTGGACTAATTAAATTATGATTGATGTAATCCATTTGTTGCAGAGTAACCTGCCATCCATTATATTGTTTTTCCTCCAGCTGGCGACCTTATTCAATTAAGTAATTGACTGTCTTTGAAGTTAATTGTAACTTTAATTGACAGTTTACGTGTGTCATTGTCAACTCAGGGCCTCATAAATTACGTGAATTAATTAATAAACTCATCAGCCAAGCCCCACACATAACATTGGCGACCTTGCCAGGATCTAATTGATTTAGAGAAAAGAATTTGAGCCAAAATTAATCGCATACATTAATTCCAAAAGAGGTAAGTCAGATATTTAATTTCATGCCATTCTTCCAAACAAAGTGGACAGTACAAGGCATAAAAATAAGAATACCAGTTGTAATTAAGAATGTATAGTAGGAAAGTGTGCATTGAGAGTATAGAATTAACAATTTCGTAAAATCTTAAAAGAAGCACTTTGCTGTGTTCGGATACCGTGGGGCTACATTCCAGAAAGGTCGGCCAAGTTATCTTGTCATTGTTAATATTGCTGTTTTCCCGCCAAGGATTAACGCAAGATATTGATTTTTGAATGAAGTAACTAGTGCACGATAAAGAACGGAGAAAGTGTGCCTAACGTGTCTCTCGTAGCTAGGGGACAAAATTTTGCAGAGTTCATTGAATTTCAAAAGCAGTAACCACTTCCACCTATGAAGAGGCTCGATCAAACGTGATAGAGTTAATAAGTGTTCAGATAGTAGGAATCATAAAATCCTGTGTCATTAAAATAGCAAACGAACAGCAATAGTTACCTTCTTAATAATTTGCATTTTTTTTAGTATAGTAAATTCAGTCCTGTCAGGACATCACGAATCCATTTCCTTGTCTTGCTAGTGGCCACTTCGTAAGCATGACGGCAGCGGACAGTAATTAATTATGCGCAAAAAAAAGAGGAAAAAGCGTAGCTCATATTTAGTTCGTTTTCCATCTCCTTAACATAAACCTTTCTTTTTGTTGTGTATTTAGAGTTAATCTGTATTCCTGCATTAGCTTCGTCCGTTTTGTGAGAGGAATTCGAGGCTTTGTGTAATTCAATTGAAAAAATGCGTTTGGACAGTGGGTACTATCCACCGAGCCTGCTTCCCGCATAGATTTGTTTGAATTTTCTTTGTGCTACGGGATCATCCGACAATTTGGGAGCCCTAGCTGACGCTCCCATGTCTGCCATCTTAAAACCTTTGTTGTTATTGTTTGTGTGATTGGCTTGTAGCGCCACAGTCTTAGCCTCTGCCTCACTGCCACTTCGGGACCACTTCATTGTGCGGAGTACCTCGCAAAATCTTAGCCAGATAGACTTCTGATAGATAGAAAATAGATAGGTCTCCAATAGATAAAAGCAAGATATACTTTAGCTAGGAAATGATAGGTCATAGTTAGATATATAAGTATAAGAAGTCCCTATACAAATCTACTGGAGTGAGAAACTGTGTAAAGAGCAAAGAGCTTATAATTTTAATTCATAACCTCAGAGTAAGACATCCGACTTCTGCCACACACAGGTGGCCATAACCCATTCCCCTAAGAGAGCCCAAGAGATGTATCTTTCCAGTAAGAACCCTGCAGTGTGCAGTTATAAAATTTTACTAAGTTTTCTTAGGCAACAAATTGGCTGGCTGAATCTCTCTCTCTCTCTCTCTCTCTCTCTCTCTCTCTCCCCATATGTCTAAGTTAGCATTCAACATAGCCAACCTGAGTGCACATGACCCTTCATAGGAAAAAGAATGACACTCCTGATAACCAATTTAACTAAACCAAATAACCAGAAACACCTCTGTCCCCAAAGAGATGAGAGAAAGTGATTAATTACAGTTAGAAACTGTTGGTCATGAGTGAGGTCTTTCACCCAGGCCTATACACAAGCCTTCTCTGCAGGAGAAGCAGTGGCACAGCGGGTACTGGGGGACTAGACACCTACATGGCCTAGCAGTGCAACCACAACTAATTTTTCCTTCCACAGTGCCACTAATCTGAAGACTGTCATCAACCGAATAGCTTACACTTCTCTCTCTTACTTTCCCTTCTCTCCCTGATTTGATACACTCCTGTTGGGATAGAGTGCACCTTCCTTAAGTATATCCTAGTGCCACCAAACAAAGAAGAAAAACAAACCTAGGCCAAAGGAACAGAAGAAAAGTCCTTTTGGTACCTAACTCACATCAGCACATATGATACCGGGTGCCACCAGTGACTCTTTACACAACTAAACTTCCAACCAGTGCCACCATAGTGCTAAAAATCCTCCTGAAGAGTCACCCTAAATCTGAGGGACACTTTCTTGCCGCCCAAGCACATCCAGTTGACCTGATAGACACCTTCCCATTTGGAACCATGCATGTAGAGAGTTATAAAGCCTTCATGATTGTACATGCAGGTCTCACTGGACTGACCTGCCATGTGTTCAAGGGAGCAAATGGACACTTGCCAAAGGAGAGAAAGAAGAAAGACTAGAACAGAGGAATTATGAAGCCAAAAAGAGGAAGTATGAAGATGAAAGAAATAAAAGGA
The DNA here is from genome assembly GCF_040412425.1 of Macrobrachium rosenbergii. NCBI lineage: Eukaryota > Metazoa > Arthropoda > Malacostraca > Decapoda > Palaemonidae > Macrobrachium > Macrobrachium rosenbergii. The sequence goes on along the minus strand of NC_089781.1, from coordinate 62,348,055 downwards.
GAAGACAGCATGATAGAGTCTTGCAAGGAGAGTGAGCTAGTTTCAAAGAAAAAGGAGCCTGAGCTGGAAAAGAATGAGAAGAGAAAATGCTGAAGCTAGGTAGACAGTGCAAGCCTCCAGCCCCACATCTGTTGCACCAAATGCCCAATCTCGAGACACCTCATCCCCATGGGCTGAGGACGATCTAGAAGCGGCTGGAGGAAATCGCAGGCACTCACGACAACTACAGCACCACCAAGACAGAGGGCCTAGTACCAGACAAGCATGGAGGGAAAGCTGGCAGGCCTTTCGCTCACTGGAGAAGAGCCAGAGAGGCAACATGTTGAAGTGTATAGAATCATCACAAAGCCTGCAAAATAACTCCCGGAAAGAATGAGACAGCGGTTCCGAGTCCCGCTAAGGAAGTCCGCTGGTCTTGGACTGAATGGGCCTGTCACAAGACCCAGTCTGGTACCTGGTCTGACTCTGTCTCACAACGCTTGAGGGACTTCTTCAACTGTGACCATGCAAAGACCTTTACCAGGTGTGCCTGGGGCCTCTGCTGTATATCTGCAGAACATACAGCCCACCACTTCCTATGGAAGCCTGCTATTGTTGATTCATGGAAACCTCAACCAGTCCTCCATATATTAATTTCAAAGTAAAGTACCTAGTTACCTTCAGGCCTAATCTCTGTTCAAGAATGGACTGCTGAAAGAAGCTCTACGTGCACTTCCATTGTAAAAGGTGTAGACCAGTTGGATTAAATATACAACAGGGCACCACCACAGCCTCCTATTGCCAGCCAGAACCTTCCTTCATCCACTCCAACCCCTCTCCACCAACAGTGGCTGCAGGCCTGAGCCTACAAGAGGCCAGTGCAAATCCTGTGTTGCTGCCGGCCACTATAGTGCTGGACATCCGGCCTGTCCATATCATGTCCCCACCACCAAGTTCGTCAACTTCATTAGCACCTCATTCTCTGTGGCTGTGTTCAAAAGATCCTTTACCCCGAGAGACTGGAGACCCAGTACATCTTGGTGGCCACCCTTAAGAGCTCTATCTTGCCTGTAACCCTTCCGGTCATGGTACACATTGCAGCAGATGTTAGCCTGATCTCCAGGGCCCAAGTGCAGCCGGTGCCACTGTTGACGAGAAAACCCGGTGGGAGATGAAGTGAAAGAGGGCCAAACCATTACTGTCCCTACGGTCAAGCTCCAGATCACATCACCTTAGCACGCTGCCCGCTGCCTTGGCGGTGGGGGAATTTGCCCGAGGACTGTTAGGTT
>NC_089781.1:62329287-62336787 GCF_040412425.1 Macrobrachium rosenbergii | reverse complement strand
CGTTAAGTCTCTCGAAACCATTATTTCAAAGTCTTGAAACCATTATCTTAAAGTCTCAGACCAATAAAGGAAACAATTTAAGAACTATAGGTGGAACTGTAAGACAAAGTCACAAATAAAGAAGAAAGCGGGAACAATTAATCATTTTCCTTTAACTCCGGTAATTTACAATTTAATAACTGTTTAAAGAGCCACTTGTTCCCTGCTAATAATTACCACGCGCCTACACCGGACGCGTTACCTTAGTGTTAGGTCCTTTGAAGAAAGAAACGAGTCCGACAACAGCTGGTAACGTGGTGGGATAACGAAAGCAGTGGGATAACAAGAGCTAAGTGGAATAAAAAAACTGCAGCCGATGGCGATCGGTGAGATTACAACAACTAGTGAGATAACCGCTGGTGTACGGGTGGTGATCACGAACAGTTAGGCGAAACAGTGAAGTGAGATAAACAGTTGAAATAGAATAAACCAGTGATCAAAGGAAAACACCAAGACAAAACCATAACATCGCCACTCTGCAGAAAAGAAATAAATCGCCCCCGCGCAAACACACAGCAGCTACAACAAAGCAGAGATCGCCCCCCAGAGAGAGAGGGTATGCCCCTTTTCCTCTAGCCGCCGCCGATGATTCCCGTGACCGAGAGTGAGCAAGATCCCAGCTAAGGCGCAGTGATGGATGGACGCTGAAGAAGAAGGCGAAGAAGAAGACGAACGAACAACCTAACCAACGGATGGCTTCTACGAATAACGAAATCAAGCAGAGTATACGCGCAGAAAGACGAGAGGAAAAAAACTCCATACACAGTAAGAATGATGTCCTTACAGTCACACACACACGTAGAAAAATTTTTTTTCTTTGAGTTTGAAACACATAAAATTAAGTCGACTAAGAACCTTTGTATTGATATTCATTTGAAAACACAAAACTCATACGTAAATTAAATAGATTTGGCAACAAGAGTTTTTTCTTCTCTTTCTCTTTAAATATAGCACCTATCGATCTTTTTACAATTTTGTCCACATTTGGTATTACTCTAAACTTTATTTAACGATTTCAGTATATTAACTTATAATTTCTGTATTTTATTTGTGTCATTCTACGGTTATTTTAAGCATTTAATTTCTTATGTAACATTCATTAGCTGAAATTTGTATATATTTTCTGATCGAGGAAATCTCAACTTGTTTTTGTTCGCTTAAAGGTGTTCAGAATCATAAGTTTTCGAAGATTATTTTTCTTTAATTTTTTTGAAACGAGAGTGATAATTTCTTTGTTGTTTTACCAGCACTGTCAGGATAATTGGAAGTTAAGGGATTTTTTTATTTAACACCATAATCGGTAATTAGAAGTTCAGGAAATTTTAGCAATTGATTAATTTACTTTAAGTAAGGTAGAGTGTTTATGATCTTTGTAGATTTTTTGTGATTTTAAGAACTGGTTGACTTTATTTGCTTTATTATTACTGCCATTATACTCATTGGTTAGAAAGTGTTGGTATTGGTGAATAAATGCCCAGGAGATCGGCACAAACTAATGAATATAAGGCTCCTGTTTACACAAGAAGTCAAATAATGATTTAACTATGGATAGAGACACAGTCAACTGGCCCAGTCTCTGCAGCTGTAAAGTACACATAAAGACATGCAATTAACCATATATGATTTTGCAACGGAAGGAAAGAAGGTCAGGGTGCTGTAACTTAGAAAACTGGATAGAGCAGGTAGGCATACATCATAATAACATAATAGGCACAGATGGCGAAAAACTCAGTGAAGCGAAGAGTTATGGATCTGGAAGCAGGGGAGACTTAGAACATTATGCCCATTCTGAGACATATCGAGACTTAAAATTGGGAAGGAAATGGAAGCAGTTCTTTAGAAGTGTATTCTGATAGGCAAACAGGTCCCGTTATCAGCCTTGCAAGAGATGGCTCACTGTTATAAGCAGACAAAGAAGCTATAAGGGGATGAGTTCCCAGCTATATAACAATATGAATGAATGGGGTCACTTGGTTATCCACTAAATGAGCAGTTCAGATAAAATGTCGTGTTGACGTCAAAGGCATTATTAGGTTGGCATTCATGATTGGAAGTTCGCCAGCCGAAGCTATTGGAAGGATGATCCGAAAATGGGAGACTTCAGATGACATAGCTGAGATCGAAGAGAGTAGCCAGAATCTTAAGAGTAGAAATCACGAAGGGAACCATGTATACAGACCTTTAGTCACCATAGGACAAGAAGAAAGAGGACAAAATAGTTCTAGAATTCAGATAAAACCAGAATTAGGACGTTAGGTAATACAACTCAAGAGGATTTTCAACAGTCACGTGTTATAACTGTCAGAAAGAAGGGACATTATGCCAGTGTCTGTCGAGGGATAGCTTCTTTGCCATATCATAGAAGGCAGACATAGCTCGAGACTGCAGAAATAGACCTGCTTCAACACTATAGATAGATCTCAATAAGAGGCAGAGTGAGGATAATAGTCAGTCTCACACAAGCTAGAAGGAATGAGTTCAAACCCAAATAGGTATCAAGATACTAACCAAACTGCAGTATATCCAGATGACACAATGGTAAATTTTCCTCCAGTGGTATAATGGTGCTTCCTTCATAATAGAGGAAGGACCGGTTGCAAAACCTAAGCCAAACTAGACAGGTTACTTCAAAGTTAATATAGGGAATGAATATAATTATAAACCAGTATTTCCGCACATGTTGGTTTTGAAACCTATTGCCACATTCTTTGATACGAAGTCCTAAGAATATAATGTCAGAAAAGGTGTATCAGATGTATTTTTCTCACTTAAGTTTGAACCCAGCAGTAGACTGCAGAATCACAGACATTCAGGGTAATAATATCAGAATAGTAGGACAAATAGATTTTCCTTTTAAGCTGGGAAGAATTTCACTGAGGAAGAGTTCTAGTAGTAAGAGATATACAGTTAGAGGTTTGCACATTTGTAATTGGTTATCAACTATGGCTAGAGAGAGTATCCCAGCATTAATGCACCTAGAGAGCAAATTAGTGATTAGAAAGGGGTCATAAAATTTCTAGAATACCTCTATGTAAATTAACAGGAAGAACCCGACTCAGAGCACTCTTCATTGAGTATTCTAAAAAGACACGACAGAGGGAAGATATTCAGTGTGCAGCACAAGCTCTCAACAGATAAATACTCATAGAATCCAACCAAGAAACTTACTTGAAATTAGACAGGAGATTCAGTTCAAACCTGGAGAAGTGCATGGATAGAATGTACAGTAAATCAATTTTGAAGGGAAGGAAATTCTCACGCTTACTGAAGAAGCAGCACAAGTAGGGGTACATTACTCTTCTGTAGTCTACATGAAGCCAGGCAGGAGTAAATAGCTTTGCAGGTTATGAATAACAGAGGAGGAAAGGTTAGGCTAACACAGGGACAATTAGGTTTAGCAGGTATACACCATTCCCATTCAAGTTGTAGAAGAAACGGTAGCACCAATCAATAAAGAAGATGAAAAGTTGTGGGACATAAAACTGAAAGAGCTAGATGAGGTCTCCTTGAAAGATGATAAGAAGATTGTGCTGAGAAACTCATGGATTTGCTAAGTGAATAGGAACATATAGTCCTTCTGGAGGGCGATACACTAGGTAACACAGGTGAAATAACGCATAGAATAGACATTCCAAAACCACAGCCAATCTACATACCAGCCTATAAGGTAGCATTCCCGAAGGGATCATTGAAGAAATTTTAAAATGGATAGGCTAGGAATAATAGAACCATCAAAATCTCCATGGTCTTTCCACTTTTGCTAGTTCCAAAAAGGGATAAAACCATACAGAGTAGTGGTAGATTTTAGAAGGTTAAACAAGATAACCGAAAAATGATCCTTATCCAATGCCGTCTACATGAGAGATCTTATCACATGTGATCGGATCCAGAAATACTTTTACCACAATAGATTTGTTGCAGGATTTTTACAAATTCCTTTGGACGAGAAAGTAAACCATTAACTACCTTTAGTACAAGCAACAGTAGATATCAATATGTGAGAATGCCTTTTTTGGTCTTAAGTCAAGCCCAGTAACCTTTGACAGAGGATTAATGGATAGATTTTAGGTGATTTATTGAGCAGGATGTACATTTGCTATATAGACGATTTGATAATAGCAACAGATACAGATTGAAGGGACACATAAAACTGGTAAGAGAAGTACTAAAAGAGACTAAGGAAGACGAATCTTAAATTGAAGTTAAAGAAGTGCAATTTCCTCAGAAGGAAAGTAGACACTTGGTACACACACTAAGTGAAAAGAATTGTGAGTAAACGACAAAGATTAAGTCAATCAAAGTATCCTACACCTCAATGTACGAAGGATGTAGAATGCATTTTGGGATTGAGTTTTTACCGCAAGTTCATAAAGATTTTGCAGCAATATCCGCTCCGCTGACAGGTTATTAAAGGAACACATGTCATTCATTATGGAAAACAAGAGCAATAAAGAGCATTTGATGAACTAAAGGAAAGGTTAACTCACATTCTCCGTGCCAAGTTTCAGGTTTCAGTAAAGAATTCTTTTTAGCTACAGATGCATGTCGCACTGGTATAGGAGCATGCTTAATGCAAGAACATGATAACAAATACAATGCTCTGTATGTTACAGTAAGCTAAAAGCCCACAGAAGTAAACTACTCAGTAACAGACCTAGAGTCTTTAGCCATAATAGATGCTTTAAAACACTTCAGGTATATCATATTCGGGTACAAGATAACCGTATTCACTGATCATTCCGCCGCAGTAGAAATGCTTAAGAATCCGAATTTTTCCGGACGTAGAGCTCGTTGGTTTATGACAGCCCAAGACTATGACATAGAGTTGAAATATGTTCCAGGGAAGGCCAATAAGTGGCAGACGCCTTATCAAGGCATAGTAACCAAAGGATAGTATAAACATGATAGGTCACGAAGCAGAACAGGCCGAATTCTTAAGCAATGAATTTACCATACGTACCTGAAGAACTTTCCAGACAAAATTTCATAAGTGAACAAAAAGTGATGAAGATTTAAGGGAGATCTTCGATTTTCAAATAAAAAGAGAATTTAGTCAAAGGTTGAGCCAGAACTAAGTAACAAATTGGATCACCTAGGTGCAGTAAACGTCATAGACGACGTACTAGTTTGGATGTGTCACGAGTGCTTAGCCCATTTGATCAATTACTAAAGTACTCCATAAAGAAATAGTACCAGGGCCTAAGAAATAAAGTCATTGAGTTAATGCTGACGATGACATGAGCTCACCAGAGGAAGGATGAGACAGTTAGACTAGTTAAAAGATCTTTTTTTCATTGGAAAAGAATTTACAAGGATGTTAGTAATTATAATGAAGAAACTCTTAATACTTGCAACAGTTACAAGAGGAAGAACAGATAAGGAAGTACCTCTAGGGAAATATCCCATTCCGCAGACTCCATTTGAAAGAGTAGCCATAGATCTAATCACTAATCTTCACACCACGAGTAAGGGAAATAGAAATATACTAGTGTGTATTGATGCACTCACTAGATATAAGGAGTTAATACCATTAGCTATTAAAGAATTAAAGAGTGAGCAATCGCTCTTTTTGATAAGATATTTTGTAGGTATTCTGCTTACCACTCATTATATCTGATAATGGCACCAGTTCAATAACTCATTAGTTCAAAGAAATTTGTGATGCATTCAAGGTAGAAAAAGTAACAATCTGTCTGTATCCAGCTATTAATGAAAACATGAAAGAGAAATAACAGAAAGGTTCTAGATGCGTGGGCATACAGTAGGACTAGGATCTGATTGGGACGTCAATTTACCTTTAGTCAATTATCACTAAATGCTAAAGTATCATACAAGTACTCAAGTAACACCTCAAAAGCTTTAATGGGATATGAACCAAGATTACCATATGCGTGGCCTAGTAGCCACTGCAGCCTAATTACTCTGAAGACATTATGAAAATAGGGTGGGAATTTCAAGGTGAATTCATAGCAATTACTGGAATTTAGAGGCTCAGAAGAATATGATAGACAGGTATCAAGAAGGATTAAGGCCCAGTAGATTACAAGATAGGCGATGACGTTTACCTCAAGAAGGAAGTAAGAAGTGGAATTAATTACAAATTCAGCCACTAAATTCAGGGCCATAGAGGTCATAGATGTGCAAGGAGACTAAGGTGAAAGTGAAAAAGTGAATGATAATACCTTTCACCTTATGCTGAATCATTGAAGAAGAAGAATTTTGGATAAATAAAGATAAAGTCAAGAGAACAAAAGAAGTTAAAGAAGCAGAACTGACTGAAGAATTGGAAGAAGCTACTTCAGAAGAAAAAACTAGATATAACCTAAGAAATAGAAGAGTCACATTTCAGTAATAATGATAAGAACAAACCCATCAATTCATCCTATAATTCTATTATTTGATTCTTGTTGCTGAGTTTGCCTTCTAAATTGGTTGACTTAGTAATGAAACTATTTTTATAATGTTGCAATCACTTACGCTAGTTAGTCGGTCTTGTAACAAAAGAATTTGGGGTTAAGGCGCCGTAACTTCAATTTACTTTCTTTAACTGAGGGGAATTACTTAGGAAGCAAAGAAAGTAAGTAAAATTTCTGAAATGCAACATGGCCCAAAGTCAGAGGGTTAACAGTCATCTTTAGGTTGCAGCCCACTATCATGTCAGAAAGAATGAGATAGAAGACAGGTTTTTAAGTAGTTGCTTAATCTTGTTTTAAATCACGAATATTTGTATCAATTAATATAATCATAGAGTAAAAGGTAAAGAAATGAGAAATAGAGTTTGTAAGATTTGTGAGCACTTTAAGGTACCTCATCCAGAAATCTTAGCATAACCCATAACATGTCAACACTGAGGGCATGAACTATACTAACACTAAAGTGAAATAGTAATTACTTATTTTCCCGTAGAACTAACACGTTTGATCTTCCGTTTCTTAGAGATACTTTAAATAATAGCCACAGATTTATTTTACGAGTCACAAAAAATATTCATAAAAGTACTACTTTGTTTTCAAACCAAGTTGCCAGTCATACTTTTGAGTTAGTCATTAAAATGTAGAAAGTTTCCTATGCTGAAGAAAGTCTATACTTGCATTGATAAAGTCAAGCAACAAGTACACAGTAAGTTACACATGCTGGTTACAATGTTTGAATACCCAAGATACAAGTAAGGACATTATCATTGCATTTTAGCTTGTGAGCCCAACAAGAAATCCATGAAGAACAGCCAAGAATGAAGATTGCTGCCATATGATTGTACAAGATTGATTACTTTTAAGAATTTAAAAATCCACCTACTGGCTAGGCAGCTAGGTATGAGGCTGATAAATCAAATGTAACTTGGATAGATAATTACTAATATTTCTATCTTTATATCATTTACGATTGTTTAATGCCAAAGCCAGATACATAGAAGGAATTTGTCTGCACCTGAAACGTGCATATTATTAGGAGCCCTCATAA